>NW_026652286.1:58566152-58956794 GCF_009828535.3 Hylobates moloch | reverse complement strand
TCCATTGATCTATGTCTCTGTTGTGGTACCAGTACCATGCTGTTTTGGTTACTGTAGCCTTGTAGTATAGTTTGAAGTCAGGTAGCGTGATGCCTCCAGCTTTGTTCTTTTGGCTTAGGATTGACTTGGCGATGCGGGCTCTTTTTTGGTTCCATATGAACTTTAAAGTAGTTTTTTCCAATTCTGTGAAGAAAGTCATTGGTAGCTTGATGGGGATGGCATTGAATCTATAAATTACCTTGGGTAGTATGGCCATTTTCATGAATTGATTCTTCCTATCCATGAGCATGGAATGTTCTTCCATTTGTTTGTATCCTCTTTTATTTCATTGAGCAGTGGTTTGTAGTTCTCCTTGAAGAGGTCCTTCACATCCCTTGTAAGTTGGATTCCTAGGTATTTTATTCTCTTTGAAGCAATTGTGAATGGGAGTTCGCTCATGATTTGGCTCTCTGTTTGTCTGTTATTGGTGTACAAGAATGCTTGTGATTTTTGTACATTAATTTTGTATCCTGAGACTTTGCTGAAGTTGCTAATCAGATTAAGGAGATTTTGGGCTGAGACAATGGGGTTTTCTAGATATACAATCATGTCATCTGCAAACAGGGACAATTTGACTTCCTCTTTTCCTAATTGAATACCCTTTATTTCCTTCTCCTGCCTGATTGCTCTGGCCAGAACTTCCAGCACTATGTTGAAAAGGAGCGGTGAGAGAGGGCATCCCTGTCTTGTGCCAGTTTTCAGAGGGAATGCTTCCAGTTTTTGCCCATTCAGTATGATATTGGCTGTGGGTTTGTCATAGATAGCTCTTATTATTTTGAGATACGTCCCATCAATACCTAATTTATTGAGAGTTTTTAGCATGAAGAGATGTTGAATTTTGTCAAAGGCCTTTTCTGCATCTATTGAGATAATCATGTGGTTTTTGTCTTTGGTTCTGTTTATATGCTGGATTACATTTATTGATTTGCGTATGTTGAACCAGCCTTGCATCCCAGGGATGAAGCCCACTTGATCATGGTGGATAAGCTTTTTGATGTGCTGCTGGATTCGGTTTGCCAGTATTTTATTGAGGATTTTTGCATCAATGTTCATCAAGGATATTGGTCTGAAATTCTCTTTTTTGGTTATGTCTCTGCCAGGTTTTGGTATCAGGATGATGCTGGCTTCATAAAATGTGTTAGGGAGGATTCCCTCTTTTTCTATTGATTGGAATACTTTCAGAAGGAATGGTACCAGTTCCTCCTTGTACCTCTGGTAGAATTCAGCTGTGAATCCATCAGGTCCTGGACTCTTTTTGGTTGGTAAGCTATTGATTATTGCCACAATTTCAGAAGCTGTTATTGGTCTATTCAGAGATTCAACTTCTTCCTGGTTTAGTCTTGGGAGGGTGTATTTGTCGAGGAATTTATCCATTTCTTCTAGATTTTCTAGCTTATTTGCATAGAGGTGTTTGTAGTATTCTCTGATGGTAGATTGTATTTCTGTGGGATCGGTGGTGATATCCCCTTTTTCGTTTTTTATTGCATCTATTTGATTCTTCTCTCTTTTCTTCTTTATTAGTCTTGCTAGCGGTCCATCAATTTTGTTGATCTTTTCAAAAAACCAGCTCCTGGATTCATTAATTTTTTGAAGGGTTTTTTGTGTCTCTACTTCCTTCAGTTCTGCTCTGATTTTAGTTATTTCTAGCCTTCTGCTAGCTTTTGAATGTGTTTGCTCTTGCTTTTCTAGTTCTTTTAATTGTGATGTTAGGGTGTCAATTTTGGATCTTTCCTGCTTTCTCTTGTGGGCATTTAGTGCTATAAATTTCCCTCTACACACTGCTTTGAATGTGTCCCAGAGATTCTGGTATGTTGTGTCTTTGTTCTCGTTGGTTTCAAAGAACATCTTTATTTCTGCCTTCATTTCATTATGTACCCAATAGTCATTCAGGAGCAGGTTGTTCAGTTTCCATGTAGTTGAGCGGTTTTGAGTGAGTTTCTTAATCCTGAGTTCTAGTTTGATTGCACTGTGGTCTGAGAGACAGTTTGTTATAAATTCTGTTGTTTTACATTTGCTGAGGAGAGCTTTACTTCCAACTATGTGGTCAATTTTGGAATAGGTGTGGTGTGGTGCTGAAAAAAATGTATATTCTGTTAACTTGGGGTGGAGAGTTCTGTAGATGTCTATTAGGTCTGCTTGGTGCAGAGCTGAGTTCAATTCCTGGATATCCTTGTTAACTTTCTGTCTCGTTGATCTGTCTAATGCTGACAGTGGGGTGTTAAAATCTCCCATTATTATTGTGTGGGAGTTTAAGTCCCTTTGTAGGTCACTGAGGACTTGCTTTATGAATCTGGGTGCTCCTGTGTTGGGTGCATATATATTTAGGATAGTTAGCTCTTCTTGTTGAATTGATCCCTTTACCATTATGTAATGGCCTTCTTTGTCTCTTATGATCTTTGTTGGTTTAAAGTCTATTTTATCAGAGACTAGGATTGCAACCCCTGCCTTTTTTTGTTTTCCATTTGCTTGATAGATCTTCCTCCATCCCTTTATTTTGAGTCTATGTGTGTCTCTGCACGTGAGATGGGTTTCCTGAATACAGCACACTGATGGGTCCTGACTCCTTATCCAGTTTGCCAGTCTGTGTCTTTTGATTGGAGCATTTAGCCCATTGACATTTAACGTTAATATTGTTATGTGTGAATCTGATCCTGTCATTATGATGTTAGTTGGTTATTTTGCTCGTTAGTTGCTATAGTTTCTTCCTAGCCTCGATGGTCTTTACAATTTGGCATGTTTTTGCAGTGGCTGGAACCGGTTGTTCCTTTCCATGTTTAGTGCTTCCTTCAGGAGCTCTTTTAGGGCAGGCCTGGTGGTGACAAAATCACTCAGCGTTTGCTTGTCTGTAAAGTATTTTATTTCTCCTTCACTTATGAAGCTTAGTTTGGCGGGATAGCAAATTCTGGGTTGAAAATTCTTTTCTTTAAGAATGTTGAATATCGGCCCCCACTCTCTTCTGGCTTGTAGAGTTTCTGCCGAGAGATCAGCTGTTAGTCTGATGGGCTTCCCTTTGTGGGTAACCCGACCTTTCTCTCTGGCTGCCCTTAACATTTTTTCCTTCATTTCAACTTTGGTGAATCTGACAATTATGTGTCTTGGAGTTGCCCTTCTCGAGGAGTATCTTTGTGGCGTTCTCTGTATTTCCTGAATCTGAATGCTGGCCTGCCTTGCTAGATTGGGGAAGTTCTCCTGGATAATATCTTGCAGAGTGTTTTCCAACTTGGTTCCATTCTCCCCATCATTTTCAGGTACACCAATCAGACGTAGGTTTGGTCTTTTCACATAGTCCCAAATTTCTTGGAGGCTTTGTTCATTTCTTTTTATTCTTTTTTCTCTAAACTTCCCTTCTCTCTTCATTTCATTCATTTCATCTTCCATCAGTGATACCCTTTCTTCCAGTTGATCGCATCTGCTACTGAGGCTTCTGCAATCTTCGCGTAGTTCTCGAAACTTGGCTTTCAGCTCCATCAGCTCCTTTAATCCCTTCTCTCCATTGGTTATTCTAGTTATCCATCCTTCTAATTTTTTTTCAAAGTTTTTAACTTCTTTGCTATTGTTTTGAATTTCCTCTCGTAGCTCAGAGTAGTTTGATCGTCTGAAGCCTTCTTCTCTCAACTCATCAAAGTCATCCTCCATCCAGCTTTGTTCCGTTGCTGGTGAGGAACTGCGTTCCTTTGGAGGAGGAGAGGTGCTCTGTTGTTTAGAGTTTCCAGTTTTTCTGCTCTGTTTTTTCCCCATCTTTGTGGTTTTATCTACTTTTTGTCTTTGGTGATGGTGATGTACAGATGGGTTTTTGGTGTTGAAGTCCTTTCTGTTTGTTAGTTTTCCTTCTACCAGAAAGGACCCTCAGCTGCAGGTCTGTTGGAGTTTACTAGAGGTCCACTCCAGACCCTGTTTGGCTGGGTGTCAGCAGCGGTGGCTGCAGAACAGCAGATTTTCGTGAGACCACAAATTCAGCTGTCTGATAGTTCCTCTGAAAGTTTTGTCTCAGGGGAGTACCCGGTTGAATGAGGTGTCAGTCTGACCCTACTGGGGGGGTGCCTCCCAGTTAGGCTGCTCAGGGGTGAGGGACCCACTTTAGGAGGCAGTCTGTCTGTTCTCAGATCTCCAGCTGCCTGCTGGGAGAACCACTACTCTCTTCAAAGCTGTCAGTCAGACAGGGGCATTTAAGTCTGTGGAGGTTCTTTGCTGAGTTTTTGTTTGTCTGTGCCCTGCCCCCAGAGGTGGAGCCTACAGAGGCAGGCAGGCCTCCTTGAGCTATGGTGGGCTCCACCCAGTTCGAGCTTCCTGGCTGCTTTGTTTACCTAAGCAAGCCTGGGCAATGGCGGGCGCCCCTCCCCCAGCCTCGCTGCCGCCTTGCAGCTTGATCTCAGACTGCTGTGCTAGCAGTCAGCGAGACTCCGTGGGCACAGGACCCTCTGAGCCAGGTGTGGGACACAATCTCCTAGTGTGCCGTTTTCCAGGCCCGTTGGAGAAGCGCAGTATTAGGATGGGACTGACCCGATATTCCAGGTGCCGTCTGTTTCCCCTTTCTTTGACTAGGAAAGGGAAGTCCCTGACCCCTTGCGCTTCCCGAGTGAGGCAATGCCTCGCCCTGCTTCGGCTCGCGCACAGTGCGCTTCACCGTCTGTCCTGCACCCACTGTTAGGCACTCCCTAGTGAGATGAAACCGGTACCTCAAGCAGAAATGCAGAAATCACCAGTCTTCTGTGTCGCTGGGGCTGGGAGCTGGAGACCGGAGCTGTTCCTATTCGGCCATCTTGGCTCCACCCTCTTAACTTAATTTATGACTCACTATTATTGTTATCTTCATTTTATAGATAAGAAAACTGAGTTTCAGAGAAATCAAGTAAACCCCCCAGGATCACTCAGCTAGTGAGTGGCGGAGTTGGGATCTAGACCCAGATATATCTGACTTTAAAGAGAAAGCTCTTAGCTACTATACAAAGAACAAAAAATTGTTTGTTTGTTTTGAGACAGGGTCTCGCTCTGTCACCCAGGCTGCAGTGTGGTGGTGCGATCTTGGGTCCCTGCAACCTCCGTCTCCCAGGCTCAAGTGATCCTCCCACCTCAGCCTCCTGAATAGCTGGGACTACAGATGCATTTTTTGCAGAGATGGGGTTTTGCCCAGGCTGGTCTCAAACTCCTGAACTCAAGTGATCCACCTGCCTTGGCCTCCCAAAGTGCTGGGATTACAGGTGTGAGCCACCATGCCCGGCCAGAACATGGAAATTTATACTGGCAAAAATCTGAGCGGACAACCTTAAACGGCAACCTCGGTTTACAGCCTTGTGCAAATCAAAGTGTTAAATAACATGCTGCTGGAGCTCAAAACTCAAAATCTGCTTTGCAACAGCAGTGTCAAGCCTGTAAAAAATACAAATAAATTAATAAATAAAGTGTGTAGCTAATTACAATGCCTGAAAAGCAAAAAGATATCTCTCCACTCCTTATCATCTGTATGCTGCTTAATCAGTCTCCACTTTTTACCCTTTGTGAGTCAGTCTTTTAGATTTGATACTAAACCCAAAATTCAAGCTAAGGAGAACTAAATCCACCTGCTCTTAGAAGCACAAGTGTTCCTGAAAATAAGGTGCCGCTGGTGAACAATTGGTATAACCTGGAGGGAAAAACATTAGCTTTGTGGTCAAAATCTTTGCTCGGTTCCATAGCTGAGTGAATGCCTGCTCTGTGAGCTGCTTGATGACACAGATAACATCCATTACAATAACAAACTACACAAGCTGAAGCTCAAAACCTGTGAATACGCAAAGGAAACAAATTACATCTCTTTGGGGGAATCCTCAGTGAATCAGGCCAAGGGATTGGAGGCTAAACGCAGACTGAGAGGGAGAGTCAAGTAGCTAAATCTGTGAGAAGGGAAAACAAAAACCAATTGAGGTGGTAAGGAGCTGAAGAGAACCCAAATGCACTGGGAACAGCGTGTCTTCATCTCACCAATTATATGCAAAGAAAACACAGTTTAAAAACACTTAAATCAAAAATAACCTAAACTCTAGTAAGAACCCCAGGATTCCTCCAGATTACTAATGATTTTTGTCCCACCAAGAAATGATTGTCAATGGGGAAAAGTATTAATATTTTTGTTTCCTATTATGGAAGTGTGTCAGGACTGTTGCAAAGTTAATTAGGAAACTCAAGGATATGCTCATTACAGCTTAACAAGCTTGGAGCCCATGAAGGAGCTAGTGAAGCTGGCGACAGGGGTCAGCTGGTCCAGGGGATGCTGAATAGGCCAGATGGGCAAATCACACCATAGACAAAGAGCTTTTCCCCTATCCTGCTGGGCCACCACCCGGACCTCCAAACAAACACTAAGGGCACAAATTTGTTCCCCCTTATCAGCTGCTTAGCTCAGCAGCTGCTGCCATGGCTTTCTGTTTCCGCATCTTGTCTTTTTCTAACAGTTGCCTTTTTGTCTAACTTCTGTGTGAGGCAGGAGGTGGCCAAGGAACCCAGGGCATAATGAAGAAATGGTGCGGTGGCCATCAGAGGACTGAGTTCTTGAATAGAGTGTTTCAAGAGGGGCAGAAAATAGATTTTTTAAAGCAACTTCTGGGGAATGTGGAGGCCCGGAAAATACACATAAAGTACTGGTTACTAGTTCTCTCTCTGGTCACTCTGATTGAGGATACTATTTCCTTCTTGGAACTCCTACTACATGGTAGAAGTGGGGGCATGTCTAAAATGCATTGTCAATTGTGACTAAAGCAGCCATGAAAATAAGAGCTGGCCAGGCTAGGAACATAAGTGGGCCTTAAGAGTTAGCTTCAGACTAAATGAGAATCAGCCAGGGGGTCTAAGGAGTAATGCAGTCTATTGTGTCCTTCTGTCTGGAAGCAATTATGTTTGGTGCAACCACTACTTGAAATAGTTTATAAACAAACACTTCAAGGTGATTTTGTGGTAACACTCTGCAGGGGTAACTGAACCCCGTGGACCACCTCTCTTAGGAATGTGGTTATTTAAAAGATATTTTCTTGTTAAAATTGGGTATTAAAAATTATGACGATGCAACAGAAGAATAGAGGAACAGAATGTAATGCAACAGAGAAATAAGAAATGTGTTTTCTGCTACCCAACAAAATGGCCCCTTTATTTTTGCTTTTGATATTCTCAGAATGTCAGAGAACTGTTTATTCCTACTTAATAGAAAAGCAGAAGTCAAGAAGCCAAAGTGTAGTACAGGGAAAGCATGGCAGGGAGGTGGGGAGAGAGTCAAGAAGAGAGGGAGAATCAGTTACCTTGGAAACAACTCCAAAGGAAGAGTCAGAAGGACAGGATGTAGAAGCTTCATGGCTCCATTGTCTCCTCCATGTCCTTTTTTAACTCAAGCCCCTTCTATACCACAGTCCTCCCATATTTAGGTAATCAGACTCAATTCAGTAGGCGTTGATTGCACACACCCTGTCCTAGGTGTTGGGTAGGATGAAAGGCTGAAGAGTGGTGATGAGGATGACGATTGGAGATCAGAGAACCACTGTTCATTGAGTGCTGGCCATGCAGCAGGCCTGACCAAGCACTTTACAAACACGAGCCCTTAGTGTCCTGGGACCACCATGGCACCTGAGCCTGGGTTTAAATCCCAGCCCACTTCAGGTGAGTGATTTAACTCTCCTGGATTTTATTTGTAAAATGAGGATAATAATGGTACCAATCTATAACAGATGGGTCCAGTTGAGGAGACAGAACCACATAAAGTATATCTCAACAAGAGGAAGTTAATATACAGAACTGGTTTCCCAGGTGCTGGAGGGCTGGATGAGAAGAAAAAGAATGCTGAGGCAATCACAGGTGGTAACCGGAGCACACAGCTTCCATCTCCAGGGCTGGAGGAACAAGCGGAAGTGGTTGGACCATCAGAAGCTGGACCTGAGGTGAAAAAGACTTGCTGCTAAGTCTGCGGAAGCCTGGGACGCCTGATTCTAGGCTGTGAAAGGGGGCTGGAGGCTGGGCCCAGTGGCTGATGCCGGGTAAATGGCTGTTGCTGGGCGGATGCTGCAGGGAACCAACAGCAAGCAAACAGAAAGGAGAAAATTTCCCCTCTCCAGCCCTCAGTCTCCCTCTAGTGCCCCCTATTGGCAGAAATGAACAGGAACCCTGCTGCCAAAGAACGGGTTTATAGGGCCCAAGCTTCAGCCATAAGCCAGAGTAGAAAAAGGTAGATCTGGAGCTGAGCAAAATGGCATAATAGCTCATGAGGCTAAATGACTTTGCGTTTATAAAGTGCTTAGAACAATGCCCGGCATGTAGGTGGTAAGTGTATGCTATAATGCATTTTAAATAAATAAATAAGTAAATACAGCAAAAAAACAACGTGAGAAGTGATGTTAGGATCTCAGTTTTATCCATGAGGATGGTGAGGCTTAAAGAGGTCACATAAAATGCTCAAAGTCACTCACTGGTAGAGTCCAGACTATCTGGATTTAAAGCTGTTCACTTCTATGAGCCTCTTTGCACAATAGGAGAGATTTTCAAAAGTGCAATAAAAGTGAATAGGAGAGATAAAAATAGCAGAGTTTGTGGACATTGGGGGGGAGGGTAAGCTGCTGGCTGGGACTCTCGGAAGGCTCGTTGGAGGAGGCAGTGTTTGAGTGGAATTGTAAAGGACAGACAGGGCTTCAAATGGCAGATGCTGGAAGCAGAGGAAACTGCTGAGCAAAGGCCCAGAGTTCAGGGCACATAAGCAGAGTGATGAGTATGCAGACTAGGAAGAAATAAATGATCCCCATAATTTCCCTTTGCTGCAAATAATAATAATAATGATAGAGTTGAAGTGTTTACAAATATTACTAGCAGCAATATGAATTTAAAGAGTTCTTTGAGGCAATCATGAACATTAAATGTTGTGTAGAATATTATAAGTTTGTGAAGCAATGGGATTAACTGAAAAATAATGAATTTTATATTCACCTCCTTTTTAAAATCATGTGTGAGGTCATTAACATCTGCTTTCAGAAGATAAGAGATCTTGTTTTAAGATAGCTGACTGAGTTAAAAATCTGACTTGAAGCCACTTTGTGCCCTTTTAACAATGTACCAAATTTAGTTTCAATTAATTCCACTCCTTGGAAGGTTATGCACAAATTTGAACCATAATTATATTTAATTCAAGAAACTGAGTTAATTCTAAGTGCCAGGCACTTTCCCAGGTACTAGAGATGCAAAGAATTATAAATGGTCATTCTAGTCATCAAGGAATTCACAATCTAGTAGGGAAACAGGTAGATATTTAAATCTCTGTAATCAAAATGGAAAAGCAAAAGTATTAACTATGCCTGGAATATGGAACTGTAGGCTGGAGGAGATGGAATGAGATTCCTTCTATGCCATCCCAAGAAGCATCATTACAATGATGGCAGAAGTCAGTAAATGCGATATGAAAGGAGAGGGGCCATGACAAATTATGGAGACCCATTAATTCTATATAGTGCTGGATCAGATCACCAGATCACAAGCCAACTTCCTGGCTGGCTAAGGAAGTCAGAGTTGTATGGAGTTGGAAAGAAGTTCTGTAATGTTTCCACGGTTCTGAACCTGGTCTCTGAAATCCTATATTCAGCTCTAAAAGTAAGGAAGTTGACACAAAAGCAGAGATGGAAATCACACGTGCCAATAAAAACAGCTCACAGTTTCTGATCACCCACTATGGGCTAAGCACTTCAACAGAAAATGAGTATTATATTTAGACTTCTAGTTAGTGGTCCCTAAGAACCATTCTCCCCTTCTTCCTTTTAGTAATAGATTCCCCACTGAACTTTAGTAGAGCACATACATGCCTTTCCTTCTACAAACAATATTTTCCAGCCCTCCCTGTAGCTTGATATGAATGTGTGACTTAGTTTTTACCAATGGAATGTGAGTAGAAGTAATATATACAACTTTCATGTCACTTCCATAAAACAGATTTGCTTTGGCCAGGCACAGAGGTTCTCGCCTGTAATCCCAGCACTTTGGGAGGCCGAGGCAGGAGGACTGCTTGAGCCCAGGAGTTCAAGAACAGCCTAAACACAGACCCTGTCTCAATTAAAAAAACAAATAGATTTGTTTTCCCTCTGTTTCCTTGTGCCCCCTTTCCACGGCTGGGATGCTAACATGGTGTTAGCGCTGTGTTGAGGCGGGCAACAGCTAAAGAAGAGCCCAGCAGCAAAAGAGAAAACCTGGGTCCCTGGACAACTGTATGGAACTGAGAAGCCACCTCCTCTTGCTACTGCCTTCTGTCACTGCTCCTGGTGGACCTGCCTTTAACCTTTCCTTTCCTGTCACCAAAGAACAAACACACACACACATACAAAACAACGTTGTAGAATTATGCCTTGGTTAAGAGAATATAGGCCACAGGTGAGGACATGTGAGAGCCTTTTATATATAAACGGTACAAGCTTTAGTGAATTGATGCTATAAAAATTGTATTTGCTTGTTTGGAAAGCTTTGTTGTTTACATCCTGGTTTCAAATGACTAAAGTTACCTATTAAATATCCTCCAGGGGAGGGAAAGGTCATTGTATTCAGCAAGGGCAAACTGATTCAACAATCAATTTCCAATTATTTGTGTGCACTAGATACCAAAGATGGAAACACACATGATCTCTGCCCCCCAAAGATGTTGACTGGTGGGAAGAAGTGCCAATATAAAAATAGTGTTGAAAGGATTTAGCTAATACTATTGGTTGCACACAATCACACATCTGACACAAACTGGTTTAAGGCAGAAAAACAGATCATTTATGAGCTTATGTAAATATGTAATCCAAGAGTAAACCTGACTTCAGGGATGTAAACCCTACTGGATGAGAATCTTCATGGATGGGGCCTGGAAAGCTGTATTTTTGCCCCATCCTTATTTCCTACCAGGTAATTGTAATTCTGTTTTGGAAATAACTATTTTATGTAGATCATTCCTGTTGAAAATTAGATATTACACAGGGAGGGGAGAGACTGCAGGAGGAGACAATTATTCCTGAAGGGATGAGGGAATCCTGAACTCAGGCAGGAGCAGCCCTTAGCACATTATGCGCCATGATGTCTGCTTGGTACTTACAACGGGGCTAATGCTGGCACGGGGAGCTTTGAAGGGGTGTCAGCAGAGGACCATGCCACCTGTCTGCCAGTAAGTCTAAGGGTTCACGATCCTTATGAAAGTGGCTGTCACTTCCCTCAGTTCACCTAACAACTATTTATTGTGCAACTACATACCAGGCAGTGAGCTAGGCAGTAAGGACACACAGGTTCACAGGCAAAGAGCCTCTCCTCATGAAGCTTACATTCTAGAAAGGAGATAGTAAACAATCAGTAAAACAAGCACACTAGTGACCGTGTTAAGTTCTCTAAAGAGAAAAAACCCTTCCCTCTATAGTTCCTAGTGCAGGCTGACATTGAATGGAATAGAGGAAAGGCCTTCGAGTTGACAACTTAGTGGAGAACTGAGAGGTGGGAATGAAGCAGTGGTTTGGAAGGCTGGAGTATGAGCCTTCCAAGGAGAGGCAATAGCAAGTGGAAAGGCCCTGCAGTGGGAGGGAATCAAGTGGGGTGAAGACACAGGAAGGAGCAAGTATGGCCAGAGATCAGTGAGAAGGAAAGAGTAGAGGAGGATAAGTCTGAAGAAGCTGGCAAGAGCCGGTTTATGGGAAATCTTGTAGGACCTCAAAGTTTGGATTTTATTCCACACACAACAAAGTGTTTGCTTTAAAAGGAATCTCCTGACTACTGTGTAGAGAAAGTATAAAATTAAGTTTGGGGCTAGATGGACCCCAAGATCCCTGTCTGGCCCCAATAACCCACGGCAAGCTCCATGGGGTCCTCAGCAGTCCTCTTAGTAAATGTGGCTCCTATATCAAAGATGCTCAATGGAAGTATCAGCAAAACAGAAATGTTCTGTATCTGCATACAAGTGGCTCTCGAACTGGAAATGTGGCTAGCGTGACTGCAGAACTGGATGTTAAATTTTATTCTATATAGACTAATTTATTTACATTCATATAGCCACACGTGGCGAATGGCTATTATATTGGACAGCACAAGGCAACACTGAGCACCGAATGCCTGAGGATTTCTACTCCAAATCCTGAAGGCACGCCCTTCCCCGAATGTTGGGAGAGTGCGAGGATACGCTGACCCCTAAACGCAAATCCCCCTCTGTGCATTTAGTCTTGCCAAGATGGAGAGTCTCAGGCGGGCATTCTGAGCTGCTTCTTGTCACTGGGGAAAACCACGTGCACGCAGTGCTGAGGCGCCCCACGCGCGTCCTCGGGGAAGCCAGGCACTGAGAACAAAGGTTGTGGGACCGCTCTTTCAGCAACGCACCAGCTCCGCGAGCTGGCGGCCGCCAGCGCGGTCCACCCATTGGCGGGAGAGGACTCACAGACCGCAGCTCCTCACCCCGCCTGCTCCACAGCGGGACCACGTAGACCTCAGCTCCCCGAGCAGCGCAGGTGGGCCAGGGAAGGAGAGGACCGAGGCAAGCCAACACGCGGGATTAAGGGTTCGGGGACCCCTCGCCGCGCAGTCGCCTCTTTTTCACAGGGAGGGGGGCAGGGGTGGCGCCGGCTGTCACCCGCACCAGATCTGCTTCCAGGGCTTGGTTTCGCTTTGCCTGGCTCTTGGCTAGGCCTGGCGCACCGCACGGAGCCGAGCAGGTGGCAGCCGAGGAGTGGCGGGGGCTGGAGCCTTTAACCCTTTGGGAGCCCCTGCCCTCTCCCAGAGGGCGCGTCCCCGGATCAGGCCCGGTGCCCCGCAGCGCGCGTGGGTCCTGGCTGGCTGGAAGGAGGCCCTGACCTTGCTTTCTCTCCCGTGCCAGGTCTGCACAAGGACCATGGGAGCCGCGCTGGGGACAAGCACGCGGCTGGCTCCCTGGCCGGGCCGGGCCTGCGGCGCCCTCCCGCGCTGGGCACCCACCGCCCCCGCCCAAGGCTGCCACTCCAAGCCTGGCCCGGCGCGCCCTGTGCCCCTGAAGAAGCGCGGATACGATGTCACCAGGAACCCTCATCTCAACAAGGTAATGGGCCAGAGGGCAGGACGGCCCGCGTTGCGATCCCGTGGCTGCCGGAAAATTGCGCCCCGCCCCCTGGACCTAGAAAGGATCCTCCCGGGCGCCCTTCCAGCGGTTTTTCTGTTTTTGCCTTGCAGGGGCTTGTTGTGACTTGGTTTGGCTTTCTTGTCCCTCCTCTCCCTTTTATGCTGGAGAGAGGCGACCAGTAATGCAGGGAGCCTAATTTCTTCTGCAGTAGCAACATAGACCAGGTTTAGATCCTCGCGGTCAGTCTGACCTGCGGTCAGCTCTCCCCTTGATGCTTACTAATTTTATTGGTCTTGGGCAGTTCATTTAACCTACATGAGCCTAGGTTTCCTTATCTGTAAAAGAGATATAATTGTCTTAGGAATGTCGTTGAGATCTAAAGAGAAAATGGGGGTAGAAAATGGGGGTACGTTAGCACACTGCCTGGTACCCAGTGGGAGAATAAATAAGGTTATGATTATTATTCTGAGAAAAAGATTAATTTGAGAGCAAGGACGGAAAAGTCTAGACTTATAGAAATTTTAGAGCTTGCAGGAGCATTAGAGATTCTAGTTTAAACCTCTTCTTTCACAAAAAACAAGACAAAGGAAACTCGCCCAAGGTCACCAGCTAGTTAGTTCTGGATCTGCCACTGGAATCCAGATCTCCAATGCTTTGGTCAATTTCAACCCACCGCTAGCCCTTTTGTATTTGTTTCCGGGAATAGAGTTTAGCATCTTTGGTTCAGAGGATTGGGTGAGAGAAATAGAAGCAAGAGACTGAGATTTAGTCCTGTCTCCCCCTACCTCCTCAAATTAACTCACACATCTCATTTAACTTATCTGAGGCTCAACTTTCTCCAGCCTAAAATAGATATTATGATAGACCCACCATTTCTATCTCATTTGGTTATTGTGACAATAAAATGAATCACTGAACTTGAAATCATATTTTAAACTGTATAAAGTGCTGAATAACAATTACTACACAATAAAATTTTTTATATAATTGCTCTGACTCTGGATTGTGAAATTCAGGTGAGGCAATCTGTGTGGAAAAGATGTTTTTGAGAAGTAGGAACAACTATATAACGTGAAGTATTGTGATTGTTTCCTACAGAACTAATAGAAGCAGCTAAGGAAAAAAAAATCAACCTCTATCACATTGGACTCCTGCTCTTTCCAAAAGAAACCTTAAATCGTTTGGATACTACCACTTTCCAAAGTGTTCAAGGTGTTTGTTATCACCTTGAATTACTTTGCTAGTAAGCGTTAGAAAATACAAACTGGCTTAAGCACACAAAGGCTCCTTTATCTAAAGAATCTAGAGGAAGGGTTGCAGGCAGGACTTGAACCAGAAGCCCAGATGGCATTGCTCAAGATGCAGATTCTCTCTGACTCTCTGCTCTGCCTCTCTGCAAGGTCAGCTTCATCCTCAAGCTCTATTCAGTGAAGTCTCTCACTTCGTTATTGCCACAGTCCTCCATCTCCTGTTCTCACACCACATCATCCAGGAATAGAAAGATACTTTTATTCTGGTAGCTCTTGTGGAAGAGAAAATACCCTTTCTCTGACGCCTCAGAAAGCGAATCCTTCTGCCTTATTGACTCTGATTAGATTCTTTCTTCCCATTCCCAAACCAAAATCAATCACCAATAATTAAAGCCAGTCAGAGCCCACCCCTGGTGTTAAAATAGGGTTTAAGGTAGGGCAACCCACACCATCTGGCTTGGAATAAAGGGAATATAGATCCTCACAGTAAATATGGATAGTGTCATCAGAAGGAAGAGGAATGGATGTAGAAAGCAAAACAATAAATTCCCACTACAGGCTCCAATCATTGTGAAAATAATTGCCTTAGAATTACTGGCATGTTACCAACCAGCATTTATTGCTTTGTAAGTAGTTAAGAAAATGAAGGAAGATCTTTAAGCCTTTTTTTAAAACCTAGGTTTTGGTCCCCTGAAATCACTCTTGCCCCTGTCGTTTGCCTCTGATGTAAATTTTTTTTCTCCCAAGTACTTTAAATAAGTTGTTGATATGGTTTGGCTGTGTCCCCATCCAAATCTCATCTTGAATTGTAATCCCCATAATCCCCGTGTGTTGTGGAAGGAACCCTGTGGGAGGTAATTGAATCACGGGGGTGGTTTCCCCCCATGCTGGTCTCATGATAATGAATGAGTTCTCACGAGATCTGATGGTTTTATAAGTGCCTGACACATTTCCCCTGCTGGCACTCATTCTCTCTCCTGCCACCCTGGGAAGAGGTGCCTTTGCCATGACAGTGAGTTTCTTGAGACCTTTCCAGCCATGTGGAATTGTGAGTCAATCAAACCTCTTTTCCTTATCAATTACCCAATCTTGGGTATTTCTTCACAGCTGTGTGAGAACCAGACTAATACAGGTGTTATCCATAAATCTAAGGACCTGACCTTTCCGTGATGTTAAACAACATCTTTTATATATTCCTGAAGTCAGTTGATGCTTGTCTGGGATAAGAAGAGTATCTAGAAGGAGGCTGACAGCCTGTTGGCATCCCCTGTTCACTCATCCTTGGGGACAGAAGAGGAGCAACAGAGGGAGTGCTTCCTGGGAGGTACTGTGAGTGCCCTTCTCTTCCCACTGGAGTGCCACCCTCTGGCTGTTCTGTTGTCCTCCAGTGCTCAGAGAGTCTCCATGGAAGGCTTGAGCCTTGGTACTTTCCATCAGCCAGGTGGGAAGATAGTGCTGAGGTTAAATAGAACAATGAGGTTATTACTGAGGAAGCAAAATGGAAGTGCAGTTTTGAAAGAGTCTTTAGTGCCATGCTTGGTGTTCAGGTCTGTGAGTGGATTTTTTTTCTGTTAGAAGGAGAGCCCTCCCAGGCCAGGTAATGAGTTTCATCCACCTGTGTTTGGCATGGGGTAGTGCCTGAAAGATCTAGCAAGGGCGTTAATATAAAAATTAACATTAAATTCTTGGAATGTGTTCACTAGATTTGCATCTCATTTCGACAGATTAGGAGTGGCATTTAAGTTGCAGCTATATGACAGAGGGTGGTCAGGAGGTGGAATTATCTGGGAGAAGAGGTGCCGACCAGGGCTAGCGTTGCTGCTATTGTGCATTCACTGGGTTCTGGTACCAGCCCCATCATGCTCTGGCCATGTGATGAATCTCATAAGCTCCTCTGCCCGTGTTACACTACTGCTTTGAGGATCATAGGAGAGAGCCCCCATGTGGTAAATATTAGGTGATAATGAGGATGATTTCCATAATTGGGGTAGAAAGGCCCCTCAGAGATGATCTAGTCTGGAATTGTTCAGACTATGAGTTACAAACTATGAGACATGAAATTAGCTTAGTGGATCTACCAGCAATTTTTTTAAAGAAATGTATTAGAATGAAATAGAAAAATAGCAAATGCATTGAAGTTAATAAAAATGGATAAATTTTATCAGGTCAGCATGTAAAATGACTGTTTTTACTGTGGATTGTAGTAACAAAAAGTTTTTGAAAATCATTGTTCTCATCTAACATTATCATTTTCCAAAGAAAAGACAAGCCAAGGAAGAAGCCAAGCAACTCCACAGAGATTATCACTGGTCATAGAAGTGGACAGAGGCAGCCTGCCTACTGTATTTGAGTCTACTGAATAATGATGGCAATTCACAACTGCATAGATTGATTTAGGCATATTCCTGATGGGGACAGAATTGATACTAGATGATTCCAAGCTCCCTCCAGGAGTCTAGATTTTCTAAATGATGCAAATTAACTACACATGAGCTTCTATTTTTCTTTTTAAAACTAATATTCTGCCTTTCTTCTAAAACTTATGTAATGACCTCTTCTACTGTCCATATGGATTTGGCAACAGAGTAAATCTTTGGTTATATGACCCCTCTTTTACTCACATTAAATAGGCAACTATCAGCCCCACTTCACAGGGGTGCCTTCATAGGAAGATGCCATCCCCATTCTATAAGTGTAGCAACATGTTGATGGGCCATCAACATATTTCTGACCTCCATTTACCTATAGTGTCTTTTAGGAAGAGCTGTCCTATTCTCCACTTGCCAAACTAGATCTGAGTCCCCTCCTATTTGTCTTATCACACTGTTTCCTTCTGGTACTGAGCACACTACTACAATGTCTGGTTGGTTTGCCTTCCACACTAGACCATGAGGACAGAGACTCTGTCTTGTCACATGGCATTATCTGTGTCTGACTTGAAATGCTCAATAAATATTTGTTCTTTAAATGATTTCAATCATGTCATGGCCCCTTTCCTCTCAACTTCATTAATCTGAATGTCACTACTTCACAGTTAGCCCAATGCTCTTCCTGCCTAAATAAATGCCTACATATGGCCCATTTGGAGGAAATACACCTGCTTGACTCTCATCTTCCCAGACTTCAGGGCATTTAACTGAAGGGGTGCATTATTTCCCAGAATACACCAATCTTTCCCCTTTGATCCGTGTGCCAGCAGTGATTTTTTTTTTGCCATGAAATTCCACTGATCCTTCACCTGCTTCTCTGCAGTTTTTTGATCTCTTGAGCTTGATAGGGAAAGAATGAATGGAAAGTGTGCTTGGTCAAGTCACTGTGATTATGGACCAGGACATTTCACGCAGTGGGACCTCAGAGACTGCAAGGCACCACGGGTGATGGCCTTCCCAGGTGGACTTGATGCATTTAGAGCAGTAAACCTGCAAAGGCTTGATGGACAGTGCTGCAGTGTTGGCTGTACATCTGAGACTGCACAGATTTCAGCTGAATCCCTTCTGTATTCAATGATGATTTATTAGACTTCTACACAGCTAGGATTTGCCTTTGAATAAAGTATATGATTTTGTTCTCTGCTAGCTTAGAACTTGATCTTGCCTTCTTTGGATGAGGGGAGGTTGTTATCATGGACTTGGCTCATCAATCAATCAGGAGATGTTAAGTGGGTTGTATGGATAATCAGAAGTTTATTGGTGATGCTGGAAGGCAGATTACATAATATATCTTCTCGAGACCTCTGCCTCAGGTGTGATGTAGAATTGTGCCTCCTAGTTGAGAGAAGCAGTGGATTATTGGGTAAATATTAGCTCCATAAGTGGCAATTTACTCTAGATTTGAGCTTGTGCAATGACTCAGGACATTGAAGCTCAAATACTATTCAGATATGCTGGACCAAACTAGCAGAGGCAGGTTGAAATCAAACTTTTCTCTGTTGAATACTGTCCTAGCTTCACAGGATTAGTAAGTATTGGTATTGGGGCTTTGTTTTTAGAACAGCTCAAAGAATGTTTATTAGTTGCTACAGGTTAGGCAATGACAACGTGAACCCCAGATAAAGAGGCTTAAACAAGATAGAAGTATATTTCTCTGTTATGAACAAGTCTGGGCAAGCAATCATGAGTTGATGTGTGGTTTGACTTTGTTTCTCTGCCATCCAGTATGCATTTTACATTTCAAAGTCCAGGAAGGTCTCACCTCTGCTATCAATTCCACGCAGAAGCCAATTGGGAAGGGGAAATCCCTTTTCAGGGCACAACTTGGAAGTTATAAATATCACTTCTACTTACATTCAGTTGGCCAGAAGTTGGTCACATGCTACATTTAGCTGCAAGAGAACATGGAAAATGTAATCTTTGGCTGGGCACCCATGTATTCAGCTAAAAATTCTACATTATTAAATAAAGGGAAAATGGAAATTGAAGATACTACCACGAAATGTTGATATTAAGCTTTCATTGTTTTACTCTGTCAATTTTACCCCAGCCCTTAAAAATTTACGTTTCTCTATATCCCCACTACCATCAGCCTTTTTCACTCCTTTGCCATCTCATATCCAGATTATGCAAGAACCTCTGAATTAATCTCCCAATTTCCAGTCTTCTTCAGTTTTCTCCTCTAGATGCTTAGATCTTGGTCGTATCCTTGACCACTCTCTTTCTTTCAGATCCCTTATGGAATCCACCAGAAAATCCTGTTGCCCTGTCTTCAGACTAAGTCTGGAATCCAGCCCCTGTTCACCATGGGTCCCCACTGATTGAAGCCACCAGTATCTCTCTGCTTAATGCCTGCAGCAGCCTCCTGGCTGGTCTCCTCTTTCCCTTTAGCTCCTCTCATTTGTTCTCAACACAATGGCCAGGGTGATTTTTTTGTTTTTGTTTTTGTTTTGAGACGGAGTCTCGCTCTGTCACCCAGGCTGGAGTGCAGTGGCGCGATCTCAGCTCACTGCAAGCTCCGCCTCCCAGGTTCACGCCATTCTCCTGCCTCAGCCTCTCCGAGTAGCTGGGACTACAGGCGCCCGCCACCACGCCAGGCTAATTTTTTCTTTAATTTTTGGTAGAGACGGGGTTTCACCGTGGTCTCGATCTCCTGACATTGTGATCCGCCCACCTCGGCCTCCCAAAGTGCTGGGATTACAAGCGTGAGCCACCGCGCCCGGCCCAGGGTGATTTTTTAAAAACTAAGTTTCAACATGTCACTCTTTGCTTAAAACCTGGCCACATCCAAGTCTTCATGATGCCTTTCACATTGACGCTCTCTAACTTCATCTCTTGCTACTCTTCTCTGCCTCACTCACTGCCCCAACCCCATTGGCCTCCTCAGTCAGTTGTGCTCCTACCCAGACTTTGCACTGACTGATCCTCCTTCCTAGAGCACACCACCCCTCCATAGCCACATAGTTAACTCCCTCCCTTTTTCAAAGTTTCTAACTTTCTCAGTGAGAGCTGCTTTGATCGACATATGTGAAGTCATCGATAGTCCTTTCAACCTTCTTGCTCCCCCTACACATCCTAGTTTCCCCCATAGTATTTGACACTTCCTCATATGCTATCTAATTGCTTACTTAGACAATAGTCTGTTCACTGAAGATCCACTTAGGCAAGGACTTTGTCTTTTCATTCATTGATGTATCACAGGTACTTAGTTGGTGCTCATAAGCGGTTAGTGAATGAGCGAGTCATTTAAAGAGACATCTGCTAAGGCTCCCTCCTCTCATCACTTCCCTTCACTCTGCCTTTTGCCAAGGCCCCTTCTTTCACGCTGGTGACTCTCATCCCCCAGTGTCCCCATCTGTGGTGTTGACATGCCCATCTGGAGTGTGTATACATCTTACATCAGCCCTTTGGGTGCCCAGAGGCCCAATACAAAATGAAGTGCTGGAGGAGCACAGCACAGAGATATTAACTCTGTTTATCTCCAGCTTTAAGCAGAGCCCAGGGAAGAAAGAGCTCCTATTCAGAAGACACACGTAGTGCCTTGGAACCAGAGGTGGACAGGGACAATTCTTGAGCCCACGGAAAACACAAAAGGAGATGTTTAGGGAATAGACCAGAGGTAGAAGATCCCAGCATCTGTCAGCATCTCCAACTTCCTGGAACTCCCACCCTCCACTCTGAGTCCTTGGAGACTTCACCCCTGCTTGGAATTTCTGTATTTCCACTGTTCTGTAGGACCCCTAAAAAAGTCAAAGGAAACCACTCAGAGCCTCCTCTCCCAGGGGTCCAAAAATCAAGGAAGTATGGAATGGGGTGCCCGGAACACAAGAGGGAGATTTGCTGTTCCTGGAACCTGAAGATGATACTCAGAAAGTGTTTTCTCATAGGCATGTTATAAATAATTGAATCGTTCTCCAAGGAAAGTATATCGTGTTAAGTAAGCATTTGTGTAATCATTATTAAGACTTTAGCAACATTGGCTTATGTTAATGAATGCTTCATTGAAATTGCAAAATACTAAGTAGACTGTATACCCATGAATGTTATTGTAAAAAGATATAAATATTAAAGGGCTTGGAAGTAAATGTGTGAATATGATTGTGTTATGTCAGTGAGATTATGGGAGCTTTATTTCCTCTTTATGTACTTTTCCTTTAATGTTCCATTTTCTTTTCAATTTTAGGTTACAGTTTCTGTTAGGAATTGTTTCTAGAGCCAAGTAAATAATATTCAGACCAACTTTGGGAAGCTGGCCCATCTGTAACATATAGGTGGAGATCCCTCTGAAGTAGTCTCGTTTCAAGCTTTTATTATTAGTTATCTTCTAGAGGCAATAAAGTAATAACAAAATGTTAACAGAGGAGCCTGCTGCCTGTTCTAAAAGCAGTTGTAAACAGCAATATCTAGATTACATCAGCAGCAGCGCTGAAGGGTAAATCCCATACAGAAATATGTGTTTTGCCCAGACGTGGGCCATCTGACATCTTAAGTCAGTCTAAGTCTGGGCTCTATATATGGCGTTTTTTTGGACACTTTTTCAGGCTCATCTCTAGTCTCCCTGTTTCCAGTTTCTCTTGGCCTTTGTGGACTCTGAAGTTTATGGCCTTATTTTGCTTCACATTTTTGTCATTTCTACCAAAGGTTTCTTTTTATCATCTACTCTCTTCTTTCCAAATGTCAGTATTATAGTAAGGGGGGGGGAAAGGCCTTTTGATTTCTATGGCCATTGCAAAAGGATCACTAATGTGCAGTACTTTTGTTTGCAAAGACATGGATTATAGTCAGTTTCAAAAACCTTCACTTTGATGTGTAGAAACTATATCGGGAAATCCTTTGGGGTGGTATCTGACTGCCTCTCTGATGCAGAGCACAAAAGATGCTCTATGATTGTGATGAAAATGTGATGGATATCCTACAGTTGGGGGTGCTGAGGTCAGTGGTTAAAAGCACGCATTCATTTTGTATCTGAAAGGTTGCCATGCAGCCCAGTTAAAACACAATTCCCACCAAAAGGACACAGTGAAGAGTAAAATGCACCTAGTCACTTGAGGAGAGGGATTTTTGATAGAAAGATCCACAGCTTTTGAGAAACTTGAATAAGAGAAAGCCAAAGCTGCATTGGCTTTCTAAAAGTGATTCTTGAGAACTAGAGGGATTTTAGAAGATACAGTTGAATGATTAGCAACTTGAGATTATTATTTTTTAAAAGCATTTTGTCTTGATTCTGTCTCATCGTTTGGTAGTGAGCTACATGAAGCCCATTACTTAATTGGTCCTGAAATATCTTCCTCTGTGGTGTGGAATTCTGGAGAAGGCAGGCTCTGTTGATTCCTTTGTTTTGTTCTATTTTGCTTTGCTCTTTTAGAAAACTGAAGGAGGGAGTCCACATCTCTACAAATTGGCATAGCTTCTGAGTTATGAGGCTGCCCAGGGATTTCCCCAACAGGAGAGGGATTGCCAAGTGTACAGTGGAGCTAGGGTTCCAGTCAAAATAGACATTCTCCATTCTTCTTTCTCTGGTTTTGAAAGAGGTGTTGAAGATTCCAATCCAGATTCCTATGATACTGAGTTTTCTTTGGTAACGTTATGGAGGGAAGTCAAGTAATAACAGCTAATGTTTTTAGGACATACAGTGTGCCAGGAATTGTTCTAAGCAGTTTATATATGTTAACCCATTTAATACAATACCATAACATTTTGAGGTAGACACTGTTATTATATTATTCCTGTTTTTTATTTTCATTTTCATTTTTTTAGAGACAGGGTCTTACTCTGTCACCCAGGCTGGAGTGCAGTGGCACAATCATAGTTCACTGCAGCCTTGAACTCTTGGGCTCAAGTGATCCTCCCACCGCAGCCACCCAAGTAGCTGGGACTACAGGGGCAAGCTACCATGCTCAGCTAATTAAAAAAAAAAAATTAATTTTCTGTAGAGACAAGGTCTCGTTACATTGGCCAGGCTGGTCTTGAAATCCTGGCCTCAAGTGATCCTCCCACCTCAGCCTCTCAGACACTGTTATTGTTCTTATATTACAGATGAGAAAACTGAGGCATAAGGTTAGCTAACTTGCCCTAGGTCATACAACTCATAGTGGCAGAACTGAGTCTTGAACCCAGGCCATCTGATTTTAGGGCTCATCCCCTATGCTGCACTAACACTTCTAGTGTGCAGGTTCCCTCTTACTTGGGACTAGTGCATGAAGTCTGATGTGCTGTGGCCTTTCCAGAGAAATAACTAGTGTATTCCCTGTTCCCTACTGTGGACTTCTGACTAGCTTTTTTCACTTCCACTGGCTCTGTTAGAATTGTAGATTCTTAGAGCTGGAGAGAACTTTAAAGATCACTGTATGCCTTTTTCTCTCCCTTTAACTTTGTGTAATTCTCCCAAGACTGATTTGTTTGTTTAATCTATTCAATAGTCATTTTCCGAGTTCCTGTTTAGTTTTAGGCAGTGGAGACACCGTGGTCAATACAATACAATACAATACTCTGCCTTGAAGGAGCTTATAGTGTAAGAGGGGTGCAGGTGAGAACCAGTTAGTAAGGGGCAGTTCTAATTCAGCGGGTAGATGTAACGAGAGGTGCATTCATAGAAGTGCTATGGAAGCATAGAAGAGAGGTGCAGAAACACTTCCAATGGCAGTGTTGGCAAAGCTGACACCCGTGGAAGTGTCAGAGGTGGTAGATGAAGATGGTGGAGGAGAAGCTATTTAGGTCAGATCATGAGAGAGAATGGCATTGTCTCTGAGTATAGTCACCCATTATTTTTGTAGCTCTATGTGCAGAAATTGAGCAATAGACGTGTACCCTGTAAGAGACCTCATCTTCAGAGAGCTAAATAATATCATGACATTTCTAATTCTACAAATAGAATTAAAGACATCTCTCCAGTACTTTGACATGCTCTTTCATTTTGTTCTTTCCCTCACTTTTGTGTTGCACAATGCCTGGGTGCCCCATCCACACTGGGTCCACTTAAAAACTTTGGCATGCTTCAGGGTTCAGCATCTCCAGGGTCACCCCCACTATGATGCCCTCCTCGATAATGCCACATGGCAGTGACTCATTCATCCTCTACATTCCTTTGGCATGTAGCATTTGTAGTAGTCATGGCTCTTTCCACATTTGGCCTCAGTGTACATTTATTAGCACATGTATTGCCATCATGTGCATGTGTTTTCTTCAGATCCAGGAGGCTGTCATGGGCATCTCATAGCCAGCATGCAATGCCTTCCTCATAGTATAACCTCAATAAAAATTAGTTACATGAATTACTTCTACATTCCCTTCTCCTTGATGTATCAGAAACTATATGGTGAAGACTGATGATACACTAGCCCCATCTGTCAGCTCTTTAGAAAAGATAGTGAAAATCTTGACCTGACACTCTTTTAGATCACTCCATGGGGATTGGAGAATTTTGAAAGCCACAAAAAATATTTTATTTCATCATACAAATTTTGGAAATACATTTCTTTAAGAGAGTTTTCTGCTCTGATGCCATGCCTGGTGCACTTCATCTAAAGAATAGCATCTTTATGATGAGATTATCAATTCTCATCTGTGGGCTGCTTTAAAGACATTAAATTTAGACCTGTTCTAACTTGCAACAGGTTAGAGGATTTGGGGAGTAAAGGAAAGTAGTCAGCTAGAATCAATTTTGTGTGACCCCCCTCAAGGGGCATAGCCCCCTAATACCTGTGACCAGGTATTAGGCAGCAGAGCTCAAAGGCTAAAAATCGGGGGAATTAGAGTCAGAAAAATCTAAGATTCCAATCCCAGCTCTTCCATTCACTAGATATGAGATATTTCTCTGAACCTCCATTTCCTTGTCTGTGAAAAGGATGACAATAAAACATATCTACTTGACAAGTTGCTATAATGATTAAGTGAAGTAATGTATGTAAAGCAGATGGTAAGTGTCCAATTAGTTCTTGATTAATCCACATCCTAAAGCTTCTGTTCCATTCTTAACACATTGTGAAGCCCTGTGTGGGCTGCAGAAGTCACAGATGTGACAGAGTTTAGATCTGGTACATGACCCCTGAAAGCATCCAGTCTGCAAGGAGAGGGGAAGACTGAAGGATCAAACTCATTCTCCATGGCCATGGGCTACATCTAATTTTGGCAGACTTGACAGGAGAGGAGTGAGTCAGAGAACAGGCAGACTGGGTGGAGACATGAGTGATGATTTCCCAGTACTGGATAGAGCTTAAGCCTGGATAATCTAGACATTGGCCTGAGAGAAGCCTAAATTAAAATGTCACTAATTCAAGTGTCATTTAAAGAGCTAGTAGTTCTGGAAGTTGGAGCTGGTGTTGAAGATAGTGGACATCATCAGTAGTCTCAGGATTTTGTCCCAACATTTTGGCACATTCTAACCAAGTTTTAAAAGCTAACTTAAAAAAAATAGATCCAGCTAAATTTGGATCTATCGATCGATTGATTGATCCATCCATCCATTCAGCTATCTTCTATGTCTCTATCTACCTTCCTGCCTGTCACCATGATAACGCCCCCAGTCTCATGAGATTCTGATAGTGAGACAGCAAGTTAAGAGAATGTCTACCATGGGAATTTAGAATAAAAGTTAAAATGTTGTTTCATAGCCAGCTAAATAGGGCATGGCTGAGCCAATTTCACCCAGCTAGCAGTTAGATTGGGCAGGAAGTTTTAAGATAGTCTCCATCCACACTGCCACGGGTAGTTAATAAATACTTGCATACACAATGTGAACCAAACTTTTCTCCTCTGTTGGAACACAAGATGATCATCCCCCAAAAGACAAAGAGGTCATCTTGACTAGCCTTTAGGCTTTGGGCAGATAATATCCTAGTATTTTATCATTATTCTACATAAGTTTTCAGAAGCCCTGAGGGGTTGATGTCCTGTCCAGGAAGTAGGTGGTGAAGAGGAACTCCCTCCTTGAGTGATGTCTGTCTCTTCTACCTACCATCTTTGAAAGGTAGCTCTTTGCCTGCCATCTTGAAATAGGGTCTTGAATCAGCCTCAGTCAACTTAGGCAGAGGGCTTTTGAGTCTCTCCATACAAAAACTTGAATATTAAAACAATGCAGATGAAGTGCTTTAATATTAAACACTGTTGTATGTTGCAAACCTAAGCATCTGTTGAGGTAGCTCCTGCTGTCACTCCTGTGTGTCCATTTCTGATGACTGTGTGAGTTCCCAGTTGGCACTCTCCTTTTGAATTTTGTGTATTTCTTTGCAGTAACATGATCTTGAAAACATTCCACAAACTGACAGAAAGTTTAGCCTTCATGTCATACTCTCCTTTCTTATCTCTTTTATTTTTGGTCTATTCTAGGCAGTAGATACTTGTTTTGACTGGTAAAATCACTTGAGGTCACAAGGACAGTGAATAGCAATGCAGTTGCTGTTGATGAAACGGGAGTAGAGATGGTTGGTGTAGAGAAAAACCTATTAATAGCCATTTTTAGAAACAGACTTTTAAATCCACCCATCAGAGCTGAAAGATTTCCCCTATTCTTACACTCCCAGAGCTGGCAGCAGCTTCTCCTCACGTCTGAGAAGCCTCGGGAGATGCCTAGCCATGCTTGTGGGAGATGATGGCATGGGTGCCAGTGGGGCAGCTGGCCAGGTGGTGCCAGGAGTGAGGGCCTGCCAAGCAGAGGGGCAGTCCTGCCTCTGGTAACTGGCTTTGACTGCAGGACTGGAGGGTCCAAGCATCCTCAGCCGCTCTCTTGTTAACTGAGCTATTCAATGTTCTGTGATCTACTAGTGTCAACTGGACAAAGAGTCAGCTGCCTCCTCTGGGGCTCAAAGTTACTGGCACAATCACATTAAAAATAATAACAATCACTTATATAATGCCTACTTGCCAGTTACTCTTATAGGTGTGTTACATATATTATTTGCAGGCAGAGGAAAAATTGCAGGCTGAGTGCGTGGCTCACGCCTATAATCCCAGCATTCTGAGAGGCCGAGGCAGGTGGATCACTTGAACTCAGGAGTTCGAGACCAGGCTGGACAACATGATGAAACCCCATCTCTACTAAAAATACAAAAATTAGCTGGGCTGGTGGTGCATGCCTGTAATCCTAGCTACTCGGGTGGCTGAGGCAGGAGAATCACTTAAACTCGGGAGGCGGAGGTTGCAATACGCCAAGATCACGCCCTGCACTCCAGCCTGGGCGACAGCGTGAGACTGTCTCAAAAAAAAAAAAAAATTGTGAAGAAGGTAAACTTTGCCTATATCTCTCCCATCTCCTGTTTTCATGGCCTCTTCTTCCTTAAAGACCGCCTCATATATGAGGCATATCCTGAGGTTCTTCATGGTACCCCTAAGATGCCGAGGGTTGCCAACCTAAGAAGACCTATTCATCTCACATTATCCTGCTTCCTGTCCTAGAACTCATGTCTTCTTTACTTGCATCCCTGAATCCCTGTCCATCCATCCATCCACCCAATGTTTATTGAGCACCTGCTATCTCCTAGGCACTGTGAGGTATTGATCATAACATCATAAGCTTGCCAGCTATGATTCTTTTTATTATTGGGTGTACAATCTAGTGAGAAAGACAGATAATAAATAAGTGAAAAAACAACATTCTAAAGATGGTTATTTTTTTTTCTAAAGGAAAATGATACCTCAGGAGTCTTTCTTCTAGTTTGGCCACAAGTTAATACAATGGCAAGCATGTAATTGCGAACTGCAGGGCTACATTATCTTTTTTTTATTATTATACTGAAGTTCTGGGATACATGTGCAGAATGTGCAGGTTTATTACATAGGTATAAACATGCTATGGTGGTTTGCTGCACCTATCAACCCATCATTTACATTAGATATTTCTGGTAATTCTCTCCCTCCCCTTGCCCCCCACTCCCTCTGACAGGCCCCAATGTGTGATGTTCCCCTCCTTGTGTCCATGTGTTCTCATTGTTCAACTCCCACTTATGAGTAAGAACATGCAGTGTTTGCTTTTCTGTTCCTGTGTTAGTTTGCTGAGAATGATGGCTTCCAGCTTCATCCATGTCCCTGCAAAGGACACAATCTCATTCTTTTTTATGGCTGCATAGTATTCCGTGGTATATATGTGCCACATTTCCTTTATCCAGCCTATCATTGATGGGCATTTGGGTTGGTTCCAAATCTTTGTTATTGTGAGTAGTGCTGCAATAAACATACATGTGCATGTGTCTTTATAGCAGAATGATTTATAATCCTGAGTATATACCCAGTAATGGGATTGCTGGGTCAAATGATATTTCTAATTCTAGATCCTTGAGGAATCTCCACACTGTCTTCCACAATGGTTAAATTAATTTACACTCCCACCAACAGTGTAAAAGTGTTCCTATTTCTCCACATCCTCTCCAGCATCTGTTGTTTCCTGACTTTTTAATGATTGCCATTCTAACTGGCATGAGATGACATCTCATTGTAGTTTTCAGTTGCATTTTTCTAATGACCACTGATCATGAGCTTTTTTTTTTCATATGTTTATCGGCCATATTAATGTCTTCTTTTGAGAAGTGTCTGTTCATATCCTTTACCCAATTTCTGATGGGGTTGTTTGCTTTTTCCTTGTAAATTTTT
This sequence comes from Hylobates moloch, assembly GCF_009828535.3. Lineage (NCBI taxonomy): Eukaryota > Metazoa > Chordata > Mammalia > Primates > Hylobatidae > Hylobates > Hylobates moloch. The sequence continues at coordinate 58,928,460 of NW_026652286.1, read as the reverse complement.
TTTATTATACTTTAAGTTTTAGGGTACATGTGCACAACGTGCAGGTTTGTTACATATGTATACATCTGCCATGTTGGTGTGCTGCACCCATTAACTCGTATTTAACATTAGGTATATCTCATAATGCTATCCCTCCCCCATCCCCCCACCCCACAACAGGCCCCAGTGTGTGATGTTCCCCTTCCTGTGTCCATGTGTTCTTATTGTTCAATTCCTACCTATGAGTGAGAACATACAGTGTTTGGTTTTTTGTCCTTGCGATAGTTTGCTGAGAATGATGGTTTCCAGTTTCATCCATGTCCCTACAAAGGACATGAACTCATCATTTTTTATGGCTGCATAGTATTCCATGGTGTATATGTGCCACATTTTCTTAATCCAGTCTATCGTTGTTGGACATTTGGGCTGGTTCCAAGTCTTTGCTATTGTGAATAGTGCCACAATAAACATACGTGTGCATGTGTCTTTATAGCAGCATGATTTATAATCTTTTGGGTATATACCCAGTAATGGGATGGCTGAGTCAAATGGTATTTCTAGTTCTAGATCCCTGAGGAATTGCCACACCGACTTCCACAATGGTTGAACTAGTTTACAGTCCTATCAACAGTGTGAAAGTGTTCCTATTTCTCCACATCCTCTCCAGCACCTGTTGTTTCCTGACTTGTTAATGATCACCATTCTAACTGGTGTGAGATGGTATCTCACAGTGGTTTTGATTTGCATTTCTCTGATGGCCAGTGATGATGGGCATTTTTTCATGTGTCTTTTGGCTGCATAAATGTCTTCTTTTGAGAAGTGTCTGTTCATATACTTTGCCCACTTGTTGATGGGGTTGTTTGTTTTTTTCTTGTAAATTTGTTTTAGTTCATTGTAGATTCTGGATACTAGCCCTTTGTCAGATGAGTAGATTGCCAAAATTTTCTCCCATTCTGCAGGTTGCCTGTTCACTCTCATGATAGTTTCTTTTGCTGTGCAGAAGCTTTTTAGTTTAATTAGATCCCATTTGTCAATTTTGGCTTTTGTTGCCGTTGCTTTTGGTGTTTTAGACATGAAGTCCTTGCCCGTGGCTATGTCCTGAATGGTATTGCCTAGGTTTTCTTCTAGGGTTTTAACATGTAAGTCTTTAATCCATCTCCAATTAATTTTTGTATAAGGTGTAAGGAAGGGATCCAGTTTCAGCTTTCTACATATGGCTAGCCAGTTTTCCCAGCACCATTTATTAAATAGGGAATCCTTTCCCCATTTCTTGTTTTTGTCAGGTTTGTCAAAGATCAGATAGTTGTAGATATGCGGCATTATTTCTGAGGGCTCTGTTCTGTTCCATTGATCTATGTCTCTGTTGTGGTACCAGTACCATGCTGTTTTGTTTACTGTAGCCTTGTAGTATAGTTGGAAGTCAGGTAGCGTGATGCCTCCAGCTTTGTTCTTTTGGCCTAGGATTGACTTGGCAATGTGGGCTCTTTTTTGGTTCCATATGAACTTTAAAGTAGTTTTTTCCAATTCTGTGAAGAAAGTCATTGGTAGCTTGATGGGGATGGCATTGAATCTATAAATTACCTTGGGTAGTATGGCCATTTTCATGAATTGATTCTTCCTATCCATGAGCATGGAATGTTCTTCCATTTGTTTGTATCCTCTTTTATTTCATTGAGCAGTGGTTTGTAGTTCTCCTTGAAGAGGTCCTTCACATCCCTTGTAAGTTGGATTCCTAGAAATTTTATTCTCTTTGAAGCAGTTGTGAATGGGAGTTCACTCATGATTTGGCTGTTTGTCTGTTATTGGTGTATAAGAATGCTTGTGATTTTTGCACATTGATTTTGTATCCTGAGACTTTGCTGAAGTTGCTAATCAGCTTAAGGAGATTTTGGGCTGAGACGATGGGTTTTCTAGATATACAATCATGTCATCTGCAAACAGGGACAATTTGACTTCCTCTTTTCCTAATTGAATACCCTTTATTTCCTTCTCCTGCCCGATTGCCCTGGCCAGAACTTCCAACACTATGTTGAATAGGAGGGGTGAGAGAGGGCATCCCTGTCTTGTGCCCGTTTTCAAAGGGAATGCTTCCAGTTTTTGCCCATTCTGTATGATATTGGCTGTGGGTTTGTCATAGACAGCTCTTATTATTTTGAGATACGTCCCATCAATACCTAATTTATTGAGAGTTTTTAGCATGAAGGGCTGTTGAATTTTGTCAAAGGCCTTTTCTGCATCTTTTGAGATAATCATGTGGTTTTTGTCACTGGTTCTGTTTATATGCTGGATTACATTTATTGATTTGCGTATGTTGAACTAGCCTTGCATCCCAGGGATGAAGCCAACTTGATCATGATGGATAAGCTTTTTGATGTGCTGCTGAATTCGGTTTGCCAGTATTTTATTGAGGACTTTTGCATCGATGTTCATCAAGGATATTGGTCTAAAATTCTCTTTTGTTGTGTCTCTGCCAGGCTTTGGTATCAGGATGATGCTGGCCTCATAAAATGAGTTAGGGAGGATTCCCTCTTTTTCTATTGCTTGGAATAGTTTCAGAAGGAATGGTACGAGCTCCTCCTTGTACCTCTGGTAGAATTTGGCTGTGAATCCATCTGGTTCTGGACTTTTTTTGGTTGGTAAGCTATTAATTATTGCCTCAATTTCAGAGCCTGTTATTGGTCTATTCAGAGATTCAACTTCTTCCTGGTTTGGTCTTGGGAGGGTGTATGTGTCCAGGAATTTATCCATTTCTTCTAGATTTTCTAATTTATGTGTGTAGAGGTTTTTATAGTATTCTCTGATGGTAGTTTGCATTTCTGTGGGATTGGTGGTGATATCCCCTTTATCATTTTTTATGGCATCTATTTGATTCTTCTCTCTTTTCTTCTTTATTAGTCTTGCTAGAGGTCTATCAATTTTGTTGATCTTTTCAAAAAACCAGCTCCTGGATTCATTGATTTTTGGAAGGGTATTTTTGTGTCTCTATCTCCTTCAGTTCTGCTCTGATCTTAGTTATTTCTTGCCTTCTGCTAGCTTTTGAATGTGTTTGCTCTTGCCTCTCTAGTTCTTTTAATTGTGATGTTAGGGTGTCAATTTTAGATCTTTCCTGCTTTCTTTTGTGGGCATTTAATGCTATAAATTTCCCTCTACACACTGCTTTGAATGTGTCCCAGAGATTCTGTTATGTTGTGTCTTCGTTCTCACTGGTTTCAAAGAACATCTTTATTTCTGCCTTCATTTCGTTATATACCCAGTAGTCATTCAGGAGCAGGTTGTTCAGTTTCCATGTAGTTGAGTGGTTTTGAGTGAGTTTCTTAATCCTGAGTTCTAGTTAGATTGCACTGTGGTCTGAGAGACAGTTTGTTATAATTTCTGTTTTTTTTACCTTCGCTGAGGAGTGCTTTACTTCCAACTATGTGGTCAATTTTGGAATAGGTGTGGTGTGGTGCTGAAAAGAATGTATATTCTGTTGATTTTGGGTGGAGAGTTCTGTAGATATCTATTCTGCTTAGTGCAGAGCTGAGTTCAATTCCTGGGTATCCTTGTTAACTTTCTGTCTCGTTGATCTGTCTAATGTTGACAGTGGAGTGTTAAAGTCTCCCATTATTATTGTGTAGGAGTCTAAGTCTCTTTGTATGTCTCTAAGGACTTGCTTTATGAATCTGGGTGCTCCTGTATTGGGTGCATATATACTTAGGATAGTTAGCTCTTCTTGTTGAATTGATCCCTTTACCATTATGTAGTGGCCTTCTTTGTCTCTTTTGATCTTTGTTGGCTTAAAGTTTGTTTTATCAGAGACTAGGATTGCAACCCCTGCCTTTTTTTGTTTTCCATTTGCTTGGTAGATCTTCCTCCATCCCTTTATTTTGAGCCTATATGTGTCTCTGCACATGAGATGGGTTTCCTGAATACAGCACACTGATGGGTTGTGACTCTTTATCCAATTTGCCAGTCTGTGTCTTTTAATTGGAGCATTTAGCCCATTTACATTTAAGGTTAATATTGTTATGTGTGAATTTGATCCTGTCATTATGATGTTAGCTGGTTATTTTGCTCATTAGTTGATGCAGTTTCTTCCTAGCCTCGATGGTCTTTACAATTTGGCATGTTTTTGCAGGGGCTGGTACCAGTTGTTCCTTTCCATGTTTAGTGCTTCCTTCAGGAGCTCTTTTAGGGCAGGCCTGGTGCTGACAAAATCTCTCAGCATTTGCTTGTCTGTAAAGGATTTTATTTCTCCTTCACTTATGAAGCTTAGTTTGGCTGGATATGAAATTCTGGGTTGAAAATTCTTTTCTTTAAGACTGCTGAATATTGGCCCCCACTCTCTTCTGGCTTGTAGAGTTTCTGCCGAGCGATCCGCTGTTAATCTGATGGGCTTCCCTTTGTGGGTAACCCGACCTTTCTCTCTGGCACCCTTAACATTTTTTCCTTCATTTCAACTTTGGTGAATCTGACAATTATGTGTCTTGGAGTTGCTCTTCTCGAGGAGTATCTTTGTGGCGTCCTCTGTATTTCCTGAATCTGAATGTTGGCCTGCCTTGCTAGATTGGGGAAGTTCTCCTGGATAATATCCTGCAGAGTGTTTTCCAACTTGATTCCATTCTCCCCGTCACTTTCAGGTACACCAGTCAGACGTAGATTTGGTCTTTTCACATAGTCCCATATTTCTTGAAGGCTTTGTTCATTTCTTTTTATTCTTTTTTCTCTAAACTTCTCTTCTTGCTTCATTTCATTCATTTGATCTTCAATCACTGATACCCTTTCTTCCAGTTGATCGAATCGGCTACTGAAGCTTGTGCATTCGTCACGTAGTTCTCGTGCCATGGTTTTCAGCTCCATCAGGTCCTTTAAGGACTTCTCTGCATTGGTTATTCTAGTTAGCCATTCGTCTAATTTTTTTTCAAGGTTTTTAACTTCTTTGCCATGGGTTCGAACTCCCTCCTTTAGCTCAGAGTAGTTTGATTGTCTGAAGCCTTCTTCTCTCAACTTGTCAAAGTCATTCTCCATCCAGCTTTGTTCCATTGCTGGTGAGGAGCTGCATTCCTTTGGAGAAGAAAGGTGCTCTGATTTTTAGAATTTTCAGTTTTTCTGCTCTGATTTTTCCCATCTTTGTGGTTTTACCTACCTTTGGTCTTTGATGATGGTGATGTACAGATGGGGTTTTGGTGTGGATGTCCTTTCTGTTTGTTAGTTTTCCTTCTGACAGTCAGGACCCTAAGCTGCAGGTCTGTTGGAGTTTGCTGGAGGTCCACTCCAGACCCTGTTTGCCTGGGTATCAGCAGCGGAGGCTGCAGAAGAGCGGATGTTGGTGAACAGAAAATGTTGCTGCCTGATCATTCCTCTGGAAGTTTTGTCTCAGAGGAGTACCCGGCCATGTGAGTTGTCAGTCTGCCCCTACTGGGGGGTGCCTCCCAGTTAGGCTACTCAGGGGTCAGGGACCCACCTGAGGAGGCAGTCTGTCCATTCTCACATCTCAAGCTGCGTGCTGGGAAAACCACTACTGTCTTCAAAGCTGTCAGACAGGGACATTTAAGTCTGCAGAGGTTTCTGCTGCCTTTTGTTTGGCTATGCCCTGTCCCCAGAATTGGAGTCTACAGAGGCAGGCAGGCCTCCTTGAGCTGTGGTGGGCTCCACCCAGTTCGAGCTTCTGGGCCGCTTTGTTTACCTATTCAAGCCTCAGTAATGGCAGGCGCCCCTCCCCCAGCCTGGCTGCCACCTTGCAGTTTGATCTCAGACTGCTGTGCTAGCAATGAGTGAGGCTCTGTGGGTGTAGGACCCTCCAAACCAGGTGCGGGATACTATCTCCTGGTGTGCCATTTGCTAAGACCATTGGAAAAGTGCAGTATTAGGGTGGGAGTGACCTGATTTTCCTGGTGCCCTCCATCACCCCTTTCCTTGGCTAGGAAAGGGAATTCCCTGACCCCTTGCACTTCTCAGGTGAGGCAATGCCTCCTCCTGCTAGAGCTCATGCTCTGTGTGCTGCACCCACTGTCCTGCACCCACTGTCCAACAATCCCCAGTGAGATGAACCCGGTACCTCAGTTGGAAATGCAGAAATCACCCATCTTCTGCATTGCTCATGCTGGGAGCTGTAGACTGGAGCTGTTCCTATTCAGCCATCTTGACTCCCTGTTGTAAATTTGTTTCACTTCCTTGTAGATTCTAGATATTATCCCTTTGTCAGATGGATAGATTGCAAAAATTTTCTCCCATTTTGTAGGCTGCCTATTCACTCTGATGCTAGTTTCTTTTGCTGTGCAGAAGCTCTTTAGTTTAATTAGATCCCATTTGTCAATTTTGGCTTCTGTTGCCATTGGTTTTGGTGTTTTAGCCATGAAGTATTTGCCCATACGTATGTCCTGAATGGTATTGCCTAGGTTTTCTTCTATGGTTTTTATGGTTTTAGGTCTTATCTTTAAATATTTAATCCATCTTGAGTTAATTTTTATATAAGGTGTAAGGAAGGGGTCCAGTTTCAGTTTTCTGCATATGGCTAGCCAGTTTTCCCAATACCATTTATTAAATAGGGAATCCTCTCCCCATTGCTTGTTTTTGTCAAGTTTGTCAAAGATCAGATGGTTGTAGATATGTGGTATTATTTCTGAGGTCTCTGTTCTGTTCTATTGGTCCATATATCTGTTTTGGTACCAGTACCAAGCTGTTTTGGTTACTCTAGCCTTGTAGTATAGTTTGAAGTCAGGTAGCATGATGCCTCCAACTTTGTTCTTTCTGCTTAGGATTGTCTTGGCTATATAGGCTCTTTTTTGGTTCCATATGAAATTGAAAGTAGTTTTTTCTAATTCTGTGAAGAAAGTCAATGGTAGCCTGATCGGGATAGCATTGAATCTATAAATTACTTTGGGCAGTAAGGCCATTTTCACAATATTGATTGTTCCTATCCATGAGCATGGAACGTTTTTCCACTTGTTTGTGTCCTCTCTTATTTCCTTAAGCAGTGGTTTGTAGTTCTCCTTGAAGGAGTCCTTCATATCCCTTTTAAGTTGTATTCCTAGGTATTTTATTCCCTTCATAGGAATTGTGAATGGGAGTTCACTCATTATTTGGCTGTTTGTCTATTATTGGTGTATATGAATGCTTGTGATTTTTGCACATTGATTTTGTATCCTGAGACTTTGCTGAAGTTGCTTATCAGCTTAAGGAGTTTTTGGGTTGAGATTATTGTGTTTTCTAAATATACAATCATGTCATCTGCAAATAGAGACAATTTGACTTCCTCTCTTCCTATTTGAATATATTTTATTTCTTTCTCATGCCAGATTGCCCTGGCCAGAACTTTCAATATTATGTTGAATAGGAGTGGTGAGAGAGGGTATCCTTGTCTTGTGCCAGTTTTCAAAGGAAATGCTTCCAGCTTTTGCCCATTCAGTATGATATTGGCTGTGGGTTTGTCATAAGTAGCTCTTATTATTTTGAGATATGTTCCATCACTACCTAGTTTATGGAGTGTTTTTAGCATGAAGGGGTGTTGAATTTTCAAAGGTCTTTTCTGCATCTATTGAGATAATCAGGTGGTTTTTGTCTTTGGTTCTATTTATGTGATGAATAACTTTTATTGATTTGTGTATGTTGAACCAGCCTTGCATCCCAAGGGTGAAGCTGAGTTGATGGTGGTGGACAAGCTTTTTAATGTGCTGCTGGATTCAGTTTGCCAGTATTTAATTAAGAATTTTTGCATTGATGTTCATCAGAGATATTGGCCTGAAATTTTCTTTTTTTGTTGTGTCTCTGCCAGATTTTGGTATCAGGATGATTCTAGCCTCATAAAAACAGGGCAGAGTCCTTCTTTTTCTGTTGCTTGGAATAGTTTTAGAAGGAATGGTACCAGCTCCTCTTTGTACCTCTGGTAGAATTTGACTGTGAATCCGCCTGGTCCTGGGCTTTTTTTGGTTGGTAGGCTATTAATTATTGGCTCAATTTCAGAACTTGTTATTGGTCTAATCATTGATTTGACTTCTTGGGAGGGCATATGTCTCCAGGAATTTATTCATTTTTTTCTAGATTTTCTAGTTTATATGCATAGAGGTGTTTATAGTATTCTCTGATGGTAGTTTGTATTTCTGTGGGATCAGTGCTGATATCCCCTTTATCATTTTTTATTATGTCTATTTGATTCTTCTCCTTTTCTTCTTTATTAGTCTATCTAGCAGTCCATCTGTTTTATTAATCTTTTCAAAGAACCAGTTCCTGGATTCATTGATTTTTTTTTGAAAGATTTTTTGTGTCTCTATCTCCTTCAGTTCTGTTCTGATCTTAGTTATTTCTTGTCTTCTGCTAGCTTTTGAATTTGTTTGCTTTTGCTTCTCTAGTTATTTTAATTGTGATGTTAGGGTATTGATTTGAGATCTTTCCAGCTTTCTGATGTGGGCATTTAGGGCTACAAATTTTCCTCTTAACACTGCTTTAGCTGTGTCCCAGAGATTCTGGTATGTTATATCTTTGTTCTTACTGGTTTCAAAGAACTTCTTGATTTCTGCCTTAGTTTTATTATTTACCCAGTAGTCATTCAGGAGTACATTTTTCAGTTTCCATGTAGTTCTGCAGTTTGGAGTGAGTTTCTTAATCCTAAGTTCTAATTTGATTGCATTGCATTGAGAGACTGTTAGTTATGATTTCCATTCTTTTGCATTTGCCAAGAAGTATTTTACTTCCAATTATGTGGTCAATTTTAGAATAAGTGCTATGTGGTTCTGAGAAGAATGTATATTCTGTTGATTTGGGGTGGAGAGTTCTGTAGATGTCTGTTAGCTCCACTTGGTGCAGAGCTGAGTTCAAGTCCTGAATATCCTTGTTGATTTTATGTCTCTTCGATCTGTCTAATATTGACAGTGGGGTGTTAAAGTCTCCCACTATTATTGTATGGGAGTCTAAGTCTCTTTGTAGGTCTCTAAGAACTTGCTTTATGAATCTGGGTGCTCCTGTACTGGGTGCATATAGATTTAGGATAGTTAGCTCTTCTTGTTGCATTGATCCTTTTACCATTATGTAATGCCCTTCTTTGTGTTTTTTGATCTTTGTTGGTTTGAAGTCTGTTTTATCAGAGACTAGTATTGCAACCCTGGCTTTTTTTTTGTTTTCCATTTGCTTGGTAAATCTTCCTCCATCCCTTTATTTTGAGCCTATGTGTGTCTTTGCATGTGAGACGGGTATCCTCTTTTTTTTTTTTTTTTTTTTTTTTTTTGAGACAGAGTCTTGCTCTGTCTCCCAGGCTGGAGTGCAGTGGCATGATGTTGGCTCACTGCAAGCTCCACCTCCTGGGTTCACACCATTCTCCTGCCTCAGCCATCCGAGTAGCTGGGACTGCAGGTGCCTGCCACCACGCCCAGCTAATTTTTTGTATTTTTTAGTAGAGACGAGGTTTCACTGTGTTAGCCAGCACACTGATGGGTCTTGACTCTTTATCCAATTTGCCAATCTGTGTCTTTTAATTGGGGCATTTAGTCCATTTACACTTAAGGTGAATATTGTTATGTGTGAATCTGATCCTGTCATTATGATGCTAGCTGGTTATTTTGCCCATTAGTTGATGCAGTTTCTTCATAGTGTCAATGGTCTTTACATTTTGGTATGTTTTTGCAGTGGCTGGTACCAGTTTTTCCTTCCTGTACTTAGTGCTTCCTTCAGGAGCTCTTGTAAGGCAGGCCTGATAGTGACAAAATCCCTCAGCATTTGCTTGTCTGTAAAGGATTTTATTTCTCCCTCACTTGTGAAGCTTGGTTGGCTGGATATGAAATTCTGGGTTGAAAATTCTTTTCTTTAAGAATGTTGAATGTTGGCCTTCACTCTTTTTTGGCTTGTAGGGTTTCTGCAGAGAGATCCACTGTTAGTCTGATGGGCTTCCCTTTGTGGGTAACCTGACCTTTCTCTCTGGCTGCCCTTAACATTTTTTCCTTCATTTCAATCTTGGTGAATCTGATGATTATGTGTCTTGGGGTTACTCTTCTCACGGATTATCTTAGTTGTGTTCTCTGTATTTCCTGAATTTGAATGTTGGCCTGTCTTGTTAGGTTGGGGAAGTTCTCCTGGATAATATCCTGAAGTGTGTTTCCCAACTTGGTTCCATTCTCCTTGTCACTTTCAGGTACGCCAATCAAATGTAGGTTTCGTCTAGGTTTTGTTCATTCCTTTTCATTCTTTGTTCTCTAATCTTGTCTTCATGCTTTATTTTATTAAGTTAATCTATAGTCTCTGATATCCTTTATTCCACTTGACTGATTTCACTATTGATACTTGTGTATGTTTCACGATATTCTTGTGCTGCGTTTTTTAGCTCCATTAGGTCATTTATGTTCTTCTCTAAACTGGTTATCCTAGTTAGCAGTTCCTGTAACATTTTATCAAGGTTCTTAGCTTCCTTGCATTAGGTTAGAATATGCTCCTTTACCTTGGAGGAGTTTGTTATTACTCACCTTCTGAAGCCTACTTCTGTCAATTCATCAAACTCATTCTTTGTACAGTTTTGTTTCCTTGCTGGCAAAGAGTTGTGATCTTTTTGAGGAGAAGCAGCATTCTGGTTTTTGGAATTTTAAGCCTTTTTGCCCTGGTTTTTCCTCATCTTTGTGGATTTGTCTACCTTTGGTCTTTGATTTTGGTGACCTTTAGATGGGGTTTTTGAGTGGTCATCCTTTTTGTTGATGTTGATGCTATTGCTTCCTGTTTGTTAGTTTTCCTTCTAACAGTTAGGCCCCTCTTCTGCAGGTCTGCTGGAGTTTGCTGGAGGGCCACTCCAGAAGCTGTTTGCCTGGGTATCACCAGCAGAGGCTGCAGAACAGTGAAGATTGCTGCCTATTCCTTCATCTGGAAGCTTCATCCCAGAGGGGCACCTCCCAGATGCCAGCTGGGGCTCTCCTGTATAGGTGTCTGTTGACCCCTGCTGGAAGATGTCTCTCCTTCAGGAGGCACAGGGGTCAGGACCCACTTAAGGAGGCAGTCTATCCCTTAGCAGAGCTCGATCGCTGTGCTGGGAGGTCTGCTGCTCTCTTCAGAGCCGACAGGCAGGAACATTTAAATCTGCTGAAGCTGCACCCACAGCCACCCTTTCCCCCAGGTGCTCTGTCCCAGGGAGATGGGAGTTTTATCTATAAGCCCCTGACTGGGGCTGCTGACTTTTTCTCAGAGATGCCCTGCCCAGAGGGGAGAAATCTAGAGTCTGGCTACAGCGAGCTGTGGTGGGCTCCACACAGTCCCAACTTCCTGGCGGCTTTGTTTACACTGTGAGGGGAAAACAGCCTACGCAGGCCTCAGAAATAGTGGATACCCCTCCCCCCCACCAAGCTGGAGTGTCCCAGGTTGACTTCAGACTGCTGTGCTGGCAGTGAGAATTTCAAGTCAGTGGATCTTAGTTTGCTGGGCTCCATGGGGGTGGAATCCGCTGAGCTAGACCACTTGGCTCCCTGGCTTCAGCCCCCTTTCCAGGGGAGTGAATGGTTCTGTCTCGCTGGTGTTCCAGCTGCCACTAGGTTACAAAAAAAGTAATCCTGCAGCTAGCTTGGTGTCTGCCCAAATGGCTGCCCGGCTTTGTGCTTGAAACCCAGGGCCCTGGTGGTATAGGCACCCAAGGGAATTGCCTGGTCTGCGGGTTGCAAAGACAGTGGGAAAAGCATAGTATCTGGGCCACATAGCTTCATCTCTCATGGCACAGTCCCTCATGGCTTCCCTTGGCTAAGGGAGGGAGTTCCCCAACCCCTTGCACTTCCCAGGTAAGGCAATGCCCCACCCTGCTTCTGCTCGCCCTCTATGGGCTGCACCCACTGTCTAACCAGTCCCAGTGAGATGAGCCAGGTACCTCAGTTGGAAATGCAGAAATCACCCGCCTTCTGTGTTGATCTCACTGGGAGCTGCAGACCGGAGCTGTTCCTATTTGACCATCTTGCCTGGGAATCTTAACAATGGTTATTGGTGGTAGGGAATAAATAAACAGAGTATAGTGTAAGAGAATAACGGAATCTACAGAAGACCTCTTAAGGAGGCGATATTTAAGAAGAGACCTAAAGAAAGAACCAGCCAGAGGAGAAGCTGCAGTAAGACTATTTGGGGCAGAGGGAATAGCTTATATCACGTAGAGTCTGGAGACCACAAATAGCTTGGCATTGAAGGCTCTGGGAGCTGACAATAGACAGTCTAATAGGAGTGTGATGAGTAAAGGGAAATTGCATAAAATCAGGGTGGAAAGAGCTCAGGTCAGATTGTCCCAGGCCTGTGAGACTGTGGATGTGGGCTGGGTTTCATCCTCTCTAAAGCAGAACAGTATTAAATGGTTCTAAGCAAGGAAGTGCTTCTGACTTACATTAGTAAAAGATCTCTCTGGCTGCTGTATGGAGAACAGATTGGAAGAGGGCAAGAGTGGAAGCAGCAAGACCAGTTAGAGGCTAGTGCAGTCATTGGAGCAGGAGAAGATGGGTGCTGGGATGGAGGCGTCAGGGAGAGGCAGGAGTGGTAAGATTAGAAATAGAGTTAGAAGGTAGAGCAACCGGGGCTGCCCCCTGTGTTCTTGGGATTCACCAGAACCCAGTCTGTATGTTCCGCCCTCTGCCCTCCGCACCCCTCACAGTGACCACCACTGCTTATTGCAATTACTTCCCATGCTTCCTCAGCATTCTTCATAATAAAAGAAAATCAAATATTTGTGTTTTACCATTATAAAGTGCTCCTGATTGGTCATCTCATCTGATCCCCACAAAAAGCTTGTGAGGCAGGTGTTATTACCTTCGTTATACAGGGGAGGATGCTGGGGCCCAGAGGACTGACTTGCCCATGGTCTTCCAGATAGTAAGGGGCATCAGCAAGCCTCAGTTCCAGATTCCCTGAGACCATTCACTGACTTATTTAATAAACACTTATTGAGAACCTACTGTGTTCCTTGCTCTCAAGGAATCTAGAGTGCAAAGAAGAGACAGACTAGCAAGCTCATAAGAGTAAAGCAGTATAATAGGTTTCATAATATATTAAAAGTATGTTATTAATAATTTGTCCAAGTTTTGCATTCATGGGGAGAAAGACAGGTAAGAAGGTTTCTTAAAGTTGCTGGCCTTTGATCTTAAATTACATAAATAATATGTTCCATCAAGTGAAAAGGAAGGTTGCTGTAACCTCTTTCCAAAGGTGATTACTTTTTCTTGGTGTGTCATGGCTAAGACCTAAAAGATAGATCGGGATTCCCTGGGAAGAGAAGATGGGGAAAAGATGTTCCGAGCAAATATAGCAAAACTGTATGGTTTGAGAGGATTTGTGGATGGTTCTGAATGGAGGACAGAGTGTGTGGAAGGATGGGGCAGGAGAGAAATCATGGGGTAGGGGGTGTGGGCTGCTGTTTGCCTGCATGAAGAGTTAAACCTTAGCTCTGAAGATGAACACTGAAGAGTGACACTATAGGATTTGAACTTTAGACAGATCATCTGGTCCCAGGTAGGAGACAGAAATAGAGTCTGGGAGACTAGTCAAGAAGGAATTCAGTCCCTGTGAGGGAAATGAGGACCTTGTATGACCAATAGTGAGGCAAACACAGACATGAGAGGCCTAAGGAAGCAAAATACTGGGTTCTTTTCAGAATTCCTTGAGCTCCATAACAGCAGTAATAGGAGTCCAAGAGTTATTGTCAACATGCCAAAAAAACTAATAGAAACCTTATATTTATCCATCATAAATTTACACAGCTTAACCAAGATATCACATTCCTCTGTCTTTGCCTAGAATTAAACGGAATAAAACTATTAATACTGGTTATCTCATGCAAGTATCAAAAGTTCTGCTTGGCAGTTATATGTGTCTTAAACATTGGAAAATAAATTAACTATTAATAAATGCAGGATTTTTCAAAACATGAAATTCATGAAGGGGTTCTTTGAGACTGAGGAATATGTGAGGAATTACATACTTGAGCCCTTTTTATTTGATTTTATTTTATAAGACAGGGTCTTGCTCTGTCACCCAGGCTGGAGTGCAAGTGGCATGATCACGACTCACTGCAGCCTCCACCTCCCAGGGTTAAGGGATCCATTCCCACTTCAGCCTCCCAAGTAGCTGGGACCGAAGGCACAGGCCACCACACCTGGCAAATTTTTATTTTAAGAATTTTTTTGTGAATATTGGGGTCATTGATCTTTAACCATCTTTGCTCTGGTTCTGTTTTCATAAAGCAACACTCTGGTTATAATTTTATCTCCCAAAATAGATGGAAAGCACCAATTTGCTGAGTACATTGTTGCATGAGATGGCATTTTTGTCATTTTGTGGACATTGATCAGCCTCCCATGCAGTAGTTGGCATCACTGCCCACAATCACAAAGACATGGGTGGGACTCTATTTTCACATCTATAAGAGCTCAAGAGACTTCCTTCTTTTTCTTAGTCCCATGGAAAACCAATAATTTCCTACATTAAAAGTGGAAATAATATTTGTAGTTCAGAAAGTATATTTTCTAGATGAGAATTTCCTTGGCTCTATTTTTAAGAAGACTTAGGGTGGAATAAAGACAGGATTTGGAGTTCATGCAACCTGAACCTTTCACAAATTTGGCCCTCTATGGGCTAAGTGTTGTCACTTTCTCCATTGGGTTGAATTTTAGCTTGCCTTTCTCTTTTCCAAGTCTTAGTTTGTCTTTATGAACCATGATTCCTGGGGAATAAAAATAGAAAATCAGAAGCTTGCAGGAATGATTTTCTTGGCTAGTTTGACCCAGTATCAGCCACTTGTCCAAGTAAAAAGCTGTTTAAAGTTTTTAAAAAAAAAAAAAAAAAAAAAGAAGTGAAGTTTTAATAGCATCAGAAACAAAAATACCATTGTGAGCCAGCTCTCATTTTTTGACATTTTTTGGTATCATCTGGACAAGGTCATTTGTCACAGGGTATGACTCTAATCATGATGCTACAGACATCATAGAAAGTCCAATGATGAAAACAATTTTCCAGAATGAAAAATCCTTGGGAGACTAGAAGTCTTATAGTTCTTGCACAATTGTAGAAGATATTTGGTTTTACACCATGAGTTTTCCAAGTCTTTGATCCTGTGTAACTTACTCTGTGTAGTGTAACTATAGTGGTTTTCTTTAATTCACTTCCTCTTCAAAAGAACAAATTTTTATAATGGGGTCTAACACTGTAAACATTTCATAATATTGTAGCTTCAAAGAAGGCAGTCTGTAAACACATTTGCATCCAGTTAGCTGATGGTTTATAGATCTGAGGGACTCTTGGGTCCTTGCTTTCCATGAGGAAGCATTTATTTCATTGGCTTTGCCTCTGAAGTGCAGTTCCCATCAACCCACTCAGAGAGGAAGTGCTTCATTAGCATCTTTGGTCAAGTAACCTTTTCTGTGGTACTTTCCTTTGATTTTCGATGTATAATTCCATTTCTGTCTTGAGTTATTTTGTTAATTTTGCTGCTGTTTTCTGTTTCTTTCTTTTCAAGTGGGTTAGAAGAAGACTTTTCTCCTATTTTGTCCTTTTCTACTTGGGGTCAGGACATGGTATTTAGCCCAGAGAATTGCATAAGGGTCAGTAAAAACTATACTTAATTTAAATATATATTATGCATTCATTTTTTTGAGATCTACTCACATATGCCTTTCATTGACCCCACCAATGAAATTGAGAGCAGGTTATATATGTGCTTAGCTTGCTCCCCAGTTGTTGAACATGATGAAGTTGGCCTCTGGGGAGTTGGGAACACCTTCTTCCCCATCTTTCCCTCTGGGGAGATGCAGAAAGGGCAACATCCTGGAGATGAGATCCTGGAAGCTGGGCTGAGGTAGGGGTAAGTCTCCTGTGTGTATCAATGGGGAAACACTGAATCGGGGAGGAGAGAAAAGAAACTGAATGGAGAGGTGGGCCATTGGGAGAGGCCAGGAATTGGATTCTGTATCATGGAGAGCACAACTGAAGGTATAACATGGCAGATAGGAAGAAAGGTGATGAGAGAGAGGAATGAGGATCAAGATCTGCAAGAGGCAAAGTGAGATAGCTCAAGATCAGAATGAGTGACTGCTGAATATCCACTGGGCATTATTTTTTAGGTTCATCTTGACACCTCTTAAAGAGATAAGGCAGCTCCTTAAGAAAACAACCAGGCCAGATGGCTGAGGCCTGTCCAGTCAGTGTGAGAATCTGTGGCCCCAGGTGGGGTTCTGAGCATGTGTTAATCATGGCTAAAGCTGTTGTTCAAATACTAGGACCACAGCCGCTTGCTTTCACAGACCATGGTAGTCACCCTGTGCAGCTACAGCCTGAAGCACTTCAGGGTCACTGAGGTCCATAGAAATAAAAGTCAGAGGCCATCTAGCCTTGGAAAACCCCATATTCTCCTTCTTTCCATACTTTGCTAGCCTTTTGTGCTAGAAGCTAACATGTTCTATGAATCTTCACCAAGCTTGAACTCTCTGATTGCAGCATCCTATCTACCAGAAGATGGCCTTGCAGGAGTTTGGCCTAAGCACCAGAAGATTGTCATGCAGTCTTATTTTTGTTGTCTCCGCTTCCTATATCAGGGATCTCTCAAATGGTTATTTAATTGTACCCCCTGCTTACTAATAGGAGAATGGTAGAAGCTGGGGCAGAAGCACTTTAGCTGTAGAGTGGCTAAAGTTTGCCTTGAGGCCAAAGGTCAATTCTGGTCTCACCTCCACTCTCTGCCCAATAGAAGATGTTGAGATCACATGCCCAGAGGTGGGCTTTGATTCCCATCAGCTCTGCTCACTCAATTGTCTCATACATCCTGCCCCCAATCACCCACTCATGCCAAACATAGTTGGAAGACTGTGTCCCAATTATCTGCCCTTCTTAGACACTTTGAACCACGTAACCCTGAAAGCAAAACTATGTTTATAGCCTAATTTGAAAGGATATTCAGGTTTCTTTTACCTTGAAGTTTTCTGCTTTAATGTGGGGCTTCATTTTTATTCCATTTAGCATCTCAGTTTGTAGAAAATAGGAGGCATGTCTGCTCCAGATATCATCAAGATCAACACAACTGAGTTTATGAATGGTTTTCTCATCTGAGAGAGAATTAGCTTTGAATCCAGACCCAATAGAAAGCTAAGATCCAGGATTCTAGAAGAGGCACCACCACACAAGGGTGTCCTCTGAACCCTTGCTTTGGAAGGCATCATTTTATATCCTGGATATGGATGCTTAGATGTATGCTTTTGTGCCAGCAGGAACTGGTTATGGCAACGTGTGGGGGAGATGTTTATCCTTTGGATGAATATTTGGGTAGGAGGTTTGCGTTTCAAGAAACTGAGCACTAATTGTAAATACAACCATTTTGCTGTGATTGACTCACTTCTTATTCATTCTCTTATAGGATCTTGTGGAAACACATTATGTACATTAGGGAGACTCAGCTCATGCATTTCCATTGAATAAATCTGCTAAAGGAAAAGGCATTATTCCTCCAGCTCCTTTTCAGACAGGCAAGAATATAAGTCTTGTGATTAAAACAACAATAATAACAGCAAACTTTTATGGCAAACCGTTAATTCCTAAGACAGGAGATCTCAGACAGATATAGTAATAAGAACATTTGCCATGGAGAGAGAAGACATTAATACAGAGTGAGAGGCTCTGCTTCTCAGCTGTGTTACCTGCAAACTTCTGTTTCTGGGGTATTGTAGTTGATAACCCAAGGCTCCTTCCAATCTAACATTCTGTAGACATAGAATGGGCATGATGACAGTGACTTCTGGCGGGGCTTTCCAGACAGGTTTGGAAGTACAGTGGTTCACATTTTGATGAGGAGGTAAGTCGGGGGAGTAAAGTGGAAGGAGCTCAGGCTTAGGAATTCAAGGGACATGGATTTACATCCTGACCTTGCCACTTACTAGCAGTGTGATTTTGGGAAAGCTACTTGATCTATCTTTCCTGAAGTTTGCTATCTATAGAAAGAGGATAACAGTTCTAACCTCCTAAGGTTGTTTTGAGGATTAAAAGAGATATTATGGCTATTTAAAGTGCTTGTTTAACACAATATCTGACACATTGTAGGCCCCCAGTAAATGCTAGTTTAAGCTCCCTTACCCTTTACTAGCGATGACATCATATTAGTAAGAGTTCTAGAAACTTGAAAGATAATGTGTCATCCACCCTTAGCCTACACTTCACATGAGTTTTCATCCTTTTTTGACCAAAAGCTTTTATTTTAACAAAGACACATTAAGTACTACTTATTTATTTGTGTGCTGTGGTTGTGATTTTTTTTTGCATTTGTATATGAAAAATCAATAGTAAACGCTGATTTCCTTTTCCCGTAGCTGTAATTGCTATGTTAATTTAAAGGTCTGATTACAGAAACGAATGCGGCTATGCTGCTCTTGCACTGCACAGCCCTGGATGTGCTGTGTGTGTACCCAGGCATGCTGCCCTCCCTGTACTTAAATCATTTGGGAGGAAGTTTCCAGTACCACAACCTCACAGGCAATATTTAATCACCTCAAACTCTAGCTTTGAGGTTAGCCTGGAAATGAAAAGCCACTTGGGTTTACCACAACAGAAAAGTCAGAGGGTACACCATTTCTAAGACAGCATGTGGGGAGGCACAGCCAGGCCTGGGGGGCTCCTGTGGAAAGCTGGGAGCCATGTGAGTTTCATACCCAGGTGCCACAGCAAAGACAGAACCAGTTTCCTTGTGTGTGTGTGTGTGTGTGTGTGTGTGTGTGTGTGTGTGTGCATGAGCATGTCGGCACATATATATTCATATATTTGCACAAATTCATAGATACATTATTTCTACATATCAAGCCTGTGCCCTGTAATCATCAGTGACTATTTTTCTGTGTGTGCAGAGTTCAGGATCTCATCTGGACATTTCTATGGTCTCCGTATTGGTTTCCTTATCTCCAATTTCTCCTACTCCCGGTTCAACTTCTTCATTAACCTCTACCAGATGAAATTGGTAATACACGAACTCCCCTTCTTAAAAAGTTTCCTGTGCTTCCTCCCACCTACAGCACAAAGTTAAACTCCTTAGCACAATACACAAGGCCCTTCTCGATGGGTGTCTCAATCGAGCCTCATCATCCCTACTCCCTGGTCTGTGCGTGCCTGCTACACAAGACTCACCGCTCCCAAGTGCACACCAGGCTCTCTTGTTCCACATCTTTGTGCTGCCTACTTCCTTGCTTCTCTTAGCCCTGCTGGGTCTAACGTCACTTCCCATGGAAATCTTCCCTGACAACTCTAGACCAAATATGGGCTTTCTCATTGTGTCTGGGTGTTTATTCCACTGCTGTGGCACTTATCACACTCCTGTAATGAGTTTTGCTTTTTTTTTTTTTTTGTGCTTCTTGTTGTTGTTGTTGTTGTTTACATTTTACCTTTGGTGCTATAATAGGATCTCCCAAGGACAGTGATTGTTGTCAGTTTTTGTAACCCTAAGAGCCTGGCTTGGTGCTTCACACACATGGCAGATGCTTCATCGTATTTGTTAACTGAATGAGTTAATGAAGACTCCCTGAATGTACGTGTATAGATATTAGTTATGTATAAGACCCAGCCACTGTTAGTCTTGAAACCAATTGGGGATTCTGGATACAGGCACCATTACTGATTTGCTCATTTTTTTCGCCATTTTTTGCTTCTTTTACTTTTTACATAGATTCAAGAATGACGGCAGGCAAACAGTAGATTCTTAACATACTCTTGTCCAGATCTTTGGCTTCTCACTTTCTCTGTAATTCTACTCCTGTGGCCTCACAGCATCCTAAAGCTTAGCTTTTAGACCCTACCTGCTACTTACCGGCTGCTGCGTAACTATAAGCAAAGTACTTAAGGAAAAACAGAAACTAACCTTCTTAGGAACACCTTCATGTATCTTTCTCATTTAATTCCCATAACACCCTTTTAGATAATCATTTATCAATTCTCTTTTTTTAGGATGAAGAAACTGAGGATTTGAGAAGTAACTTGTTCAAGATCACACACAGCAAATAGAAAAGCCAGAGTACAAATGCAGCTCTGATTCCAAAACTTGTGCATGTTCTACTGGACTGTTTTGTCCTCTCGGATCTCACTTTCTCCATCTGAAACATCCCAGGTTGTTAGAGGAGTAAGTCAGGAATGAGGGCTATGCATGCCCTGCAGGCTGTCATGTGTGTCTGGGCATAGGGAATGTTGTCACTCTGGATGTGCACCAAGGGATGCTTCTCCTGAACCAGTGTTGGTTGCAGTGGTTGGGCAGTGCTCAGCCACTACTCTTCAGTCCTGGCCATGACCTTAGTCCCTCTCTTCATGAATGTTTATGCCAGGCAGTGTCCCAAAAGCACTTCACAGATATTATCTCATTTTAAAGATTCTATAAAAGCTCCAAGGGGCAAATACCTTAGTTAGTCTCATATAGATTAAAACAAACAGACAAAAAAAAAAAAAAAAAAAAAAAACTGGGTTCAGAGAATGTAATAGGCATCCCTAAGCTCTCACAGATGGTTTAACCCAGAAAGTCTCAAACCAGACATCCCTCGCCCTTCCCCCAACACATTTCCCACTACACTGAATTGCCTCCAATTCCTACAACCCCTCAGAAGCTTCAGGCTTCCACAGGGCCCAGGTTTCTTTCTAGGACCCTTGTAGGCTGGTAAATGATCTCTACCATCTCCACCTGAAAATGTGTGAGCTTTAGCCCAAAGCTTCCCAGGATATGGGGACTAGGTTAAACAAAGCAGCCCCAGAAGAACTAGGGAAAGAAATTATCAAGCCAAAAGACCAGGATTCCAGTTCTGGCTCTACCATTTAACCAGACTGTGCTTATCTCCCAACTTCCCTAAGTCTGTTTCCTTGTCTGCAAGATTAGTATCAACATCACTGAGTTGTTCGGGGAAATGGCATAGGCTGTGTTAGTCCATTTGCTGCTGCTGTAACAGAATATCACAGACCAGGTAATTTATAAAGGAAAAAAAGTTATTTCCTCACAGATCTGGAGCTGGGAAGTCCAAGAACATGGTTCTGGAATCTGGCGACAGCAAGCCTGCAAGACAGAGACAGAAAATAAAGTAGAACTCATCCTTTCTTTAGAAACCGACTCCTGAGATAACTAACCCACACCCAAGATAATGGCATTAATCTATTCTTGAGGGCTCCAATCATCTCTTAATGGTCCCACCTCTTAATACCATTACAATGGAGAGTAAGTTAGTTTCCGATACATGAAATTTGGAGGACACATTCAAACCACAGCAGGCTATCGTAACAAAATACCATAGACTGGGTGGCTTATTCTCACAATTCTGGAGGCTGGAAGTCTAGGATTGGTGTACCATCATGGTTTCTGGTGAGGGCTCTCTTCCTGGCTTGTGGACAGCCACATTCTCACTGCGTCCTCACGTGGCCCTTCCTCAGTGTATGTGGGTGGAGAGAGAAAGCTTTGATGTCCCTCCCTCTTCTTATAGAGCCAATCACCCAATCCTCTTCTTACAGGGCCAAGGCTCAAGTGATCCTCCCGCTTCAGCCTGCCGAGTAGCTGTGACTACAGGTGTGCACCACCACGCCTGGCTAATTTTTGTAGAGATTTCATCATGTTGCCCAGGCTGGTCTGGAACTCCTGGGCTCAAATGATCCATCTGCCTCTGCCTCCCAGAGTTCTGGGATTACAGGAGTGAGCCAGTGCATCCAGTCTGTTCCTAATTTTTTAATGGTGCCTGGTAACATCCAGAACGGAGCAAAGATACAATTTCACCCCTCAAGAATTACCATTTAGAGGTTCTGGGCTTTTTGTTGTTGTTATTGTTGTTGTTATTCTCACAATCACAAGTCAATTAAAATGGATAATCCTGTTTAAATTAACTTCTGTGGTTTGTTATCAATCACAGTTTCAGTTTGTCCTAACAGAGAAGCCAAGGATAGTGTTCAAAGGAACCTTCCATAAGATTTCCAAGAAAGAAGACAACGGACAAACCAGCTGCTATCTATGATGTTTTATTTTCAGAATGAAACACAAAATAAACAAAAAAACACAAAAGACCCAGAACCATTTACTAGCATGTGAATGTGATCCTGTTTCTAACTTGAGCCTTCATGCATAGTAGACAATACCCCAGGTATGGGACTAAAATGCTACCAGTCATTCTTTGTTTTTTGGATAATTTTCTTTTGGCAGCACGATAGTTTATTTCAAACCAAAGTCCATGGCTTTGCTGAGACACAGGTAAGCTGAGCAACAGTAAGAAAGACAATCTCATGATCTGATTGTGAGCTAAGAAAACTGGGAAGTCTAGAGTTTAAAAAGCTGTCCCACGGGCATGCTGACTATTAGCTGACATGCTACTCACAATCAGGATGTCAGGAGGGAGGCTGGGAACATCATAACAGTCTAAGGAGAAGACAGTCCTGGTGGGGATGACCGTGGCGCCCATGTAGAGACATGAACCCATGCTCTGGCTCCATACAACCCAGTTCATTTGGGAGGGGGATTTAAATCAGAGCCCCCACTTCTGACTGACCAGATGGAGGCCTCCTTGAACACCCTCTCAGGTTTCCCATTCTCTCCTCCCTCTACTCTTCCTTCTCCATTTTTTCTCCCTCCTTCCCTTCCTCATGCCCAAAATGGCTGTTCATAGGAATGGAAGGAGAGGGGTGTATTTTGGGAGGGATTTGGGGACTGAATTAATGGAACATATCAAGGTTAAGGGAGAATAAGTGCAATAAGGAAATTCTGGTTCCTTTTCTTTCTTCCTGTCTGGATTCCAAAGGCACCGTTGTAGCAGAATCAGCATGGGGCTGTGAGCCAGTGGCCCCACTCTCATCTCAGCTCTGCCACTGATGGTGGGCCTGTCATTTAACTGCTTTGAGCCCAGGTTTCCCCTCTAGATGGTGGACATGTAACCTCACAGCATCACCATGATAACCTCCCCAGACGACCCCATGAGGCCCATGGTAGATGCTTCTGTCTGTGAAGTCCTTCATGATTGCATCAGATGCACAGACTCTCCTTCTCTTCTGGGCCCCTCTAGCATGGTCCTCTGTTGCCCCCTGGCCTATAGAACAGCATGCATTTGGGTTTGAGAGCAACCTGGATTTGCAGCCAAGACACCCATGAGAGTACCTTCCTCTCCCTCACAACCACCCTTCTCATACCAATCAAGTCTCGATGTCCCTAAGCGTCCTGTCTAGCACCTTTTCATTTCTCTTATTACATTTCTCCTCCATGCCCTTACTTTCCAGCTATTTTAATGTGCTCAGTGGAATGTGGCATTTAACAGCATGGGCTCTAGAACCAGCATTACTTGGGTTCAGATTCTGACTTTGCCTCCCCAGACTGTGGCACCTTGGGCCAATTATGTAAGCATGTTGTGCTCAGTTTCCTGATCTACAAAATAGGGCTAATAATAGCACCCCTCATGTGGCTGTATGAGAGTTAATAAATCAAAACACACAAAGCCCAGGAAAGTACCTAGCAAATAGTAAGTGACTAAATGTCAGTCTGTCACTGTGCCTATGTCCTTGGTCACATCTCTCTTGTGGGTCAATGAGCTGCTTGGAGACTGTAATGTGGCCTTGGACTTCACACAGAGGAGTTTCTGTGACCAGAGAATAAGCAACCAAATCTTCAGCCTGGCCACACAAGCTGGATGGTGACTCAGTGGTCATTACTGAAATGCATATCGAACTCACAGCAGTTTTCTGTGGGAACCCTCAACATCCTGACTCTGTGTCCCTGGGCACAGGGGCCGTGCAGTGCTCAGGAGGAGAGTGACTAAGTGCTGCCATCCAGCTGTGGTGGCTGACTCATGCATGAGGACTGAGGGATGTGGATTCTGAAAGCCCTTCCTCACAGTATGTTTCCTGTCCATACAGCCCTGCCCCAGGGCCTGGGGCTTCCATGGAGGACCAGTGCCCAGGAGAGATTCGTGTGACTGCAGAGCACCCTGAGTTGCCCTGAAGGAAACCACTGGCCTTCACTATCACTCACTGCACCTGGGCCCACCCAAGGTCTCTGGTGCGCAATTCTGCCCCTGTGGCCTCCTCTGTCCCCTCCTTCGTAGCGCAGGCTGTCACACATGTGGCGGGTTCTCCAACACATGGCCAGAGAATCAGTGTATGCAGTGCTGGAGGGGCCTGAGGATGATGTCCAGGGCCAGTCCTCATTTTGCAGACATGGAGTCTAATGTCTGAGGAAGGCAGGGTCTTCAGCAGTACAGTCAGGACTGGAATCCTGAGGACTCATTCCCAAGTCCATGTTCTTTTCAGGAAACCCTGCTAAAGTAAAAGAATACATCTTCTTGGCTGTAGTGTGAGGAACAGGCAGAAGCAGGCACAGGGAAGCGAGTCCAAGATACCTGGCTTATAGAGCCTGCTCTACCCTGCTCCCCTCGGCCATTTTGTCTCCTTTCCTCACTCCCCTATTTAGGCTCTTGGATCAGGCAGTTCCCCACTACTTCCCCAGCAAACTGTGAGGCCTCTGTGAAGCTGCTCTCCCAGAGGCCCTCTGCTCAGGCTGCACTCTCTTGCACCCAGCAGCCCTTGAACACATCACTTTTGGAGGTATCCAGTCCACACCACTATGCAGTTGGAGTCAGGCAGGTCTGAGCTGGAATCACAGCAACTATGTGGCCATAGACAAGGTACTTAGCCTCTTTAAGCCTCAGTTTCTTCATCTGCAGTCTTCTTCATATAGGTGAAATAAAATAATTTGGCTGGGAATGGTGGCTCACACCTGTAATCCCAGCCCTTTGGGAGTCTGAGGCAGGAGGATCACTTGAGGTCAGGAGTTCAAGACCAGCCTGGCCAACATGATGAAACCCTCTCTGTATTAAAAATACAAAAATTAGCCAGTCACGGTGGTGGGTGCCTGTAATCCCTGCTATTCAGGAGGCTGAGGCAGGAGAATTGCTTGAATCCGAGAGGCGGAGGTTGCAGTTAGTTGAGATTGTGCCACTACACTCCAGCCTGTATGACAAGAATAAAACTCTATCTGAAAATAATAATTTATAGCTATCAGAAGAGTGCCTGGCAGCCCATAGGCTTCCAATGTGCCATGCCTGTTATTATTATTGCCTGTTATTTTTAAAGCTTCACTCAAATTGTCTTTATCATGCCCATGATTCCAGATGCATCAGAATTACCTGAGGATTTTTATAAACAAGACGGTCTGATCTATTAGGTCTGAGAAGGAGCTAAGGAATTTTTTTTTTTAAGTTCATCAAGGAGATTCTGATATGTGTTTGGATTTGGGAACCACTAAACCCCTTCATTGCCCACGGTTTTCTTATGAGTTTGGCACAAGTTCTCTCACATTCTCGTCACTGCCTGCAAGTTACAGGCAGTTTTGTAGGTGGACTGACCTTAGCTTTGGAAGATCCCAACTTAGATCTGTAACTTATCTATCCCTCCTAATGAGCTACATCTCACCAAGACATTAATGCGCAGAGAAGGGGGAGGCAGGAGAGCACAGGGACTGTGACCACTGGGCTTCAGAATTGGAAATCCCTGTGTTCAATCCAAGTTTTGGAACTTACTGGCTGTAGCTCTTCAGGACAAGCTCCATGACCACTATTTTGTAACTGCTTGTTAAGAGGGATTTTGTTCAACTTAACATCTGCAATTCGGTACATAGCATCCTTCCCCTAATCAAGCAGTTCCCAGCAGTTCCTCCAACCTCCTGTTTCCCAGGGCCTCAGGCCCCAGACCTGGGCTCATCTGTGACTCAGTTGGTCCTCCCATCCCAGCCCTCCCCCATTTATGTCCTTCCCACCATCCCTGCCGCCTCCATCGGAAATGAGACTTCCACAGACACCATCTAACCACTGCTCTCCCTCACCCTGCTCCTTTCCAGGTTTCCTCAGGGGGCTCCTGATTAGCTGTGGCTCCCTTTCAAACTTTCACTGCCTGCACACTCCGTGCGGCACTGCACAGGCACTGGCCTCAGCCCTTGAAAGTCCTGACTCAGGTTTCTAACATTCTTCTCACACTTAGTAACGTGGTCATTCAATAATAACAACAGCTTCTGAGGAGATGCCAAAGAGTGTGTTGTCTCCAGGCCACAGGCCTGATTTGATCAAATCTGCTTCATCCTTTTGATTTCTCTTGGCATTTGGACTTGTTTGAGGCAAACACTGCAGGAGGTTTGGTTTTTACCTAAAATTATAATGTTGCTTTTGGGCTTGGAAGCTTGCATGTAAAGCACTTGTGGCTGTTTAAACTCTGCAGCAAAGAAAAGGCCAGGAACACGTTCCTGGTGCTCTGTTTCATGGAAACCCAGAGACAGCACAATCCACAACATCATGAAGGATACAGGAGAGGCTCTGGAGACCAAACCCACTCAGATGTCCAGCTCAGGTCCCCAGATATGTCACTGGAGTTGGAGCCTGCCAAGTCCAGCTGCATTTGGAAAATACTTCAACCAAGCGCTGTCAGTCAGGGCCTCGTGACCAGAAATCCATGCTTCTGCTGCTTGCTTTTTCCCTTTATTGATAACGGAGGTAACTCAAACCTTTAGCTCATATGTTATTAGCATGACCTTGAACTCTCTTCTTCAAAAGAACATTTTTGGGGGGATATACTGTATGTAAAATAGATCAACAAAAGGTTCATCAGAGGATGTAGATCTCTATTGTTGGTGGCAAGTAAATTACTGCAGAACCTCCGAAGTTCCTCCAGGTCTGGAGTTCTGAAACAAGTGCTCGTGTAGGCGTTATTCAGACTCAGTTTCCTCTTCTGCATGCTTCATACCGCTTCATTGTCACGGTGCAGGTATAGCAGAATTAAACCTCAACAGTGCACATTTAGACTGTTAATTACATCCAATTTCAGTCACAAGTTCTCAGCCATCTAAGCTGCTAGTGAGGTGCCTGGCAGCGGCGGGTGGGTAAACCCAGCTAGCAGGGTAAGTTCTGTAAGCTGCCTCATTAGATAAGAATGACTGCTTTGCTCAAAGCCTCAAATACTCCTGGCCTGTGTCCTCAGGACTACTCTTGAACTCTGGAAACAAACAATGGGACACCAAGACACAGAAGATACCCAAGACAGTAAGAGCTGACTTTAACATTGCAGGACAGTGTAGACTGGCTGATATGTTTTCTCAGTAGTTTTATCTTCATACAGTACCTCAGGCTCCAAGTGATGAAGGGAGTTGTAACCGGTGTAAGTATACTAGTTCCTGGTGGGAGGAAATGTGTCCTTTACCCACAGGGGAGGGAGAGGGTCTAAACCAAAACACATTTAGTCAACCTCCTTTCTTCAGCAAAAGAGATTGTTTCTCTGTTTTTAAGAACTGTTTTTTTTTAAGTTAAGGGCTTCTTTAAGAAAACAAATGAGTACGAGCCCTGCATCTTTCTCTCGAAATGTGTTTTGAAACCCCACAGACAAAGCCATGCCTCTGGGAATAGTCCAGCTGCTCTGAATGTTATGACAAAGGAATACAAGTTCAGGGACATGAACTCGAGATGCTAGACATTCTCATGACCTGGTGAGAAAGATAGCAGGGCTCCAGTTTCCAGGCCTGGGTTTTCTTTCCCCAAAAGACAAACCATCAGTCAGACCTATTGAATTCTCTGTATCACCAGTTAAGTTTTGCAGGAGCAAGGGGCATGCATGTAGCTCCCAGGCCTCTCTTTGCAGACCCTGTTTAACTGGAATTGTTAATGCAAGACTGTGAGGAAGAAGAGCGGACTGGTTCTATGCTTTGGGAGAATCAGATGACAAGCACAGCACTTTCTTTATCTTTGATGTTTCCATCCCTTGCTTGTCAATACTAGATTTAGACGTTTCTCTCCATGTAACGTTTCTCCTTCCTCATAGACTTTTCTGTAAGGAGGACTATGAAACTGAGGCTCACAGGCCCCATAATTGAGTCAAGGCCTACCCAGTGCAGGAGTTGCAACTGCGGTCTGCATGAATCTAAAGTCTGTATTTCCATTTTCTGACGTGGCTACCTAACCCATTACCTAGAAAGGAGCTGCGTTCCCGGGCAGGTGAACAGAAACATTAAGGGCTTCCACGTAAGACTGATGTCTAGATCAGAAAATAGACTTTAGTATCAAATAGTCTACGAGGACAGAGCCACTGTAGGACACTGATTCTCAGCCTTGACTGCACTTTACAGTCATTTGAGAAATTTTTAAAAATACTAATGACCGTCTCACCTCCAGAGATTCTGAACAAATCGGCCTAGATTATGGCCTAGGCGTCAGAATTTTTAAAAGCTCCCCAAGTAACACGAATATGCAGCCAAAACTAAGAACAACTGCTTAGGAAAGACAGAAATAGCATCTTAGAAGGGGGAGCTGGAGCTGTTTAAATATCTGCTGCCCCAGGACCAGGGCCCTGGACAGGCTCCAGTGGCTCCCAAAGTATTGGGAGGAGGCTGGAGATGGAGGCAGGCAAGGGAGCTCAGCCAAGGCTGGGAGCCACACGCCACGCTGTTACTCACAGAGCGAGCCAAAGGATTGACTCCTATATACTGGCATGTAATTATTTTATGAACTTAAATCTTAACTCTCCAGATAGATTATAAGTTCTCTCAGTTTGAGATGCCAGCACCCAAAAGATGTCTACCATCTTCCCCATTGAATCATCTGCACCGGAGGGCAGGACCTGTTGCTGTTCTTCTTTGCAGTCTCTCAGGCTGCGTAGCACAGGACCGCACACATGGTGACTGGACATGGAGGGTGGCGGAACTTTAGCTGGAAGCATAGACATCCTGCAAAGGGTGATATTTTCATCTTAATTGATTCCAGAAGCCATTCTGCTTTCTCATCTGAAACTGGGAATTGCTTATGCGTGGTGTAACTGAAGCCACCCTTTCCTTGCAAGCCCACAGGCCTCTTGCCCCACATTCAGCTTCCTGTGCTTTTTCTTTGGTACAAGTATGAAGACTTCGGCTGCACATTAAATCTGATAGTGAGATGGCCTTGGCAGAGGAGCCTTAAGGATATTCATTGGGTCCTGAGGGTTGTGATTTTGAGGTTGATACTGAATCCTTCAGAGTAAGGAGAGTGGGCAGACTTCACAAATCAGCAGAAAAGCTGCCAAGACTGTGCTTGCCAGTTGGTTGTGTACATGATTCTCAGAATCCTGGTAATTTTATTGTGTGTCTGATTGAAAAATTATATTCACAGTCTTGGGCAAGACAAGAATAAAGAAATAATACACTTAATATTCGTATGCATATGGGTAGAAAGACTTTCACTATTTGAAAAAGCCAACTTTGAAAAGCCAAAGTTGAAAACCACAAAGGGAAAGCAAATTTGGTTGCAATTTTGTCAGAAATCCAGCAACAGTCCTTATAGCCATGGTACAGAAAGGAGATAAAAATGAGAAATTGAGATTTGTTGAGCATCTATTAGATTTATGCAAGTTGTTTTCTAAATGTTAGATCATTTAATCCTTGCCACACTCTATTTTACCCATGAAGATATTTTCAAAATATAAATAGGGGCCTATAACCCAACTTTCTAGAGCTTTTAGAATAGAAAACCAAATCTCTAACATTGTCTCCAAGGTCTTGCACAGGCTGGCCCCATATTGCCTGTGGTTCTGTCTGCTCTGACCACAGCAGTTCTTAAGTGAGCCTTGCTTCCTTCCACTGCGGGGCATTTATACATCTACTTTCCTGTTTTGGAAAACTGTTCTCCCTCTCTCCACCTCCAAATTCTCCTATCACCCTTTACCTACTTAGTTCCAACTCTTCCTTTGGATCCCAAGGAAAATATACCAGTCAGGGTCTAGGCAGGAGACAAAAACCACACCATTTATTTGAAACAGAGGGGATATAATATAATGAATGATTAAATAAGTGCAAAGTTGTTGGCTAGGTGACAGAAGAAAAAAGAAAACGCTAAGCTGGGATGGCACACTGTGGCTCATGGGCCAAATTCAGTTCATGGCCTATTTGTATGACTGGTGAGCTAAGAATGGTTTTTACCTTTATAAAGCTTGTTGGAAAGAAAATGCAACAAAGTTTTTATGTGGCCCACCAAGTTTGAAATATTTACTATCTGGCCCTTTACAGAAAAAGTGTGACAGTCTCTGCTCTAAGGTATCACACGGGTAGCAACTCTAGGAAGTACCTACCACCTTTAGGTCTACAGGAACAAAAGTTGGTATTATTAAAAGGCAGAAAATTAGAGAAGAGGCCAAGAGGTCTGAGACCCAGACTTCTGAGGAGAGGGTACCAACTGCCTCGTGCAGGTGTCTATGAGATGGGGTGCAATGAGGCTGGTTTTACAAATAGCAGAAAAACTGTTCACTATACTGAGCTGTTGACACAGGAGGGAACTGCTAATGCCCAGGTGAAGAAGCATTCCCTGGGTGCCACTCACAGGTAAAGGATGTTACAGAAATCGCTCAGGAAGTAGACAGAAAGGAGCCAGTTTCTTCTTTCTCTTCCAGGCTTTTGGTCTCTCTCCATTGTACTCTTTGCAGAGCCAAGCATAAAGGCAGTTTGCAATGTGGTTTACAGGGTTCCAGCCCCAACACTGCAACACAGACAATAGAGGAGTAGGTTTGGAGCAATGAGACAATAATTTAATAACTGGCACAGGAAGCCTTCTCTGAACTTCCTGATGTAGTCAGTCCCCTCTGTCATATCTATATTGCACTGTGTATCTTTTCTCCATATCATTTACTCTAATTAGTGAAAATAAAGATGAATACTTATATAGCACTACGTACCAGCACAATTCTAAGCACTTATCAAGATTTAATCCCACAAAAACCCTGTGGAGGTATATACTCATATTATCCCCACTTTACAGGTAACAGTACAGAGACACAGAGAGGGAAATACCTACTTACTCAAAGTTACACTCAGCTAGAAAGCAGAAGAACCAGACCTTGAACTCAGACAATCTTGTTTCAGGGTCTGTGCTATTAATACTATACTATAGAGCCTCTTAATTTCAGTTTTACATTAATTTGTGAATTCTGACTCAATGTCTGTCTGTCTCATTAGGCTGGCTTCATGACGGCAGTGACTGGGTTTCTTTCTGCTGATCCCCTGTGCCTGGCACAAGGTCTGGCACTTAGAAGGCTCTGGATAAATATTTATTGCATGGTTGAATACATGGAGAAGGAATCTGAGTCACAGAAAGGTTAAGCCAACAGTTACCTGTAAAAGCTGGGATTCAAACCCAGGTCTCTGACTCCAGAGCGCATATTCTCCCCAGTCATGAGCTGGCAGATGAGTGCTTTCCAGCTGGTGACATGGGAGGTTCCTGATTATGTAATTGAGGCACTGCAAATTCATCATTGTTCCTGTATTTTGAACAAATGTTGATGTTCCTTGGGGTCTTTGAGTTATCTAGGATGTATGATCAGCTATGCTTCTTCATTCTTAGATCTTGCTGCATGGAAACAATCCCTGTACTCTGTAACTATGGTCACCAAACTCAGGGTGCTGGATCTTCTACCCAAGCTTTCTCAGACATACTTTGTTAACGATAGTTAATGTCTGGTGAGGAGTTTGGCAATGGGGGTAAGAACACTTCTATTTTTTATTCTATATACTGTTTAAGTAATAGGATATCTTATAATGAGAATACTAAAGAAAAATATTTAATTAAAAATACTGAAAACAGAAGTGTTTCTTCTAGCAAATTTGAACGTGACTAAATGGTATTCTGTTACTTCAGGACAATGTCCTTTCTCCTAAGCATGTCATTTGCCAACTCCTCTCTACCTCTCTGGTCTCATCTCTCTACACATAGTCCAAATACTTGCAGGGCTCCACATGCTACATTTTCTCTTTTCTCTGTGTCTTTTGCAATACTGTTCTTCTCCAAGTAAAGCCAATGTCCTGACAGTGGTACACGAGACCCTCTGTGATCTGGTCCTTAGAGCAGTCCATTTGCCCTTTCTCTCCCACTATCTGATGCCAGAGGAGAAGTTTGGAGGAATCAGATGGAAATAACAGAGAAAAACAGAAGAGTGGTATGTTTCATAAACATTTATTCATTCAGTTTACCTATTAACCAGCTAATAAAATCGAATCACTCAATGTAATCAGCTAAGTTTTCCACATAGGCTGTTTTTAAAGCAACAAAATCAATCTTTGGCAATTTTCTGTGACCAGTTATCTCAGATGTTCCTATAAATAGTAGCCACTCCAGAAACTCTGCATGAGGTGTGGCCTAGGGCAGTAATCTGGTTGAGTGGGGCATTGAGAATAAGGAGAATAGAGGAGTGTTCTCAAATCTGTATTTATATGGTAAACATATTGTTTTTATTTGATTCTGTTTATTGGCTTGGAGGGGATTTGTCAGAGAATCCACAAATTTCACAGCAACTGCTAATGAAACTAAACGCTAAATCTCTGCTGGTTTAAACAAAAACAAACCTATCTAGATTAAGAGAAATAGGGAATAGGAGGTTATAGGGGGTGTCTGACAAGAGCCAGTTAGTGGAATTCAGGCAGGTTCAGGGGAATACTGAACTAGGGGCTGAGAAGCCCTCCGAATCGTCCAGCTTCTTTCTTATGGCCAATAAGCCAGCTTCAACTTCCCAACATTGTGGGGAACATGGCTGCCCCACAGCTGCCGAAGTTTATATTAAAGTTCCGACCTCAAAGAGGTATAAACTCCTGGTCTCAAAAATAAACTATAAGAGAAAGAATAGATTGGTCCAGCTTGAGTTAGGTGGATACTCCTGGTTTAGTCAGCAGCTAGAGGGAAGGGGTCACATTGTACATCAAGCCTGCTGGAAAGGGAGTGGGCATATGTGTGTGGGCAGGCAGGCAGGTGTGATTTTGATCTGGGCAGACATTCCAGAAGACATCTACTCTATTAAGAAAAGGCATTCATAATCTCCAGAGGGGAAAAGTATGTTCCACAACACACCTGGGCACACAGAGAACATTTCATTATTGCTTGCTACTGAACTGGAAAGACTCTCAAAGCTACCTGTGAAATGATTGGTTGATTGAGCCATGGATTAAGTTGTTATTTCTATAACATTGCTATTTCTGTAACAATGCCTTGGTTACTTGACTCTCGACTGTCTGGCAGCCTTAAACAGTATGAAGCCAAAAATAATAGCAACGACTTACATAACACCTTAATATACTACACCCTGTTCTAAGCACTTTTTTTTTTTTTTTTTTTTTTTGAGACAAGGTGATGTATCAACCTCGTCATGCAACTCTGCCTCCGATTCACTCTCCGAGTAGCTGGGACTACAGGCGCCCGCCACCACGCCCGGCTAATTTTTTTGTATTTTTAGTAGAGACGGGGTTTCACTGTGGTGTCGATCTCCTGACCTCGTGATCCGCCCGCCTCGGCCTCCCAAAGTGCTGGGATTACAAGCGTGAGCCACCGCGCCCGGCCACCCTGTTCTAAGCACTTTAACTTTTGTTAACTCATTTAAATTAATCTTCATAACAATCATGTGGTAGTATATTAGTCAGAGTTCTCCAAAGAAACAAAACCAACAGGACATATACAGATATGTAAGAGGAGATTTATTATAGGAATTTGCTCAGGCAATTACAGAAGCTGGAAAGAATGCAAAATATACCATCTGCAAGTTGGAGCACCAGGTAAGCCAGTGGTGTGATTCAGTCTGAGTTCAAAGGCCTGAGAATGAGGACAGCCAGGGTATAAGTCCCAGAGTCTGAAGACCCAAGAACCAGGAGCTCTGATATCCAAGGGCGGGAGAAGATGGATGTCCCAGCTCAAGAGGAAAGTGACAATGCACCCTTCCTCTGCCTTTTTGTTCTATTTGGGTGAGCCCTCAATGGATTGGATGATACCAGATGAGACTACGCAGACCTTCTTGACTCATTCTACTGATTCAAATGCTAATCTCTTCCAGACATACCCTCATAGACACTCAGAAATAATGTTTTACCAGCTGTCTGGGTATTCCCTGACTCAGTCAAGTTGGCACGTAAAACTAACCATCACAGGTAGATATTATTTCCATTTTACAGGTGTGTTAACTGAGACACAGAAGTGATGTCATTTACACAAGGTCACTCTGCCAATAAGAGGTGGAGGTAGGGTTTGAATCCAGGTAGTCTGCCTTCAGGGTCCATGCTCTTAACAGTGCAAGAAACAGGCTTCCAGGGGGAGTGGTTGGGAATAGGTGAAAACTTCAAAGACAAAGCTTCGAAGACAACCTTGATGGATCAATTCACCAAATAAAAGGAACTCTTTCATCAGCCAATGATGGCAGCCAGAGTCAGGAATAAGAGAAGCTGCACCAAAAAGTGGGAGAAGAAACAGTAAAACATCAAAAAATATACACAGGAGAAAGAGACCCATAGACAGAAGAGGTGGTACAAAGGACAGTGTGACGTGGGAAAACCAGGGAACACAACTTTCAGGAAGAAACGAGATACTGTCTCAGTGTTTTTCAGTTGTGGTCCACAGACCTTCTGAGCTCTTGATAAAAATATAGTTGCTGAGGCCTCACCTTTGCCTGAATCAGTAATCTGTCAGATCTACCAGAAAGCCACCTGTTTTAACAGACACTATTAGGTATTCTCATCTCAAGAGAGCACTGAGTGAGCAGCAAAAAACTTTTTTTTTTAATGCCCTCCCACAATCCCTGTAGATATATCACTGGATAAGGCAGTGTCTGAAGTATGTAATGCATTTTTAAATGACTCCCATTGATAGGGAGGTATAAAATGAGAACCCACATGCAGGGCTTTTGTTTTAGCTCTGGCACAACCTATCCATGTGACTATTGGCAGACAATTTCTCTGCAGTCTAAGATTTTACCGCTGTCAAGGTTGTAGGTTAGACTGGATCCATGAAAGGTATCTGGAACGTGTCCTTCCACACATATCCTTCCACAAGTCCTGCACCACCGACATTCTCACCTGGCCATGGCAAACATCATTAATCAATCATGACACTCCTCGCTGAGGCCTGATGAGGCTACCCAACACAATATTTAACATAGAGCCCTAGGCACCCACTAACAATGCTGGAAGTTGAAACTTTCCTGTTATCTCTGGACTAGAGATAATCCATAAAGCTCCTGTAAGCTCTAAAAATAACTCTCTTAAAGGAAAAAGTAATTTCACATTCTGCTTTACAGGGTTCATTTTCATTTATATAAAAGTGCATTTAACACAGTTTTATATTCTGATTTATTTCAAATCTCACTCAGACCTTCCTTCTCCCCATTATTCCAATCTCGATTGTAATTATGATTTGAATGTTATTTCTCCTGAAAGCCCACTAGATCTTCATTATCAAATTATGCTGAAGTTAGACTAACTTTACCTTAAACTTATATTTTAAATCAGCCTGAATTTGAATACAACCCTATTCACAAAAACAAGTTCAAAGTTGAGGAATTTGTAGGAAAGAAAAAGAAAGGAATGAAGGAAAGAAAAAGAATGGAAGGAGAGAAAGAAAGACTCCTGATTTAACTTTAGAAAAAAAACTTTCTGAAGTGATGGAACCAGTCCTGGCCTGATGATTACTCAAGAGACATTCTCAGGCCAATTGTAAATAATTCAAAGTTCTGCATTTTTGTTTAAGAATTCTGAGAATCATGCTAACAAATTAGCCAAGACTGAGGGGGAAAAAAGTTTAAAAACTATGATGCAGCTGACCTTAATTGTTCTTAAATCCCATGAATTCTATGCCAGTAAAAACAATGTTTTCTTACTGGCCTTAGACCTGGATTGGAATTGTTGAAAATAGTGACTTTTCTCCTCTTATTACCTCAAAGAACATTGTGTCAGGATAGGAAATAAATATTTCAAGTTGGCAAACAATTTTCCCAAAGCAATCCTAGCAAAATTTAGAGATGGCAGGAATAGGTGGGTTTTAATTTTCTGATCTGGACTCAAAACTGAAACATTTTGGTCTGGACACTTTACTGTGAGGCCTGGAAGAGTTCCCTCGACATCATTTGTCCCCTGGATCCAAACCCAGACCTTACTTTGGTGGAGGCCTGGTCAGGAGCCTGGGCTGTATTGTATTACTTAACCAATCACAAGCATGAGAAACCTCATGCTCTGCTGGGAAAATGCACCAAGACAAGTGGGCCTAGGTCAGATGAAGCCCATTTTTTAAAAACCTCAGGAAACTGGACTGAGGCCCTAGAGGACAGTGAGATTGGCTGAATTAGCAAAATGTCTGAATATTAAAATATTTGATCAAAAAAAGATGTATGATATTAAGGCACACAAGTAGCTGAAATTAACTCCTCAAAGTGGGCTACCTGGTAGAGGTGCCTGTATCTTCTTGAAGGCATAAAGGTATCCCCTTTGTAAGCTGCAGAACAAATGTGCAAATGAATGTGAGATAAACTTCCTTTAATGATTGTTCTCTTACATGTGATTGACATTTTCTCTGTGAACATATAGCATAGTGCTGCAGTTTTAATCCAAAGATTTGATTTCACATACTAACTCCAAAGCCCCTTGCATATCACTCTTATTTTTAGATGTCATCCTAACAAGTTGATTCTCTGGGTTCCCAGTATACAACATATTAGAAAAGAGCAGACCCTAAAAGGAGGCAATGTGACAACAGCTAGCAGTAATCACTGATGTCTTTTCAATAAGAGAAGAGATAGAAAACTTTAAAAGCAAGCTGGAAAAATTAAAAGATTACATGTCTGAGACCATTTCATGAAGGCAAATTGCTCAAACGACTTCACTCACCTGAAATGATATATAGTTATTGAGTTAATAATTATTATAGTCATCAATAAGATTGTATCATATTCATTAACTCTGTTTAAGAAAGTAGGGATATATGTCATACACTTCAGTTTAAAAAAACGTTTTTTGAACATCTAGTACGTGCCAGGCACTGTGCTAAGTGTAGAGATTTAAGGGAAAATAGGATTTGTGTTTGTAGTCTAGAATATGAAACAGATAATGTAACTTTTTATTTTTTATTTTTGTCCAAAAAATATTGACATGTTAGTACTTAACGGGATAAGATAATTATACTGGAAAATTTACTTGT
The DNA here is from genome assembly GCF_009828535.3 of Hylobates moloch. Classification (NCBI taxonomy): domain Eukaryota; kingdom Metazoa; phylum Chordata; class Mammalia; order Primates; family Hylobatidae; genus Hylobates; species Hylobates moloch. Next base: position 58,891,609 of record NW_026652286.1, on the reverse strand, counting down.
ATGGAAGAGCTTATTCCCTGGATAAATGGTTTGTGGCTGTGAATTATTGTGAATCCCATAGTTGGAAGAACATTAATCAGCTAATCAGGCTCACACTTAAGGGATGAATTTGCTGCCCTAATTAATGTATAATATTTAATCCAAGCCCTTCCTTATTTCCACTTCTAAAAGGTATCATGTTGACAAGTGTATTAGTCTGTTTTCATGTACCTGATAAAGACACACCCAAGACGAGGTAATTTATAAAGAAAAAGAGGCTTAATGGACTCACAGTTCCACGTGGCTGGGGAAGTCTCACAGTCATGGTAGAAGGCAAAAGCACGTCTGACATGGCAGAGGGCAAGAAAGAATGAGAACCAAGCAAAAGGGGTTTCCCCTTATAAAACCATCAGATCTCATGAGACTTATTCGCCACCACGAGAACATTTTGGGGAAAACCACCCCTGTGATTCAATTATCTCCCACCAGGTACCTCCCACAACGTGTGGGAATTATGGGAGCTATAATTCAAGATGAGATTTGGGTGGGGACACAGCCAAACCATATCAAGAAGTAAGATCAAATTTGGCAGCCAGAAGAAAACTGAAGTTAATTAGTACCATATTTTTAACCCTCAATGTAATACTTTATTATACGATTTCAGTATTCTATAATTTCTCACATTAATAGTATTTTTCACCAACAAGATTGCATATTTAACATTAGAAACTGTATTAGGCTGTTCTTGCACTGCTATAAAGAAATATTTGAGACTGGGTAATTTATGAGAAAAGAGGTTTAATTGGCTTATGGTTCTGTAAGCTGTACAGGAAGCATAGTGCTGACATCTGCTTCTGGGGAGGCCTCAGGGAGCTTTTACTCATGGTGGAAGGCAAAGTGGGAGCTTACACATAACATGGCATAAGCAAGAGCAATGGCAGGTTGGGGGGAAGAAGGTGCCACACACTTAGAAATGACCAGATCTTGGCCAGGCGCAGTGGCTCATGCCTGTAATCCCAGCACTTCGGGAGGCAGAGGCGGGTGGATTACGAGATCAGGAGTTTGAGACGAGCCTGACCAACTTGGTGAAACCCCCCCTCTACTAAAAATACAAAAATTAGCTAGGCGTGGTGGCATGTGTCTGTAATCCCAGCTACTCGGGAGGCAGGAGAATCGCTTGAACCCAGGAGGTGGAGGTTGCAGTGAGCCGAGATCACGCCATTGCACTCCAGCCTGGGTGACAGAGTGAGACTCCGTCTCAAAACAAAAAACAAAAAACAAAAAAACAAAAAAACAAAAAAACAGACCAGATCTCATGAGAACTCATTTACTATCATGAGGACAGCACCAAGGCCTGAGGGATCTGCCCCCATAACCTAAATACCTGGCACCAGGCCCCACCTCCAACATTAAGGATTGCAGTTCAACATGAGATTTGGGCAGGGACAAATATCCAAATTATATCAGAAACAATTGTGACCAGCTCAAGGCTGTGTATGTTTAGATTTAGACTTAGCTAATATTTCTTCATTGCTTCCTAAATGTGACCTCTGTGGAAGGTGTTTTTCACAGACATTATCTCATTTAATCCTTGTATTAGCTCTATAAGAATTTTTGATGTGAATATTACAATTTTTGGAGTAAGAAAACTGAAGCTAGGTGATTTATGTTAGGTAGTTTATGATCCTACTTTTTTTTTTTTTCCTTTTTTTTGAGACAGAGCCTTGCTCTGTCACCCCGGCAGGGGTGCAGTGGTGCAATCTCAGCTCACTGCAGCCTCCACCTCCCAGGCTCAGGTTATTCTCTCACCTCAGCCTCCCAAGTAGCTGGGATTACAGGTGTGTGCCACCATGTCCAGCTAATTTTTTTTATTTTTAGTACAGATAGGGCTTTGCTATGTTGCCCAGCCTGGTCTGGAACTCCTGGACTCAGGCAATCTGCCCACCTTGGCCTCCCAGAGTGATGGCATGAGCCGCTGTGCCCAGCCATGATCCTACATCTTGTAAGTGAATTTGAACTCAGGTCCTAGACTCCGGGTCCAATATTGAATAATGGTTTTTGGCCATGCTCATTTATAGTCTTTGACTGCAGTTTAATGTCATCTCAGAATATTTTTTAGCTTTTTGGATTATTTATTTTTCCTTTGTCATTTAGACCCTAACTTGTAGATCAGGTTTCACATCTGTGCTGCAGTTTAGCACCCAAAAAAGAAATTTTATATATGAAAGAGCCAGAGTATATTTTTCTTTATCCTTTGGTTATGTTTCCTTTCCTCTTCACATAGCTTGTGGTTAAATTATTTTCCTTAGACTTTCATACTAAAATAATTTGCCTTTGGGTAGGGGCCAAGCACAGACCATTTTCACTTCTCTACAAGATTGTTTTTCTAAGCAGCTCAAATGAAAAAATTCCCATGTCTTACAATGGGCATTTGTAAGTTGGTTATTTTGGGCAATCAGTGCTAAAACGTAGAGTCTCTTCAAAATCTTGCATCTTCTCAGTACACCTACCTTTAGGAAACGACCTAAAATAACTGCATAGAAAACAAGAGCAATGACCCCAAAGCCCACATCAGTTATCATTTCCAGATTCATGCAACAGTTTGTCCTCTTTATATTGAGTTTAACTTTTAAATGAGACTCAGTTACCTTAGAGGAAACTAAGAATTGGAAAGAAGAACCTTCAAACTAAACAAAATAAACATATGGCTTACATTTGTTGAGTGCTCACCTTGTGCCAGGAATAATGCTTGGTGATTTAACTGCATTATTATTTTCAAAACCTACAATCCCCTGTAGTAGGTAATTTTTTATGTATATACTAGATGAACTAAAGCTCAAGGAAATAATTTGTCCAAGGCCACTCAGCAGTAATAAATGCCAGACCCGGAACTGAAAACCAAATCAGACTGGCTCCAGATCGTTTGTTCTTCATCTTTTAAAAACAAACAAACAAACAAAAAAAAACTAAACCTCTATTTTGGAGTATTTTAGATGTACAGAAAAGTTGCAAAGGTAGTACAAGAGTTCATGTATACCCCTTACCCAGTTTTCCCACACTGTTAACATTTCCTTGGTTTTATCATTTAACATTTATCAAAACTAAGAAATTAATACTGGTACATGACTATGAACTAAACTCCAGACTTTCTTTGGATTTCACCAGTTTTTCTGTTGGTGCCTGTTTTCTGTTCTAGGATCCAATCCAAGGTACCACATTACATTTGGCTGCCATGTCTCCCCATCCCCTCTGGGTTATGACAGTGTCTCAATCTTTCCTTATTTTTCATGACCTTGAGAGTCCTGAAGGGCACTGGCTAGGTATCTTGTAGAATGTCCCCCAACTAGGTTTATATGATGTTTTCCTCGTTATTAGACTAAAGTTATGAGTTTTTCAAAGGACTATCACAGAGGTAGAATTCTTATTCTTAACCACTTTCTGATGCTGTGTGACTTTCAGATGTGCTTGTACTATTAGTGGGCAGGGTAGTTCTATTTGTCATTCTACCGAAGAATGACCTATAATACTGATATGATTTGGAAAAAAAATAGTTCATTTAAGGAGATAATACAATTTAAAATCCCACAATGACTTGCTTATTTCCATATAGACAGTTAACAGTTTAAGAATTAACATCAGCACTGAGAATTTCCTAATAAAGTGATGTTTCAGGTGAAGAGAAATTCCAGTATTTTCATGTTGAAAATATGTCCAAGAGAAGTAAACCTGAATATCATAAAAGTTTTATTCATAAAAGCTCTTTACAGTTATTTATGATAATGAAACATTTAGAAAATAGCACAAATGCCTAACAATAAAGGAATAGTTAAGTAAATTATGGCATATCCCTCATCATGGTATATTATACAAACTTTTAAAAAGATATTTACCAAAAGTGGGTCATAATGCAGACAATATTTAGTGGAAAAGCAGGATATAACATTGCTTTTTGTTTATAGTCACAACTAACAATATATGTACTGTCTTCGAGTGACAAGAACATATACCAAAATGTCAATAGTGGTTGTGCTTTGGTGGTGAGACTATAAGTTTTACTTCCTTCTGCTTATCCATGCATTCTATGCAATTAGGATGTTTATGAGTTTTTTTTAATTGTTATTGGTGGTTTTTAATCTTTTCAAAGAAGTATGCTCTCAAATCACTACAAGAATATTTTGTGACTTTAAGAAGTGGTTGCACAAGAAAATCCTTGAGAGCAAGACCCATGACTTAGGTTTCACTCTGTCCCCCAGCCCCAGCCCCTAAGCCATAGCACCCTCAAGGTCAGAGTGCTGAGATTCTGAGTATGGGAAGTTGAGAAGAGGAAGGAGGTGCTTCACTGATACTTACCTCACACCACCACCAACACCCCCATGTGTATGGGGTAAGTAGTAATGAAGTACCTCCTCAATAGCTTTCTGAAAGCAAGGTGCAGACTCAGACAGAGGTGAACTCTTATTAGCTCTGTGATCTTGATAAGTCATCCCACCTTGAGGCCTGTATTTCTACCTTGATCAAGATGCAGTATAAAGATGTGGTTAAGTGGAGTGTTACTACCTGACGTTGAGTCTTGGACAGGCAACTTAATTCTCTGTTTCTCCAGTTCTTCATCCATAAAATGGGAATAATACTAGAATGTACTTTATGAGAATTGGGGGAGGACAAAATAATGTATGTAAAGTGCCATTCATGATTGAATAGTTAATCCTTACTTACCAGAAGTTTCAGAATCCTGTACTAGATGATTCCTTGGGTAACCTCCAACTCAAAAATTCCATAATTCCAATTATCCAGAGGCTACAGCTTCTCAAATTGTGGCCTTGAAAAAATATGTGTAGGGTCCAGATGTGGCTAGAAGCTCACTAAGATTTGAACCTATGGAAGAATAGTTCATAAATTCCTGTTCTGATTTCTGAAAGTAAAAAAAAGTTCCAAAAGGACCTCAAACCAAAGGCTATAGCTCTTGGTTTTTCATACTCTGTGATATTTTTTTTAAAAAACGATTTGGTTCTGCCAGAATGTGTGTATTCTTATGGCCAAAAACCCTAAAAGTCATCTCATGGCCACATGGGACATGGTTTAGTATTTAGGACATTTTATTAAAAAGCAGCTCATTAATTTATTGGAAGTGGTAAGTGGTATGGAGCTGGGAGTACCAAGCTCTTAATATGCAATACAATATGAAAAATAATACCTGTGTCAGAGAAGTGGCTGGACCTGTTTATAGGCTAGGGGGATACAGAGAAGATATTGAAAAGCTTAATTTCCACAACACTTAACTCAGGGAAGTGTTTGGCAAATCAAGTGAATATTTGATGTTTGAGGACTTAGCTTGGAGAGACTATGAAAAAAAATCCATAGCCACCTGGTTGGTGCCTGTTGCTAAAAAGCTGAGAAGACAAGGAATTGAGGTCGAATATAAGGCGCCACCCTGGGAATTTGGAGACCTGGGTCCCTCAGAGAAGGTTATGCCTGCTTTGAGAAGGGGTTGGTGTCTGTTTGACCCATTGAGAGCCCAGACAGGAAAGAAAACAGGTCCTCAGTCTGCTCAGATGGAGCAAAGAGGGGTTCTGGAGTCACAGCAAAGGCAAAATTCATCCTGTGTATTTTGGGTTTAAGTTAACTCCAAATCAGATCAATTCAAGAGCGGATGTTTTAACGGGCTGAAATGAGTTTATAATTTCTACATAAGTGGTGAAAATACAATCTTAAAGTACTTTGCAGTCTCCAGTGTTGTAATAGTCTTTGGAGTCAGCCAGACATGAGTTTGAATGTCAGCTCCACAGTCTGTTAGCTGAGGCAATAAGTGACTGGGGCAAATCATTTAAGCTCTGTCTTCTCCAGTTCTTTCTTAGAGGTCCTGGGAAGATGATGTGAGATTCTGATTCAAAGAGCTGAGCAAATGTCTGTTTTGGTACCAGTACCAGGCTGTTTTGGTTGCTATAGCCATATAGTATAGTTTGAAGTCAGGTAGGGTGATGCCACCAGCTTTGTTCTTTTTGCTTAGGATTGTCTTGACTATACAGGCTCTCTGTTGGTTCCATATGAAATTTAAAGTAGTTTTTTTCTAATTCTAGGAAGAATATCAATGGTAGTTTGATGGGTATAGCATTGAATCTATGAATTACTTTAGGAAGTATGACCATTTTCACGATACTGATTTTTCCTACCCATGAGGATGGAATGTTTCTCCATTTGTTTGTATCCTCTCTTATTTCCTTGAGCAGTGGTTTGTAGTTCTCCTTGAAAAGGTCCTTCACATCCCTTGTTAGCTGTATTCCTAGGTATTTTATTCTCTTTGTAGCAATGGTGACTGGGAGTTCATTTATGATTTGGCTCTCTGCTGTCTACTGTTGGTGTAAAGAAATGGTTGTGATTTTTGCACATTGATTTTGTATCCTGAGACTTTGCTGAAGTTGCTTATAAGTTTAAGGAGTTTTGGGGCTGAGACAATGGGGTTTTCTAAATATAAAATCATGTCATCTGCAAATAGAGACAATTTGACTTCCTCCCTTCTTATTTGAATACCCTTTGTTTCTTTCTCTTGCCTGATGCCCTGGTCAGAACTTCCAATACTATGTTGAATAGGAGTGGTGAGAGAGGGCATCCTTGTCTTGTACCAGTTTTCAAAGGGAATGCTTCCAGCTTTTGCCCTTTCAATATGATATTGGCTGTGGGTTTGTCATAAATAGCTCTTATTATTTTGAGATGTGTTCCATCAATACCTAGTTTATTGAGAGTTTTTAACATAAAGGGACACATAGATCAATGGAACAGAACAGAGACTTCAGAAATAACACCACACATCTACAACCATCTGATCTTCGACAAACCTGAAAAAATAAGCAATGGGGAAAGGGTCTCCTATTCAGTAAATGGTGCTGGGAAAACTAGCTAGCCCTATGCAGAAAACTGAAACTGGACCCCTTCCTTTCACCTTATAAAAATTAACTCAAGATGGATTAAAGACTTAAATGTAAAACCCCAAACCATAAAAACTCTAGAAGAAAATCTAGAGCAAAAATCTGGGCAAAGACTTCATGACTAAAACACCAAAAGCAATTGCAACATAAGCTAAAATTGACAAACGGGATCTAATTAAACTAAAGAACTTCTGCACAGCAAAAGAAACTAGCATCAGAGTAAACAGGCAATCTACAGAATGGGAGAAGATTTTTGCAATCTACCCATCTGACAAAGGTCTAATATCCAGAATTTACAAGGAACTTAAACAAATTTACAAGAAAAAAACAACCACATCAAAAAGTGGGCAAAGGATATGAACAGACACTTCTCAAAAGAAGACATTTACATGGCCAACAATCATATGAAGAAAAGCTAAACATCACTGATCATCAGAGAAATGCAAATCAAAACCACAATGAGATACCGTCTCGCGCCAGTCAGAATGGCGATTATTAAAAAGTCTGGAAACAATAGATGGTTGCGAGGCTATGGAGAAATAGGAACACTTTTACACTGTTGCTGGGAATGTAAATCAGTTTAACCATTGTGGAAGACAGTATGGCGGTTCCTCAAGGATCTAGAACCAGAAATACCATTTGACCCAGCAATCCCATTACTGGATATATACCCAAAGGAATATAAATCATTCTACTATAAAGACACATGCACACATATGTTTATTACAGCACTATTTACAATAGCAAAGACATAGAACCAACCCAAATGGCCATCAATGATAGACTGGATAAAGAAAATGTGGTACATATACACCATGGACTACTATGTGGCTATAAAAAGGAATGAGATCATGTCCTTTGCAGGGACGTGGATGAAGCTGGAAGCTATCATCCTCAGCAAACTAACACAGGAACAGAAAATCAAACACCACATGTCCTCACTCATAAGTGGGAGTTGAAAAATTAGAACACATGGACACAGAGGGGAACAACACACACCAGGTCCTGTTGGGGGTTGGGGGGCGAGGGAAGGTAACTTAGAGGATGGGTCAATAGGTGCAGCAAACCACCATGGCACATGTATACCTATGTAACAAACCTGCATGTTCTGCACATGTATCCCATTCTTTTTAGAAGAAATAAAAATTAAAAAAAGAGTAAACAAAACAAAGTGCTGAGCATAGAGCTAGGCACATAATGCATATCCAATAAATGGTTGATATTGGTGTATTGTCTTTGTTCCTCTCAGCAACTTTTTGAGATGGTAGCTATTAATACCCCCATTTTACAGATGAGAAAACTGAGGTTTAGAGTGGCTGAGTAGTGTTTGCCTAAGATCAAACATACAGACCCATAGTAAGAGCCAACAATCAAGGCCCTGTTTTCAGACTTAACTTCTAGAGTCTTCCCATTGCATGATAAGGAAAAGCCCTCTTTTGAATACAGCACTAATCAGATATTCATTTTTCTTTCCCCCCCAAGCTTTATCAAGTTATATTTGACAAATAGAAATTGTATATATTTAAGATGTACAATGTGATGATTTGATATATATAATATATATACATACATTGTGAGATGATGACTACAATCAAGTGAATTAACATATCTATCACCTCACCTTTTTTTGTGTTGAGAACACTTAAGATCTACTCTCTTAGCAAATTTCAAGTATACAATTCTTATTAACTATAGTCACCATACTATACATCAGATCTTCAGAACTTACTCATCTTTTTTTCTCTTTTTGTTTACAAGTGTCTGCCGTAAGGAGAGGCTTTATTTGTAATTAAAAGTTTATACCCTTTGACCAACATCTCCCCATTTCCCCACACCCCAGGCCCTGGCAACCACAATTCTATTTTCTGTTACGAGTTCAACTTGTTTATATTCCTCAAGTAACTGAGATCATGCAGCATTTGTCTTTCTATGTCTGGTTTATTTCACTTAGCTTAATGTCCTCCAGGTTCATCCATGTTTTGGCAAATGGCAAGATTTCTCTCACTCTTTAGGGCTAAATAGTATTCACATATATATGAGGTTGAGACCCAAATTCTGAACCCTGTCTGGGAAGTCAGCTTGGCTTGAAGCGATATGGAGTTTGGGACTGTCCAGACCCCAGTGCTACAGCTGCCTGACAACTGGATTGTCTGCCATCATCCACTGTGCCTGGCTTTTCTTGCCAACAGTTGGTGCTGTTTTGTTCAGCAAAACACTTATCACCTATTTGTTGTCAGCCAGTCACTGACTGGGTCTTGAGTTGCAACAAGTCCTCATTGTTTCTCCCAAAGCTCAAAAGCAAATACTCTGTCAGTTATTGTTCCTGCTTGTGAGCACAGACCCTGCCCCCCCGCCACCCCCCATTGCAGCAATCTGCCTTTGAGTAGCAGACAAGAGCCACCCCCCAACCCCACAGCCCAAAAGAGAACTACAGGACGCCAATAGATTCATGCATGCACAGCCACCCTTAGCAGCGAGGGATGTGAGTCCCTCAGGCTGGGCTTCCTAGGGGCCTTGGAATGGAAAGTGGAAACTCCTTCTGCTGCACCTTCTACCTTTGTGCAAGGCATCACTCCTATGGCATATGCACTGATTTCCACATTTGCTAAATTTTTAGCGCTATCCTCCCCATAATATCTAGGCTCAACTTAAATGTCCCTTTCTCCATGAAATATCAGGAGTAATGGTTCTTTCCTTTGAGGTCTCGAGGTATTTAGTTCCTGCTTGCAGATCACTTTATTATAAAGTATGTCGGACATAGGAAAAAATATAAAGATAATATGAAAAATATCCATATACCAATCATCTAGTTTTTTAAATGAAACATTATAAATACATCTGCTGCCCCCTCTATTCACCTCTCTGGTGATGTTCATTTCATCACCCCTAATGTAATCACTGTCATAAATTTGGTGTTTAATGATTCCCTTGCATGTTTTTATACTTCTACTACACATGGAGGCATTGTTAAACTATAGCCTTTTTGCATATGTTTAAACATGTTAGACATTATACAAAATGTATGTAGCCTTCCTCAACTTCCTCACTTCTAGGATGGGTCTGATGATAGTTTATACCCTTGAAAGGTTGTGAGGACTAAATGGGTTAACAAATGCAGAGCACATAAAGAAATGCCTGGTGCATAATGTGTTGAGTAAGTGTTAGCTATTATTATCATTATATTTACATATAATTTTGCTTATTGTGTTCCTAGAGTTATCCATTTTATACATTTGGTTTTACACCATTTATTTAGCATTCCATCACATCAGTAAACTGAAACTTACTTCTCCATGCCTGTGTTGAAGAACATTTAAGTTGTTCCCAATTTTTGCTATTACAATTTTGTAATCAATATTCTTCTACATGTTTTTGTATACATGGGCAAGTTTTCTGGCTTAAGAGTGCAGAATTGCTGATATATATTCTTCAGTATGTTTTAACTCACTTCTGACTAGTATACTAGGGTTTGGTTGGGGTGTGTGTGTGCATGCATATGTATGTGCACACTTATCATTCCTAGCAGATTGTAAGCTCCTTGAAGACAGGCCTAATTCAATCATTCACTGATTCATTTAGCAAATATTCATTTGGCACCCAGTATAGGCAGTGTACAGGTCTAGGTGACAGGATGCAAAGATTAAATGGCACAGCCTATCTCCCAGAGCTTTTTCTGCTCTGGAAGACACACTCAGGACACATGTAGTCAGAATCATGGTCATTTCAGAGGGTAAGGGACTTGGTTTTCACTGAATATTCATGATGGACCAGGCACTGTATATACACTCTCAATCAACCACACGTTAACGGCACCATTTACTACTTGGGTACCTAAGACTACTCATTAATCTTGCTGAGTCCTGTACCTCCGATTAGAAAGCACTATTTTATTGTGTTTAAGAGAATAAACCTGAGTTCAAATCCAGGCATCACTACATGTCAGCTGCATGACCTTGTATGAAGGATTTAACTTCTCTAAGTTCTCGCTTCCTGGTCTGTAAAAAGGTGCTAACTATAGAATCTATCTAAAAGGGATTTATGAAGATTACATGAGAAAAATGCCAATAAAGTGTTTACACAGTGCCTGACACATAAGAGCTCAATCATTGGTGGCTATAATCATGATCATGTCAATTGCTGTCCATTATCCAAAAAAATACGTGCCTTTTTAGAAGTGAGCATATCTGGGAAGTCATTATGGAATTTTGACTTCATTGCACCAAGACTTACCAGTGAATTATCTGATATACCAGTTAATTATATATACCAGTTAATTATCTGATACACCAGTTACTACCTCTTCTATATGAATGCATATTCACAATGTATTTCATCTCAGCCTTACTGTATTTAGAGAATAGTAAAGTTTTACTTTATTTTTAATTCTTTCAACCAACAGATTTTGCTTTAATTAACAGAAAGAACCCATAACTCCTCGTATTCATCTTGACTGCCCTCTGGACATGGGCAGGTTTCCAAGCCAAGTTCTGCCAGCAGCTGCACACTTTAACCTCTAGAGGGAGCTGAGAGGGAATTTGAGTCCGTTGCTCTGACTGAGCAAAACCGCATTTAAATTGCACCTGAAAACATCACTATCCACTATTGTGAGTGCATCCTCAGAGAAAAATTCTGGGATCATTTCCCTAAATCGATTCAACATTGCCCAGATTGCTTCCATCTCATGCATACCTCGTTTTAGTAGAAATGGGCTTCATTACAGAGTGGTCTCCAGCTCCCCATAGTGGCCCCTCCTAGTAATTTTTTCTAAATTAAGGAAGTGTGCGTGGACTCAAGAGCTACACGGCGGTATTTCTTGGCTGCCTCTTTGTCCCTCTGCAAGAAACAGGAATAACATTTCATAAATAATGAGCTGCAGCTGAACTTTAATCTGCTAGATCAATTTAAAAATGTTTGGAACCTTCCCTGTCTCTCTAAGAATTACCTTCTGGGTTTTTTTGGCTTTTTTTTTTGGCTTCTTTTGCATTGTAACCTTATATTAAGGAGGATGCTGCTTATGTTTAATCAATTCTGAAATAAAATGTATTTACTTTCTCCCCAAACAACAGCCTGGTGCCAAGCATGTGGGAAATACCTCACAGGTACTTTTGACACCCAGGGAAAGTCATGGCATGATCTGTGTCCCAACATACCAGAAATAATGATTCCAGGGCCCCATTCTCTTTCTGAAGGTCAAAAGGCAGATGAGCACCCCCCCCCAATATCTGAAGGGCCATCATGTAGAATGGGGAGTAGGCGTATTCTGCATGGCTCCAGAGTCTGACCAAGGACGTATGAGAGAGTTCACTGCGAGATCAACTTTTGCTCAATGTAAAATACGTGTATATAATATATATATTTCTTTAAAAAAAAAACCACGGACTTCCCTATCTCTAGATGTGCTCTATTGGAAGCTGAAAAAAAAAATCTATCAAAGAGATTGCAGAAGGGAGTGGGAAGTGCCTACTCTCTTAAGTCCCCTCCCACTCTAAGATTTTGCAAGACTTTACAGGAAGGACTTACTCTTCTAGTTTGCCTTTTTTTCTGATGATATTCACCTGGCTCTATTTGGATATTTTCCCCTGAAGTTAAAAAAAAAAAAACTACACCTCTCAACTCATTGTATGTGTATGGGGCTATGAATCAGAGAGGAAGGAATGACCAACAACATGTACGGTGGGAAAAGGGAGGGAGAAAGGGGTTAGGGAAAATTTTGCATGCCTGAGAACATTGAAGGATGAGAGGAGTTAAAGTTCAGCCCCGCCAGTATATCTGAAATATCCCAGTTACGGCCAGGATATCCCAAATAAGAAGTAGCACCATCACCTTCGCAATTTAGAAAGATCACTCAGAGGGGAGAATAGATTGGTAGATTTCTTAATGGCTGTGAATATGTTAAGTTGATAGAATTGTTTCAGGAAGCAGTGCTGCACTTAGTCATAAACTCAGCTATGAAAATAAGCCTGTACCTCTATCCAGACCGACAACAGTGACAACAACAACAATAACAAAACCCACAATGTGTCAGTGAAAATCAGGCTGTTGGTTTACAAGAAATGTAACCCTATCTCCTCTTGTTGGTGCTTGTTGTTGGTTTTCAGGCAAAGCCTAGTTTGGCACTGAATTCTGAATGAATTTGCTGAAAACAGCAACCTCACATATTTACATTTCTTTCTCCTGGTGACACATGGATTACAGAAAGAAGTAGGAATGATTAAAACAGGAAGGGTAAGCATTAGTTAACCCACAGCCAGATTTTCAAGACAAATAACATCTAAATCAAAACCAATCAACCAACCAAAGACACCACATCCCTCCACTGAAATTCCTCCACTTTTCTGTACTGGGAGAGTTATAAGCACCATGGACTATTGGTCACTTCCCAGTATGCAATGAAGGATTTTCCCATTATGCCCATGTAAGAACATGAGGCCTGAGCAGCATCTGGTGAACATCACTCACTGGGGTTGTCAGATATATTCTGGAAGACTATCAAGCTCATGGGGCCAAGGGGGATACCTGGTGGAATGAGAGCACTAAAAGGGCCCTGAAAATAGCTTCACTGGAGGCGGACCACTAATTGATTCTTTAGGGTCAGGGCCAGTGTTCTGAGTGGCACTTGTGTGTGTGGCTATAAGTGGCCCGAGACGCACCCATCCCTTTGCTGTCCACAACAGACAACCCTGATGAGGCATGTCCCTGAGATATTTCCCCAACTGCAGCTCAGCACAGTATGGCAAAGGCCCAGAAGGGAAACAGTGTACATGGAGCCAGGTATGTGACCATCACAGGTGACCTCTCTGAGCCTCAATATTCTCATTTATAAAATGAATCCTCACCCAACTTATGGAATTGCTGTCACAATCCCATTATATAGTAGAGATCAATGGATAAATTGACCATTGCTATGGAAGGGTCACATGATGTTGTTGTTATTCAAAGGTAAGCTGTGGTAGCTTTGGGGAGGGAGGAGGGGTGGAGTCTTCTCTCTGCAACACAGGGTGAACCCCAGATCCTTCACTAGAAGGGATGCACACAGCCTCCAGAAGCTTTTAGAAAATGGCTGGAGTGGAGAAATAGTCAGATTTTTCTGGGCACTTGTGGGAGGCCCGTGGGACTTGGGGTGAGGTTGGGGGTAGGCAGACTTAGAGAACAGAAAATAATTGAAAGAGTGTCCTGGAGGCAGGGATTTAAAGTGGAAAAAAAACTGGTGTTTGGAAACAGGCTGTCTGGGTTTGAGCTCTAACCTCTCCCCCTCTGACTGTATGACTCAGGGAAGTTAGTTGTCCATTCCATCTGTAAAATGGGTGTGATTTTTTAAAAATCTATTTTAAAGGTTGTTACAAAGATTTTAAATAAAGTTAAACAGAGCCTAAAATAAAAAACTTCAACGACTAATGACTATTTTAAGGATCATTGACTTCAATGTAATTCAACAAAAAATACTAGTTCGTACAGAAAATGCCAGGTCATAGATTGTCATGGCTAGAAGGGACTCTGAATATATGAGATAGCTAATGTCCAAAGAGACTGGCCTCATGCTAAATTAAGCAGTTTTTGGTGGCAAAGCTGAGCCCCCAGCAAAAGTCTTCTAAAACCAGAATAATTTTTTCAATACGACACCTCTAAAATGCTTTTCAGGACCAATACCTGGTGACAGGTTCTTAAGTCAAAGTCCCCATGACTCAGAAGCACATCCAGCCTTCTAATTGTGAACAGCATGTGCAGATGCCCTGAGGAGGAACCGGTGGCGTAGATTGGAAATCATATTGGCACAGTGGGCCTGGGGTCTTGACTATCAACAAATGAATGGATAAATAATTTGCAGTATGTATATACAATAGAATATTAATCAGGCATAAAAAGCAGTGAAGTACTGATACATGATACAACATGGATGAACCTCAAAAACATTGTGTTAAGTGAAAGAAGCTGTATATAAAAATTCACATATCTCATGACTCCATTTGTATGAAATATCCAGAATAGGGAAATCTATAGAGACAGATTGGTGATTGCTCAGAGCTTAGGGAACAGGAGAAATGGGGAACAACTGCTTAACGGGTGGTGCATCTCTTTTTAGGGTGATAAAAATATTTTGGAACTAGATAGAGGTGGTGATTGAAACCATTGTGAATGCACTAAATGTTATTAAATCATTCACTTTAAAATGGTTAATTTTAAATTAAAACATATAAGATACAATGGATTAATTCAACTTAACTTACTGTAACTAATAATTTTCTTTACTGTCTATTAAGACGTAATTTCTAACCTAGAAGTTTGTCTACTCAAACTACTGTGTCAGCTGCCTCCCAAATTACTCACACTTTCTGTACCTCAGTTTCCTGATCTATAAAATGAAAATAATAATATCTGCCTCATTCGTTTGTTGAGAAACTAAATTGAGTTATAGATATAAACCTGTGTAAAACTATTTACATTTATATCATTTTATATGCTTATTTACGTTTACTGTATTTCGTTTATAAATTATCTACCTTTATCCAGGTTTCAATTGTTTCCCAACAGAACAAGCAGTTATAACATGTAGGGAGCAATCGTTATATGGATGGAGGGAATCTTTTTTGTTCTTTTTTTTCTTGTAAGAGACGACCCTATGTAGTGTAAACCAAAAATAAAATTTGAAGCCCTCCACCTCACCCCACAACCATCTGAATGGACTCCCTCCTTAACCAGGGCATTCTAAAATTTAACCTGAAAGACTGGTTCATGACCCGACAGGAAATGGGGGCTGGACATGCCTCATTTTACCCCTCCAGCTTTAACACCAACACAGACCTTAAACCTAATAAGAAACATTTACAGCGTGTTCTCTCTGAAGTCTGGAGGCTTCATCTGCATGATGAAACTTTGGTCTCTACACCTTCTTATCGCAACCCAGACATTCCTTTCTATTGATAACTCTTTCAACCAATTGCCAGTTAAAAACATTTTAAATCTGCCTATAGATTTAGACATGAGACATCAATCAAATACATTTAAGATATGATAACCTTAAGGTTAATTTAAGGTTAAAATACATTTAATATACCTTAAATGTATTTGATTGATGTCTCATGTCTCCCTAAAATATATAAAACCAAGCTGTACCCCAGCCACTTTGGGCACATGCTGTCAGGATCTCCTGAGGGCCTTGTCACAGGCCGTGGTCACTCATATTTGGCTCGAAATAAATCTCTTCAAATATTTTAAAGAATTTGACTCCTTTTGTCAATAGTAGCAAGATATACTTTCTTGCTCAAAGGCATTTCCCACGTAGGTATTAACAGGTAAAAAGGTCATGCTGTGTCTAAAGCTGCACATGCTCCAGAGAGCATACTTCACAGAGTTGGGGTGAGGTGGACAAGGAGCTGACAACAGGCTCGTTCCCAAAGACTTCTAGTGTTCCTCCTTCCCTTTCCAACAAGATGTGTGGTTGTCATGGTTTCTACTTCCTCTAAAAGTCCTTTGACCAAAAATAGTCACATGGCCCCAGTCCAGTTACAAGAGAGGGTGGGAGATGTGTGGAAGTATATGGACTAATTGTTAAGCTGCTAACTGTCTCTATCACACTGCTCGGGGATACTGTAAGGAACTCTGGGCCAGAAGCTCACTGCTGGTTCTGCCTTCACCTTGGAACGTGTTCCTTGGAACTGAGCTCCAGATTTTGATTCCAGGTCCCTGGGGCCCCTGCGACCACATCCCTGCCTTGGCAATGCACCTTAGTTCTTACAAAGTGGAGTCCTGCTGCTGAAATGTCATTCACGAGTCTGGGACCCTGTTACCTGCTACTACCTAATCTGCTTACAGCACTTCCATGACCCGATGTCAGATTTCCTGCTCTGCCTGTGCCATCTATCTAACCAGGGCCTCTGCCTTTTGCTGGACTTCTCAGCCAGACTTGTTCCAGCTGCCTGTTGCCAGAGGCTTCCCTCTGTGACCTGCTTTCCTTTGCTGAATTTGACTGTTCTCCACAACCTGGTCCACTTTGGTTTGGCCCATCCCATCATCATCTATGACCTGGTTCTGACAGGGAAAACGGAAAATATAAAGAAAAAAGAGGGAAAATTACAGAAAAGGAGGGCAGAAGGGAGGCCAAGTGATATAATGAGTTACACATAGAATAAGGTTCAAGTCTAACCCTTGCAACTTCTTACCTACATGACCTTGGCCAAGTCGTTGAATCTTTCTGAAATTTCAGTTTCTTTATCTATAATGTGAAAGAGGTAGACTAGATGATCCTTAAGGTCCCTTCCAGCCCTGTCACCTCATGATTCTACATGAAGGTGAGAAGCCTTCTTAAAGTCTCAAGGGCTCCTTTGAGAGTAACAGAGAAGGAGGTCAAGACATAAGTACTGAATGGGAAGTAATTTTGGCAGAATTTTGAGTGGGAACTACTTAGGAGTATCCAGTACTCGTGGTTAAACATTTTCCTGGGCTTCACTGAAAAAGCCTGAAACCTGTACTTTGAAAATAGAGGAAGGGGACAGTTAGCTTTAATTAGATTTCATCTGACCATGATGAAAGTATTAAAATTGTACAAGTAGGATATTTACAGGGCACTTTACATTCTGCCCATTTTTTTCACTAGTCAAAAGAGACTGAAATTCAGTATGTTCTCAAATTAGCTAGAGAAAACCCTTGTCAAAGACCCCTCAATCCATCTGGTTATCATTATTAAAGCATTATAGGGTATGTATGCTTTCCATTGGAAAAAAATGAATAATCCCTTCAAATATGTAATTTCATAGGTTTTGAAATATGAAGGCAACCATTAAGGGAACTATCAAAGCAGTCTGAAGTACAGTGTGAGTTGTCAAGGGAAAAATATAAAAGAATTTTTAATAACTGAAAGTTCAACAAATTCTAATGCCAAAGCCTGGGATTGTGAGAACACTTCTTGGAATTTCTAAAGACTGTTGTTTATTGCATGGAGGCATCTGAACCCAAAAGGTAAATTCTGAAACACCTGGACCATATTAGAGTGTCTGGGGCCAAGAAGGTGTGGTGAGGGGTCCACCCAGAGGTGCCCTCTAACACAGCTTATTTCCCCATAACAGCATACCTGGGAGCTTCTGTTCTTCTGGCTGTGGCATTTTGTTCCAAGAGCACCGCACCCTGTGCCAGCCTTGCCTCTTACACATCAACCCATATGCAGAAGCATTTCCCCTTAAGCAGAGTATAGTAGAAATAGTGAGGGCCTGCAGTCAGGCAGATCTTGAGGTAGATCCCAGTTCCCCGCACTTCCCCTCATGATCTTTGTGACCTTGAGCCAGCACAGTGCCTGGTTCATAGGAGACAATCGGTCCTTCTTGCCTGACCTTTCGAACCAGGGCACGCACTTACTCCATCTGATTGTCAGTTTGCTTCTTATAGGATAGTGTTTAACAGCACAGACTCTAAAGGCCGACTAATTGGGATCAGATCCTGGCTTTATAAGTACTTAACTCTCTATGCTTCAGTTTCTTCATCTGTCAAATGGAGATAATGCTAGTATTTACCTTATAAGCCAATTATAGTTACATGAGTCAAAGTGCTTGGACCAGTGACTGATACATAATAAGCTCTCTCTCTTTCTCTCTCTCTCTCTCTCTATATATATATATATATGTATGTATGTATGTATATGTATATATGTATATATATGTAAAAGAGTATTCTGAAAATTTCTAACATGATAAACACTCCAAAAATATTAAACACATATTTTTACCTATTTTATTTCTTAATATTTTGTTTACTTATTTTTATATTTCCATACATATGCTTATCCCCTTTTTCTTATTATAAGCTCTTGTCAAAGTCCTCAACATCCTCCAAAGGCCTCCATTAAAAAAGAGCAAAACTCCCTTCTATTGTTAATGCTCTATAGTTGACCAGGAGCTTTCATGAAAGAGCCTCATTTGATCCTGACCTTACCACCCCTGCAGAGTCCCCACCTAGCTTGTCCTAGCTCATCCCCCACAGAAGCCTAGCATTTGATTGGAGAAACTCATTGCTGACTCAGTCCCCAGACATATCAGGCCCTAACAAGGCACTGATTTGTCATCATTATTTTTTGCTACCTTCAAGGGCTACCTTGCAAAGTATCAGAGGCATTTCCACTCTTGTCATCCCTGCTTTGGGACTGGGATTATTTTCTCATTGCAGGCAGGAAAAATCCTTTGAAATTTGACACTTGGAGAGCACATTTTTTTGTTTGTTTGTTTGTGTGTGTGTGTTTTTTTGCATTGTTTTTTGAGAAAGGGTCTTGCTCTGTCAGTGGTGCAATCACAGCTCGCTGCAGCGTTGACCTCTCGGGCTCAAGTGATCGTCCCATCTCAGCCTCCCAAGTAGCTAGGACTATAAGCATGCACCACCACACCTGGCTGATTTTTTTATTATTATTTTGTAGAGATGGGGTCTTTTTATGTTGCCCAGGCTGGTCTCAAGCACCTGGGCTCAAGTGCTCCACCCACCTTGGCCTCCCAGAGTGCTGGGATTATAGCTATTAGTCATTATGCCCAGCTAGGAGACCAACTTTGGATGAGAACTTAAATGTCTCTTCAATGTACTTGTATTTTATGATGAGGTGAATATATGGAGGTAGAGAGCAAAGGAGAAAAATCCCTAAGGAATGCAATATTTTTATTAAGTGTTGTAAATTAACAAAAATTTTAAATCATAATACTCAGCACTGGTGAAAATGTAGTAAGACAGCTACTTAGGTACTAGAGTTATAAAATAGTTCAACCTTTCTAAAAGTGATTTGACAATATGCCTAAAGATACTTAAAATTGTTGATATCTCTCTAGAATGTAAGCTTCAGGAAGGCAGGGATATCTTGTCTGTTTTTTTACTTTGTTTCCTTATTACTGTATCGTCAGTTTATAATGGTATCCAGCACCTAGTGGGTGCTTATTAAATATTTGTTGAATGAATGAATGAGTCATCAGTCTCTTAAGTATACTTATAGTTCAATCTAAAGAAAAATCAGAAACAAAAAGTTTTGTGCTCATTACAGCATAATTCATAATTGTGGAAGTTTGGAAACAATTATATAAAACAGGAATTATTAGATAAAGCTTGCTGTGTTTTTCTGTTTTTTAATAACATTTTAGGCTGAAGTTTTAGTATGTGGGAAAATGCGAATCATAACATTTTTAGTGGGGAAAAAAGACTAAAATTTTATACATAGTATGATCTCAAGTTTGTTTAAATAAAATTTTTTTAAGCATAGAAAAAAGATTGGAAGAAAACAGAACAAAATGATACAGTGGCTATCTCTGGGTGATGAAAATAAGGTGTGGTTATTTTTTTCCAACTTTTCTGTGCATAATATTACTTTCAAACTTGGGAGAAAATGTATCAGAAAATTCCTATTGAACTTAGGGAGATGGAGGCCGGGCTTGTGATCCAGTTCTGCAACTTACTGGTTGTATGTTGAGGTTCTGGAGCCTTCGTGGGGCTCATATGAGATATGTGAAAGTATTGTTTTACAAAATATTAAACATGAAACCCAAGTAGGAAATGATAGCTGTTGCTGTCCTTACTACTCTTGCAGCATGTGACACCTTTTGAGAAAGTATTCAAAGCATCATGAGATCCTTTTATGACAGGTGTTAACATTCCAACAGGTTAGGAATGACATTGTCAGTTCCTGGAGGGGGAGCCTACAGTTTCATGTTGTACAGTACCTGGTATGTTGCAGGCAGTAGCAAACTTTTACTATGTAAGTGAAGGAGGGTGGAGGAAATCATGGGTCTTCCACATTCATTTGTCAGGGTAACAGTGAACTATAACCCTGGCATACAGAAATGAGTCATTTTCCTGGCAGTGAGCCAAGGCCACAGTCATCTCCATGAAGCTTCTTTGTTCTCTTTTCATACCCAGTCACGCTGAAACCTTGTAACCCTATGCAGAGGGGATTGCATTTCACCAGGTTAATAGATAAGGGAGCTGAGGCCCATGGAAGGTTAAATAACTGGCTCACAGTCACACACTTAGTAACCCATGGAGCCAGGACTCAAATGCAGGTGTATTTGATGCCTGAGTTCTGTGCTCTCCCCCATCACTGTTCCCCTTTCTGAAGGAGTGACTAGGTGGTATATTCCCCAAATCTTGCTAAGTTTGGGGGTTCCTGGGATATTCCAGACTGAGCTGTTTTAATTTCTTCTGTTGTTGCTAGTCAGAAACAAGGAAAACTTGACATCTCTAAACCTGAGTGGGAATTGGGTAAAATGCTCCTTTGTTGCTGGCTTAAGTAGTAACCCTTAGATAAAGGGTTTAATTTCAGATCTGGAGACTGACCTAGTTGCATCCAGCAATTGTCAATGAAAACCTTGCCTTCCCGCTGGTTACAATGAGATTCCCGAACACTGTCTCTATGTTTACCTAATTAAACTCACACTTCTCTCCCCTCAGATGTAGTAATGAAGTCACTGTGGCTAGAGGAACATGGGTTTTGTGAAGTGCTCCTTGACATTTGCTTCCTTGAAGATGGATTCCATTTATATTATTCTTCCAAGTAGTATTTTGTCAACAAAGCTCAATAGTCATTTGAGTTTAAATAGGATATTTCCCCACCTCAAGGCCTAAGAAACTGGCTTTGAGCAAGTGGTGAGAGCTGAGTTATTGGGAGCTCTGTGAACCAATTGGCTGGTGCTTTAGAAAAAAAAGCAGCAGCCTGGATGTTATAACCCAGGGACATTCTTGTTCAAGTGATTGAATTCCCAACACACCTGCCCATCGTTGTCACAGTGCCCATGTCTGTAATGGAAGTAGGTTAGTGGAGAAGCTGGACTAGCTGGAGCAATTAGAACAAAGAATGTGGTCCCAGTTCCCAGGTGGTGCCTTTTTTCTCCTAGACCAGACAGGCTTGGACTTCATGTGAGATTTTCTTCATAGGAAGTGTATTAGTTTGCTCAGGCTCCCATAACAAAACACTACAGACTGGGTGGCTTAAACAATAGAAATTTATTTTCTCACAGTTCTGGACTCTAGATGTCTGATATGGTTTGGCTGTGTCCCCATCCAAATCTCATCTTGAATTCCCATGTGTTGTGGGAGGGACCCGGTGGGAGGTAATTGAATCACGGGAGCAGGTCTTTCCCACACTGTTCTCATGATAGCAAATAAGTCTCAAGAGATCTGATGGTTTCAAAAAAGGGGAGTTTCCCCACACAAACTCTTTTTGCCTGTTGCCATCCACATAAAATGTGACTTGCTCCTCCTTGCCTTTTGCCTTGTGAGGCCTCCCCAGCCATGTGGAACAGTAAGTCCATTAAACCTCTTTCTTTTGTAAATTGCCCAGTCTTGGGTATATCTTTATTAGCAGCATGAGACCAGAGTAATACAATCTCCAAGATCAAGATACTGACAGGTTTGGTTTCTCCTGAAACCTCTCTCCTTGGTTTACAGATGGCCATGTTCCTGCTGTGACCTCACATGGTCCTTGTCTCTCTGTCTGTGTTGTAATCTCCTCTTGCTATGACACCCATCATATTGGATATGGGTCCACCCTAACAACCCCATTTTAATGCAACTGCCTTTTTAAATGACTTATCTCTAAATACAATCATATCGCGAGGTACTAGGGGCAAGCACTTCATCTCATGAATTTTGGGAGGACCCAATTCAGCCCACAACAGGGGCCTGTGGAGAATCCATATAAAGCAGTATTGCCATATTCCAAACCCTAAGGGCTGATGTCAGCAACTCCTCCAGTGCTATGGCAGCTAATCTGACCCCTACAAAAGGAAAAATATCTTATTGACCCTTAGGATTCCAGCATAAATGCCAAAGCAGTGCTTAGGAACATAAATGGGACCAGCTCTAGCCCACTAGGTTTGAAACATCCAAGGCTTGCATATCTTCTGCCTTCCCCCCATCACCCAACACACAAGAATGAATCGTATCTTGCTTTCTGTCCCTCTGAAATGTACCTTGAATCTATGTTTTCACCGCTACTCCATTTGCACTGGTAGAGCATCTTCTTCCTTCACATGGACTATGGAAGCAGCCTTATCACTGCCTCATAGTGCTGGTGGGCTCATCAAAGGGAAAACTGGAACAATCCTTGCCTGCTTGATGGCCTTTGCCATTGCCTTTAGTAAAATCAGCTGTTTCTTAGCATGGCACAGGAGGCCATGCTTTAACACCTTCAGTGGCTCCCCACTGCCTCCAGAATAACATAATTAACAAAGCTTTCAGGACCCATGTCATTCTGGTCCCACCTACCCCTCCAGCTTCCCTGCCTGATGCACAGCTGTCGTATCAGCCTCACCTCCCAGATGGCACAGCACCCAAATCTCCTCTGCCTTGAGGTGCTCTGTGGCTGGTGCCTCCATGCCTGTCCTACTTCCCTTCTCCTGCCTCCGGCTTTGAAGAACTGTCCAAATTTAAAGCCTAATTGAAAAGGTACTTTTCTGTGAAGCCTTCCCCACTGCTCCTCCCAGCCTGCAGGGAGAACTATTCTCTCCCTTCTCTGCAGTCCCACAGCACGTGACACATTTCTGTGTCTGTTCTTATCATCTTGAATTGTATCATTTTCTTAACCTTGCTTTCTCACTGGGATGTGAGCTCCTTAACAAAGACACTCTGTCTTTCTCATGTCCATATCTTCAGTGCCACAGTTAGCCCCACATAGTAGATCCTGAGTAGATAGGTGCAACATGAGTAGATAGATGAAGTCATGGAAGTCTCTGCATGGCCACGCTGCTGTGAGATTGTTGGGTTGTCTAATAATGTCCTTTGCAAACTTGAGTAACAAACTCCCCTTTGATACTGTCTATGACCAACTCATCTGTGGCAACGCTTTAGTCCTCCGTGGGCTGAGTCTCTTCCCAGGTTTGGGACAGTCAGCAGAAGAGATATAAAGTGCTGAGTAAGTTATATTAAAATTAGATGTGAGAAAACAGAGCTGGGGATAGAGGCTAAAAACACCACTAACCTCAAAAGTTCCACACCCCATCACTGTGATGTGGGGCAGCACGCACTTAAGAACACCAGGACATGCAGGTGCCAGGCAGCAACAGCTTGGCTGTTGGAGCTCTGGCCCAAGGAGAACATGTTGTGGATATTTACAAGTGAGGTCCCTTATTTGTGTCATTCTTCATCAGAATAAGATGCAGAAACGTTTTCCAATAGTGGTCAAAAGCAGAAGCCATACAAATACTTGCCCATCACAGAAAACATCCCAGTTGGAAGAGACCTAAGTGGGGGAAAAAATCTAACCCAATAATTTTTTCAAATAGTTCTCTTGGCCACAGAATCTTTTATTAAAACAAAATCTCAAATAGGAAGACCAATGTCTAAGACAGATGAGTATCACAAAAGCTGGATTAAACCACAGTTGGGGAAGTAAGACAGGCCTCTGTTTTCCTGACATGCCTTTTCCCACTCCCCACTTGACACCTCTGTGGAATCTCTGAGGATATGCTAGAGTCTTAATGTCCTTAACTGGTATCTCCTAATCAAGTTGGGGACTGATATTCATTCATTCATTCATTCATCATTCATTCATATATTCTCTCTCTTTCTTTCTCCCTCTCCCTCCCCCAACCCCACCCCCATTTATTCAGCTCCTACTACAAGCCAGGCACCAAGGTAAAAATAAATGAGACACAGTACCTGCCCTGAGGAAACCTAAGAGTTTAAATGGGGAGACAGACTTGTAAACAACACTTGCAGTAAATCTGACAAATAGTTTTAGAGCTCTAGGGCTGTGTAGGTGGCAGCAAGTTTACCAAGAAAGGAAAGGGCAGTTGATTCTCCAGTCTGCACCCAAAACAAGGTTGCCTGGATTCCCAGGCCAGTGAGATTTCTTCCCCACCTCGCTGCTGCTAAAGGAATAAAAGAGGAAGCTTTTCTATTAAGGGCCTTCGAGCTCAGCCGTTATCCCCAGTGGTGCAGAGTGCATGGAGCAGGCCCTGGGAGGTGAGGGAGGGCAGGGGGAGGAAATCTCTCTCCAGCACTGGGGACACACAGCTGCCACCTCACAATGAGCAGGGCCAGCGCCTCAGCACAACTCTTTTGTCTCAGGCTCTGGGGAGTTAGGAAAGGCATTGTGCCCAGAGATCTTTAAATAATGTTGTCACTCATGAGTAAACCTTAGGGAAACTCAGGCTTTCTTTCACTAGAAATGAATTGAGCCCATTAACAGGGGAAAGGGCCCTCCCCTGCCCTTCATACTTTAGTGGATGGACAGGCTATGGAGTGGGTTAGGCCTCTCCATTCAGTAGCCACATTCCAAGGCTCCACTTGAGGCTGCTGTTTTTCCTCCACAGCCTAAGTCCTGAAACAATGGCTCACCCTGCAGCTTGCTGTGTTGCCCTTTCTGCTCTAGTAAACCAAACGTATTGGGGTTGAAATATGGCATTTTCTATGGGGTCTCCTTTGACTTAGGAGCCTTGGTGGGACATGAATTTAGTCACCTTGCCATAGTTTCCTCAGTGCATCATCTATATTTGTGTGAGCCTGAGATAGTCCCCACTTACAGTGTGAGAGCCCCAGAAAATTAGTTAAGTAATTAATGTGTGTTAGCAAACAGCTTGTTATATTATTGTTATTACTTGTTATATTACTTTGACTGAGAGAACTTAAGAACAGAAGGGAACTAATGGGTATTAGAGGTGTATTCTGAACCAGACATTGTTGCCAGGCTTTCTACACTATGATACTGCCAATGAATTGTGAAATTGTCTCTCTCTCCCTCTGGTCTG
Source organism: Hylobates moloch (assembly GCF_009828535.3). Classification (NCBI taxonomy): domain Eukaryota; kingdom Metazoa; phylum Chordata; class Mammalia; order Primates; family Hylobatidae; genus Hylobates; species Hylobates moloch. Next base: position 58,866,006 of record NW_026652286.1, on the reverse strand, counting down.
TAACCTCCAGGAGGGCAAGACTGTGCCTATCTTGTTCATGCCACAGCTTAGCTCCTAGCACAATGCCTGGCACATAGTAAGGCATACAATTAATATGATGCATAAATACACAATTGACTTTGTATGATCTTCTGGTGACCTTGTGGAATTAGTATTATTAGCCCATTTTACAGATGAGAAAATTGAGGTTCTAAGAAGTTGAGTAACTTGCTTAAGGCCATACATCCAGACATTAACTGAGACAGTATTAATCCAGGACTTTCAAACAGAACGCTTATTTATATTTGAGCCAGAAGGCACTCATTTTTGGCAGTGGAACAGAAAAAAGAAGGAAATCCCTTATGTTCCATTGTTCTAAAAGTAACTCAGTTTGTTCTGTTATCTTTTTAAATGAGAGAGACTAGTTATTCTCCCTTAGTTACAGTAATTTTATGCCCTACCAGGTGTCTCTCTAGCTAGGTGGGGAGGATCCTTGCTAACACAAACCATGAATGATGGCTTTTTCCACTGTCTTTCTTTCGAACTGTGATTCTTACTGGAAAAATAAAAACATCTAGGGGAAAGGAGGAAGGTGTGGGCTACAGTAGTCATGAAGGGCTTTATTCCAGGGGTAAGACTTGAGTTAGGCCTCAGGGATGAGTAAAATTTACCCAGAGGGTTGGACATCACAGCGACCATGTGAGCACAGCATGGTGGGGCATGAGGAAAGCGAAGAGACCCACCCATCTGGAACAATGACAATCACATCTTAAAGCCCATCCCTAAGCCACAAGGCTTCCCGGCTGGAAACCAAAGCTCTCCTTGACCTGGGCCTGCCTGCATCATGCCTGCCCAGGCCTGATGAAAATGGTCTCAGGGAAAGACCTCCTCCTTTACCACTGGTCCTCTGGGAGTCTGCAGAGCAGCCATGCTGAAGCAAACTGCACTGGCCTCAAGCCAAATGCCTCCTGGGCCTCCGCATCTTTGTGCCTGCTGATTCTTCTACCTGGATGCTTTTCTCCTCCTTTGCCCATCAGCAGAACTTCTACTTGATCTCAGCTTAACTAAGACCTCCTTTACAAAACTTTACCATCTACCTCCTTTGTAACCCTAAGCAGTTAATCCCATTCTTCACACTCATGACTCATTCTTTATTTGCATCTATTTCTCTGTCAGACTTTCAGATCTGCACATCCTTGCCACTTCCATTCTCCACCCCATTTTACTTGGCTTTCAGGAACACCTTTCCCTTATATCTTCAGTTCTTTTCACAAGTTCTAACCAGCTCTGTCTATCAACTAAAACCTACCCTTACCCTGAGTGACTGCTTCATCCAAACCCCTCTCATATGGAGGTTGCTTATTGTTTCACTCTTCAGCTCCCAAGTCAGGACACAGCTAGGTATCCTTTCTTTCCCTAAAACCATTTTCAGAGCTGTATTCCCCCACCCTGTTATTTAAAAAAACAGCTACCACCACAACAAAATCTGTTTCTCTGCTCCTATTTGAAGAGTTGGGCCATTTAGAGATATTGACCTTTCGTCCTTTTCATCACTGTCATTTACCACCTTTCAATTATTGAGGACTTTGGCACCAGCTTATTGACCTTCTCCACCTAGTCTTGCCATCACCCTGGGTGACTTCAGCATCAATACGTTGGCTTCTCCAACACCCTAGTCTTGACTAACTGGAATACCTTTCCTCAGCTTCTCCCAGAGTCACACCCTGGACCTTGGCATCTTGTGAAATTCCACCATGTCAGAAATCAGTGATTCTAACAACACACTGTCAACCAGAGATGCTGCTGGGTCAGCTGTCCCCTCAGACCCCACCACAGTCTCCAATCCTACTCAGCTCTCCACTTCACATTTTTCCATTCACTTATTGCAGCCATTGCTCCTACCCACTAACCTAATCCAACCCAGCTTGGGTTCCATAGGCAATCATTCCCACTTTTCCTGACAACACCATAAACTGTTTGTCCCTATATCTGGAAGTGAGGATTCCATCCCATAAGCATTTAAACATGCTCAAATATCTCCACCTTTAACCACCCCCTTTAGTAGCCAAGCTTTTTGAAAAAGTTTTATAAAATTGCTGTTTCCATTTTGTCACAACTTTCCTCAAAACACTCCAGTGTAACTCCATCAACTCTTCACTGGGTTACGAAGAACCTCCACTTTTCCAAATCCAGTAGATGATTTTCAGTCATCCTAATGATTTGACCTTTCAGAGAAACTCAACAGTGTTGGTCATGCCTTCCTTCCTGAAACACATCCTCCTTTGTCACCTGGTGACAACCCATCTTGTGGTTCTCCTTCTTCCTTTCCACTGTCCCATCTCAGTCTCCTCCTTTATCCAGCCTTCAAAAGCTGGAGCTTCTCAAAGCTCAGGCCAGGCTCTGTTTTTGCTCTAAGCTCTCTCCATAGAGTAATACATACAACCCCATTATGGTTTCAATTGCCATCTTTTTGTTCATCATTTTCAACTTAATTCTTTACCCTCTAAGACCCAGACTTATAGATATGCAACTGTCCACTGACACCTCCAGATAAATGTCTCAAAGGAAAACTCAATGTATATAAAGTAAAACTTGAGATGAACTCCTCTCCTTCCACTCCCACCCAAAACCAGTCCTGGTCTTCATCATTAGTGTCCCATTTCAGTGAACACCACAACCATTCACCCAGTTGTGATGGCAGTGATCCTTGACCCCTCTCTCTCACTCAATCCCCAAATCTCATCTATCACCAGATCCTGTGCATTTTTTCTCCCCCATGTGTCTCTTATCCTCCTGCTTCTCTCCATCTGCATTCCACCATCCTAGCACAAGCTACCATTGCCTCTTAACTGGACCATTGCAGGAAACTCCTAATTTATCAGCACATTCTTGGACCCTTCCAGAATTTCTCCTCACTGCAGCCAAAATGATCTTTTCTAAAGAACACAGATTTAATTATGCCTCTTCTGCTTAAAACTTTCAGTAGTTTCTCATTGCCCTGAAACTGAAAACCTAAGTCCTCAGCAAAGTCACCTACACACTGCATAGTCTTGGTCCTGTCTGTGCACCTTCCCTTTTCCAAGCCTTGAACGTGGTGTTTCTTTGCCTAGAAAGCAGCTCAACCCCACCCCCACCCCGAGCACCACCACCTGGCCTAATTAGCTCCTTTTTGTTGTTATGTTTGAAGATATTCTATTATTCTTTATCACAGTTTTTTTTTTCACTGTGGTGAGAACATTTGCCATGAGCTCTACCCTCTTAACAGATTTTTAAGTGTATAATACAGTATTGTTATCTGTAGATACAATGTTATATAGCAGATATCTAGAACTTCATTTTTCATAACTGAAATTGTATACCCATTGATTAGAAACTTCCCATTTCCTCCTACCCCAATCCCTGGAAACCACCATTTTATTATTTGCTTCTATGAGTAGGATTATTTTAGATATCTCATATAAGTGGAATCATGTAGTATTTGTCCTTCTGTGACTGGCTCATTGTGTTTAGCATAATGTCCTCAAGATTCATCCATATTGTTGTATATTGCAGGCGTTCCATGTTTTTAAGGCTGAGTAATATTCCATTTTATGTATATGCCCTTTTTTCCTCCATTTATCTGTCAAGGGACATTTAGATCCTTTCTACATCTTGGCTATTGTGAATAGTGCTAATACCTCTTTGAGATCTTGATTTTAATTATTCTGGGCAAATACTCAGAAGTGGCATTGCCGGATCATATGGTAGTTCCATTTTTAAATTTTCAAGGAACCTCCATACTGTTTTCCATGGTGGTGTAATTTTACACTCCCATCAACAGTGTACAAGGGTTCCATTTTTTCCATAGCCTCACCAACACTTGTTACCTTTTGCTTTTTTGATAATATCCACTCTAACGGAGGTGAGGTAATAACACATTGTGGTTTTAATTTGCATTTCCCTAATGATTTTTGATGTTGAACATCTTTTCATATACCTGTTGGATATTTGTGTCTTTTCTGGGAACATGTCTATTCAGGTCCTTAGCCCATTTTATAACCAGGTTATTGGGGGGGGGGTTGCCATTGAGTTGTAAGAGTTCCTTATATATTTTGGAAATTAACCCCTTATCAAATACATGATTTCCAAATACTTTTTCCCATTCTGTAGGTTGCCTTTTCACTCTATGGATTGTTTTCTTTGCTGCGCAGAGGCATTTTAGTTTGATACAGTTCCACTTGTTTATTTTTACTGTTTTTGCCTGTGCTTTTGATATTGTATCTATAAAATCATTGCCAAGTCCAATGTCATAAAGTTTTTCCCCTATGTTTTCTTCTAGGAGTTTTATAGTTTCAGGTCTTACATTTTAAGTCTGTGATCCATTTTTGAATGTAAGATAAGAGTTAATTTCATTATTTTACATGTGGATATACAGTTTTCTCAATACCATTGTTGAAGACAATTAACTCTTTATTTATCTGTCATATCTCATTTTGGATATTGCTTCCTCAGGGAAGTCTCTTCTAATCACATACCATTCCCAACACAAAGAAAACGACATCAGGACTCCTGGAGTTCCTTATGTCCTTTAACAGCATCCTCTGCACCTGCTTTGTAGTATTTCTTCGAATGAATTAATTAATTGGGTGATTATTTATTTAACAGCTGTCTTTACTATTAGAAAATGAACCTTTGTTTTTCCCAGCTAACAACCACTGCCAGACATACTTCATTATACAAAGTAGGTGCCCTACAAATTTTTGAGGAATGAATAGCATCACTTTATTTGAGAACCATTTTCGTTTGAATGACAAATCACTACATCTTGTATTAGGTTGGTGCAAAAGTAATTGCAGTTTTTGCATTACTTTTAATGGCAAAACCCACAATTACTTTTGCATCAACCTAATATCTTCTGTGTCAACTCCCCCAGTGGAATGTGAGATTTAGGCTTCATCATCTTTCTTTCCACGTACACGTAGCACCATGTATATCACACAGTCTGTGCTCATTAAATGAAAGAGGGAATGAATGAATGAATGAATGATTAGGCTGAGTAAGCAGGGTGGGTCTGATGGTGGACAGCTCAAAAGAGACAGCATAACCCTTTCTAAGATCCTTATCTATAAGCCTTGGGTTATCTGGTTTGCATTAACTTTCAGCCATAAAAATGCTTTGGAAATTTGTTCCCTATAAAAAGCCAGCCTCTGATCTTGGTTTCTCACCAAGTTTTAACTGCCACTAACGCCCAGATACTTAACTTGAAGCTTCTGTTCTGTCTTCTTTTTTTTTTTTCCTTACCATGGATAACACAGAGAAAGCCTTTTGTTTCAGACTCGGTGGAAACAACTGGGCCTCTGTGTTGTCTGTAGGTGAGGCAACTGATTTTCTCTCTGTTATAAACTTACCCAGTGGCAGGACTCCCGTGGGGTTTTCAACTAGGGGAAAAGAGATCTCACTACAACAGTGTTGGGCCAGTGCCATCACTGTGCTTTAGCAGCATGCAGTTTTTATATTTTAAGGCAATAACATTAATAGATAATTACATTAAGTAGCAGTATTTTTCCTTCTTGTCACTGCTGCTCATTTAAAAAGACCTATCTTTACTAATAAGTCAGCACTTATCCACTCCCCTTAGGAAATGCTCCACATTGAATTTCTATTGAGATATTTCCCGAGGACAAGGTTGTCAGCTCTACTTCTGAATGTGTGTTAAGGATTAGCATTTGTACAGAACTTTTATCTTTCCTCTGGTGCAGTTTCTCATAATCACCAGGGGTGCAGGTAAAAAGCCCTGGAACCAACATTTACAGGTAGGGGCCAAGGACTTGAATTTTAACCCACCAACTAAGGTGCTCCTGATGCACACCGAATTTTTAATTTTAAATGTAAGTTTGAATCAATGTCTTCTTCATCCTCTAATCCACTATGCTGATTAGTAGATGGGCACAGAAGGCCATTACCAACAGAGGAACTACCACATGCACACAAAGAGGTATGAAAATGCCTGCTTCTTCTGGGAATGGTATAGTTTGCTATATTAAAGGCCACCCGTGGAAGAGTGGCTGGTGGCGAAGCCAAAAATGATGCACAGCTTATGAAGAGCCTTGCAGGCTTTGCTGAATATGTTTTAAGTTAGCAAGAAAATTATCAGATTTGGTTTTTGGAAAATGGCAGTCTGGCAGTAGTTCTAAAAGGTGTATTCCAGGGGTAGAACAGTAGGAGTGAAGACTAGAATTCAGGAGTTGCAGGATTTTAGTTTAATAGCAGACAAGGTGTGATTTCAATATTGGAAAGAACGGGGATTATAAGGAGGATGGATAACAGAGGAGGAAATTAGAACTATTCAGGAGATAGAAAATCACTGAACTTATTAATGACTTGACTGCACGCATATATAGGTTGAGTAGTGAGGAATCCAGGGCGACTCTCCAGTTTTTACTGGGTTACTGGGTAGCTGGTGGTACCATTGTTGAGTAGGGAATGCAGGAAGATGAGTTTGGTTTGGGGCATGTGGTGTTTGACATGCCTCTGAGACATGTATGTGGGGATGGCCAGCAAGCAGGTGAATGTATGCATCTGGAATTAAAATGATTCTGGGGACATAATGCAAAGCATTGCTCTTGCTTGCCATCAACTTTTTACCCAAACTGCTTCACTTAAAATGCAATAGTTGACATTAATTTAGTGAGTCCTTTCTAAGCATCAGGCACTCTGTTGCACACTTTACACACATTATGAGTTATTTTTTTCCTAGGGGAGAAAACTGAAACTTGAAAAGTTAAAATATACCTAGGCCATGCACCTAGTAAGGGTCAGAGTTGACATCCAAACTTTGGCAGTCTGATCCATCACTCATAATCATTATCCTATGCTACAGTATTCCTCAAAATGTTTAAATCACAACCTATCGTTAAAAGTACACTTTATACCACAAGCTAGTACACATACATACCTATTACACATGGATGCATGTGTATACACACACATACCTATTACACATGGATGCATGTGTATACACACACATACCTATTACACATGGATGCATGTGTATACACACACATACACACACGAGCAAAAGTTTCGCAAAACAGTACTTTTATTAAATGTGAGGCAACCTGATATTTTCTACTGAAGTCTATATATTTTTTTAGATGTTGGTTTCTCCTTACTATTTCACATTCAGAGTTGGATTGAATTTGACAAACACTGCTGTATTTTATTCCCCTGGGGAGAATATTTCACTTCAATTCCCAGACTCTGTCATTCCCGCCTTTTGGAAGAGAACACTTAAATGTTGTTGTGTGCTTCCCCTTTTCCTCTAGAGAAGGTATCTAAGGTTAAAAACTGGGATATTGTGGGATAAGGCTGACCAGGAAACACCTACTTTGGTAGACTGATCAAACCTTGTCTCTAATGTGGCTGACAAACGTGACTGCAAAATGTCCAAAATCACAACAAAGAATGCAATGCTTAAAATTTGTGCAAAATAATGATTATTTTGCACAAATGGACTGTAGTGGCCAGCAGCACACAGACCTGGGTTTACATTCCAGCTCTACTACTTATTAACTGTATAATCTTGGGTAGGTTTTCTATTTCGTAGGAATGTGGCAGAAGGAGAAAACTGAAATAGTGCCTTAGTTCATTCTATACCTACCACAAGAGTATTTGATATTAAGACTGAAGAAGTAGTGTTAATATCTTTATTAATTTAAGTTATAAAATACAGACCCACAAACTGAGCATTCATCTATAAAAGCAAATTAAAATTTCCACACTATTCAATGATGACCCAATCAATCATTCAGTCATGTATTAGTCAATCAGCATTAATTTAGAACAAGCTATTAGTAGGTAATCAAAAAGAGACTTTAAATATTGACTTTACTTACCACAAGGTTTTAGAAGAGCCTGGTAGCCAAATGGCACTAAATGTAGTCTCAGGCATGCCGTCATTAATTTTGAGGCATTTGGAGGAGAGGTCATTCTGCAGGTCTCTGTGAATGTCAACATTGCTTCTTTCAGGGTCGACAATGTCAATCTAGAACAGTAGAGCCACACTCGCAGGAATTCCAACGACCTTTCCGGAAATCAAGAATGGAAAGGAACAATTTGACAAGTTGCATGTAGCCCCTAAATATATAGATTCTAGAGCTAATCATGTTTATGAAATGAGAAAATATTTTTTTTTAAAATATAAACTTTATTTCTCAACATAAGCTCCATCACATTCAAGACACTTTTATCAGTGCTGATACCAGCCATTTTGTCCATCTCTAAAGAACTGAGGGTCCTGGGAACTTAACCATGTCAATGCAGTCTTTTTACATTACTAACTGAAGAAAATGGGTGCCCTAAGATTGTTACAGATTAGGAAACAAAAACAAGTCCAAAGGAACCAAATCAGGACTGTAAGGTGGATGTCTAAAGATTTCCCATCAATGCTGGGCACAGTGGCTCACGCCTGTAATCCCAGCACCCTGGGAGGCCGAGGCTGGCGGATCACCTGGAGGTTAGGAGCTCGAGACCAGCCTCAACATGGAGAAACCCCATCTCTACCAAAAAACAAAATTAGCCGGGCGTGGCGGCGCATGCCCGCAATCCCAGCTACTCGGGAGGCCGAGGCAGGAGAACCGCCCGAAGCCGGGAGGCGGAGGTTGCGGCAAGCCGAGACGGCGCCACTGCACTCCAGCCTGGGCAACAAGAGCAAAACTCCGTCTCAAAAAAAAAAACAAAAGATTTTCCCATCAAAATTTCCCATCAAAACTCTCACAAAATTGCCCATGTTTGATGAGAGGAATGAGCGGAAGCATTGTTGTGGTGGAGGAGTACTCTCCGGTGAAGCTTTCCCAGGCATTTTTCTACTAAAGCTTCAGCTATCTCTAAACATTCTCATAATAAATAAATGTTGTCATTCTTTTGGCCCCCCAGGAAGTCAACAAGCAAAATGCATTGAGGATCCCAGGAAACTGTTGTCATGACCTTTATTCTCTTTTTTTTTTTTTTTTTTTTTTTTTTTTTTTTTTTTTTTTTTTTTTTTTTCAGATGGAGTCTCACTCTGTCGCCCAGGCTGGAGTGCAGTGGCGCAATCTCGGCCCACCGCAACCTCCGCCTCTGGGGTTCAAGCAATTCTCTGCCTCAACCTCTCGAGCAGCTGGCACCACAGGCACCCGCCACCACGCCCGGCCAATTTTTTTCTTTTTTGTATTTCTAGTAGAGACAGGGGTTTCACCATCCTGGCCAGGCTGGCCCCGAACTCCCGACCTCGTGATCCACCCGCCTCAGCCTCCCAAAGTGCTGGGACTACAGGCGTGAGCCACCATGCCCGGCCTGACCTTTACTCTTTTTTTTTTTTTTTTTTTTTTTATTATACTTTAGGGTTTTAGGGTACATGTGCACAATGTGCAGGTTTGTTACATATGTATCCATGTGCCATGTTGATTTCCTGCACCCATTAACTCGTCATTTAGCATTAGGTGTATCTCCTAATGCTGTCCCTCCCCCCTCTCCCCACCCCACAACAGTCCCCGGAGTGTGATGTTCCCCTTCCTGTGTCCATGAGTTCTCATTGTTCAATTCCCACCTATGAGTGAGAACATGCAGTGTTTGGTTTTTTGTCCTTGCGATAGTTTACTGAGAATGATGTTTTCCAGTTTCATCCATGTCCCTACAAAGGACACGAACTCTTCATTTTTTATGGCTGCATAGTATTCCATGGTGTATATGTGCCACATTTTCTTAATCCAGTCTATCGTTGTTGGACATTTGGGTTGGTTCCAACTCTTTGCTATTGTGAATAGTGCCACAATAAACATACGTGTACATGTGTCTTTATAGCAGCATGATTTATAGTCCTTTGGGTATATACCCAGTAATGGGATGGCTGGGTCAAATGGTATTTCTAGTTCGAGATCCCTGAGGAATCGCCACACTGACTTCCACAATGGTTGAACTAGTTTACAGTCCCACCAACAGTGTAAAAGTGTTCCTATTTCTCCACATCCTCTCCAGCACCTGTTGTTTCCTGATTTTTTAATGATGGCCATTCTAACTGGTGTGAGATGGTATCTCACTGTGGTTTTGATTTGCATTTCTCTGATGGCCAGTGATGATGAGCATTTCTTCATGTGTTTTTTGGCTGCATAAATGTCTTCTTTTGAGAAGTGTCTGTTCATGTCCTCTGCCCACTTTTTGATGGGGTTGTTTGTTTTTTTCTTGTAAATTTGTTTGAGTTCATTGTAGATTCTGGATATTAGCCCTTTGTCAGATGAGTAGGTTGCAAAAATTTTCTCCCATTCTGTAGGTTGCCTGTTCACTCTGATGATAGTTTCTTTTGCTGTGCAGAAGCTCTTTAGTTTAATGAGATCCCATTTGTCGATTTTGGCTTTTGTTGCCATTGCTTTTGGTGTTTTAGACATGAAGTCCTTGCCCGTGGCTATGTCCTGAATGGTATTGCCTAGGTTTTCTTGTAGGATTTTAATGGTTTTAGGTCTAACATATAAGTCTTTAATCCATCTTGAATTAATAGGATCCATTGCATTACATATGGCTACCATTTTCTACACCATTATTAAAAGGAACTTTCCCATTCTTGTTTTTGATAGTTGTAGCTATGCGGCATCATTTCTGAGGGCTCTGTTCTGTTCCATTGATCTATGTCTCTGTTGTGGTACCAGTACCATGCTGTTTTGGTTACTGTAGCCTTGTAGTATAGTTTAAAGTCAGGTAGCGTGATGCCTCCAGCTTTGTTCTTTTGGCTTAGGATTGACTTGGCGATGCGGGCTCTTTTTTGGTTCCATATGAACTTTAAAGTAGTTTTTTCCAATTCTGTGAAGAAAGTCATTGGTAGCTTGATGGGGATGGCATTGAATCTATAAATTACCTTGGGCAGTATGGCCATTTTCACGATATTGATTCTTCCAACCCATGAGCATGGAATGTTCTTCCATTTGTTTGTATCCTCTTTTATTTCATTGAGCAGTGGTTTCTAGTTCTCCTTGAAGAGGTCCTTCACATCCCTTGTAAGTTGGATTCCTAGGTATTTTATTCTCTTTGAAGCAATTGTGAATGGGAGTTCACTCATGATTTGGCTCTCTGTTTGTCTGTTATTGGTGTACAAGAATGCTTGTGATTTTTGTATATTAATTTTGTATCCTGAGACTTTGCTGAAGTTGCTAATCAGCTTAAGGAGATTTTGGGCTGAGACAATGGGGTTTTCTAGATATACAATCATGTCATCTGCAAACAGGGACCATTTGACTTCCTCTTTTCCTAATTGAATACCCTTTATTTCCTTCTCCTGCCTGATTGCCCTGGCCAGAACTTCCAGCACTATGTTGAAAAGGAGCGGTGAGAGAGGGCATCCCTGTCTTGTGCCAGTTTTCAGAGGGAATGCTTCCAGTTTTTGCCCATTCAGTATGATATTGGCTGTGGGTTTGTCATAGATAGCTCTTATTATTTTGAGATACGTCCCATCAATACCTAATTTATTGAGAGTTTTTAGCATGAAGAGATGTTGAATTTTGTCAAAGGCCTTTTCTGCATCTATTGAGATAATCATGTGGTTTTTGTCTTTGGTTCTGTTTATATGCTGGATTACATTTATTGATTTGCGTATGTTGAACCAGCCTTGCATCCCAGGGATGAAGCCCACTTGATGGATAAGCTTTTTGATGTGCTGCTGGATTCGGTTTGCCAGTATTTTATTGAGGATTTTTGCATCAATGTTCATCAAGGATATTGGTCTGAAATTCTCTTTTTTGGTTATGTCTCTGCCAGGTTTTGGTATCAGGATGATGCTGGCTTCATAAAATGTGTTAGGGAGGATTCCCTCTTTTTCTATTGATTGGAATACTTTCAGAAGGAATGGTACCAGTTCCTCCTTGTACCTCTGGTAGAATTCAGCTGTGAATCCATCAGGTCCTGGACTCTTTTTGGTTGGTAAGCTATTGATTATTGCCACAATTTCAGACCCTGTTATTGGTCTATTCAGAGATTCAACTTCTTCCTGGTTTAGTCTTGGGAGGGTGTATTTGTCGAGGAATTTATCCATTTCTTCTAGATTTTCTAGCTTATTTGCATAGAGGTGTTTGTAGTATTCTCTGATGGTAGATTGTATTTCTGTGGGATCGGTGGTGATATCCCCTTTTTCGTTTTTTATTGCATCTATTTGATTCTTCTCTCTTTTCTTCTTTATTAGTCTTGCTAGCGGTCCATCAATTTTGTTGATCTTTCAAAAAACCAGCTCCTGGATTCATTAATTTTTTGAAGGGTTTTTTGTGTCTCTATTTCCTTCAGTTCTGCTCTGATTTAAGTTATTTCTAGCCTTCTGCTAGCTTTTGAATGTGTTTGCTCTTGCTTTTCTAGTTCTTTTAATTGTGATGTTAGGGTGTCAATTTTGGATCTTTCCTGCTTTCTCTTGTGGGCATTTAGTCCTATAAATTTCCCTCTACACACTGCTTTGAATGTGTCCCAGAGATTCTGGTATGTTGTGTCTTTGTTCTCGTTGGTTTCAAAGAACATCTTTATTTCTGCCTTCATTTCATTATGTACCCAATAGTCATTCAGGAGCAGGTTGTTCAGTTTCCATGTAGTTGAGCGGTTTTGAGTGAGTTTCTTAATCCTGAGTTCTAGTTTGATTGCGCTGTGGTCTGAGAGACAGTTTGTTATAATTTCTGTTCTTTTACATTTGCTGAGGAGAGCTTTACTTCCAACTATGTGGTCAATTTTGGAATAGGTGTGGTGTGGTGCTGAAAAAAATGTATATTCTGTTGACTTGGGGTGGAGAGTTCTGTAGATGTCTATTAGGTCCACTTTATGTAGAGCTGAGTTCAATTCCTGGATATCCTTGTTAACTTTCTGTCTCGTTGATCTGTCTAATGCTGACAGTGGGGTGTTAAAATCTCCCATTATTATTGTGTGGGAGTTTAAGTCCCTTTGTAGGTCACTGAGGACTTGCTTTATGAATCTGGGTGCTCCTGTGTTGGGTGCATATATATTTAGGATAGTTAGCTCTTCTTGTTGAATTGATCCCTTTACCATTATGTAATGGCCTTCTTTGTCTCTTTTGATCTTTGTTGGTTTAAAGTCTATTTTATCAGAGACTAGGATTGCAACCCCTGCCTTTTTTTGTTTTCCAGTTGCTTGATAGATCTTCCTCCATCCCTTTATTTTGAGTCTATGTGTGTCTCTGCACGTGAGATGGGTTTCCTGAATACAGCACACTGATGGGTCCTGACTCCTTATCCAGTTTGCCAGTCTATGTCTTTTGATTGGAGCATTTAGCCCATTTACATTTAACGTTAATATTGTTATGTGTGAATCTGATCCTGTCATTATGATGTTAGTTGGTTATTTTGCTCGTTAGTTGCTATAGTTTCTTCCTAGCCTCGATGGTCTTTACAATTTGGCATATTTTTGCAGTGGCTGGAACCGGTTGTTCCTTTCCATGTTTAGTGCTTCCTTAAGGAGCTCTTTTAGGGCAGGCCTGGTGGTGACAAAATCACTCAGCGTTTACTTGTCTGTAAAGTATTTTATTTCTCCTTCACTTATGAAGCTTAGTTTGGCGGGATAGGAAATTCTGGGTTGAAAATTCTTTTCTTTAAGAATGTTGAATATCGGCCCCCACTCTCTTCTGGCTCGTAGAGTTTCTGCTGAGAGATCAGCTGTTAGTCTGATGGGCTTCCCTTTGTGGGTAACCCGACCTTTCTCTCTGGCTGCCCTTAACATTTTTTCCTTCATTTCAACTTTGGTGAATCTGAAAATTATGTGTCTTGGAGTTGCCCTTCTCGAGGAGTATCTTTGTGGCGTTCTCTGTATTTCCTGAATCTGAATGCTGGCCTGCCTTGCTAGATTGGGGAAGTTCTCCTGGATAATATCTTGCAGAGTGTTTTCCAACTTGGTTCCATTCTCCCCATCATTTTCAGGTACACCAATCAGACATAGGTTTGGTCTTTTCACATAGTCCCAAATTTCTTGGAGGCTTTGTTCATTTCTTTTTATTCTTTTTTCTCTAAACTTCCCTTCTGTCTTCATTTCATTCATTTCATCTTCCATCAGCGATACCCTTTCTTCCAGTTGATCGCATCTGCTACTGAGGCTTCTGCAATCTTCGCGTAGTTCTCGAAACTTGGCTTTCAGCTCCATCAGCTCCTTTAAGCCCTTCTCTCCATTGGTTATTCTAGTTATCCATCCTTCTAATTTTTTTTCAAAGTTTTTAACTTCTTTGCTATTGTTTTGAATTTCCTCTCGTAGCTCAGAGTAGTTTGATCGTCTGAAGCCTTCTTCTCTCAACTCATCAAAGTCATCCTCCATCCAGCTTTGTTCCGTTGCTGGTGAGGAACTGCGTTCGTTTGGAGGAGGAGAGGTGCTCTGTTTTTTAGAGTTTCCAGTTTTTCTGCTCTGTTTTTTCCCCATCTTTGTGGTTTTATCTACTTTTTGTCTTTGATGATGGTGATGTACAGATGGGTTTTTGGTGTTGGTGTCCTTTCTGTTTGTTAGTTTTCCTTCTACCAGACAGGACCCTCAGCTGCAGGTCTGTTGGAGTTTACTAGAGGTCCACTCCAGACCCTGTTTGGCTGGGTGTCAGCAGCGGTGGCTGCAGAACAGCGGATTTTCGTGAGACCACAAATTCAGCTGTCTGATAGTTCCTCTGAAAGTTTTGTCTCAGAGGAGTACCCGGTTGAATGAGGTGTCAGTCTGACCCTACTTGGGGGTGCCTCCCAGTTAGGCTGCTCAGGGGTGAGGGACCCACTTTAGGAGGCAGTCTGTCCGTTCTCAGATCTCCAGCTGCATGCTGGGAGAACCACTACTCTCTTCAAAGCTGTCAGTCAGACAGGGACATTTAAGTCTGTGGAGGTTCTTGCTGAGTTTTTGTTTGTCTGTGCCCTGCCCCCAGAGGTGGAGCCTACAGAGGCAGGCAGGCCTCCTTGAGCTGTGGTGGGCTCCACCCAGTTCGAGCTTCCTGGCTGCTTTGTTTACCTAAGCAAGCCTGGGCAATGGCGGGCGCCCCTCCCCCAGCCTCGCTGCCGCCTTGCAGCTTGATCTCAGACTGCTGTGCTAGCAATCAGCGAGACTCCGTGGGCACAGGACCCTCCGAGCCAGGTGCGGGACACAATCTCCTAGTGTGCCGTTTTCCAGGCCCATTGGAAAAGCACAGTATTAGGATGGGACTGACCCGATATTCCAGGTGCCGTCTGTTTCCCCTTTCTTTGACTAGGAAAGGGAACTCCCTGACCCCTTGCGCTTCCCGAGTGAGGCAATGCCTCGCCCTGCTTCGGCTCGTGCACAGTGCGCTTCACCGACTGTCCTGCACCCGCTGTTAGGCACTCCCTAGTGAGATGAAACCAGTACCTCAAGCAGAAATGCAGAAATCACCAGTCTTCTGTGTCGCTGGGGCTGGGAGCTGGAGACCGGAGCTGTTCCTATTTGGCCATCTTGGCTCCACCCCCCGAGAAAATATTTTTAAAGATTCTCAAATTCATAAGCGCAAGAATTAGATTCTATCTCAGAAAGTGACAAAGAAAACAACTCAATGTTGATTGTATCAGCTAAGCACTGGAAAGAAGGAAAACTCAAAAGGTTTGAAGTTCCGAGGTTCCATATTTTCCTTTCACTTTCTTTTAATATAAGTCTAATAAAAAATGGGGATGCCATTCAAACAGCATTCCCAATAGCTGAACTTCTAACTTGGAATCCAGTCACCTTTGAGTTTCTCTATTAATTTTAGACCTGCATTAGGTCACTATCACCAGTTAAAATTTATCAACCACCTATCCTTAAATTCCAAATAAGTGGTACATTCCAAACTGTAATTATTCCAAACTGTAATTATTAAGGAACATGAATAGAATGGATTGAGGATAGATATTAAAGGAGGAGGAATAAACAGGGCAAGAAATTCTAAGGACATTCCTAGGCTGCCGTGCCTCTCAGAAACACCAGGTTCATGAATCGGTTGTTCTCCACAGTACCCAGCATCTGGTAATAGCCTGGTCACAGCTGTGTTTAGTGAGAGCCTCAGATGTGCCAGCCAGTAGCTAGACACATGACACTCAGGGAGCTTGGCTATTACGATCTTCAGTCCCTCACTGAGGACACTGAGAACAGAGAGAGAACTTTAGAAAGTTCCCTGTGATCACATGGCCAGTTGGAGCAGAGACATTATTTGAAGCCAGGAACACCAACTTCAAGGCCTGATCTCCCTTCTCTGTGGCCCACTGCCTCTCACGGGCAAGTTTGGACCTGCACACCTGAGCTCTAGTAAATGTACCACTTGTGTTATTCTGCTGAGCATTGAGCCTGCTGGGCACTAAGCCAGCCTACATAATTTGAAATTAATTCTGAAATATAAAAGGGTACAAAGAATACTGGTTCAAATGAAAAGATCATTAGACTGAAACTCAGTGAAGGCAGGGGCTATATATATTTAGTCTCTTAATGTATATCTAATGCCTAGTACAGAGCTGGTACTCAAAACATACTTGTTAAATGAATAATTCATTTAATATGAATGAATTAATGAGCCAACAAGGTGAAATAGAACTCAAAATTCAAGTCTCATTCTGATTTTAGGCAAATCATTGAACTCTTTTAGCCTTAACTTTCCTATCTGCAAAATGGGAATGATACTTTCACAGCCTACCACATAGGGCAGTGGTTCTAATGAGTAGCAAAGTTTCAGAACTACTATCATAGCAAATAAAACTGCTTTGTAGACCCTAACAAAGCAGTGAAGTGTAAACAGTTGTTACAAACTCAGTCCAAAATGGCCTCTGGATTTTGGAACTCCTGCTTCTTGGTGTCAAGACAGAGAGGGTGACTGATCGCTGTGATCTCCTGTGCACCACAATGGTCCACTTTCTTCAGGACAAAATGACTTCCTTCCTGGTTCACCTGATTAGGTGGCAGAGTTGAGACTGAAGCCCAGGAGAATGAGGATTTGGTTCACATTAGGGCTGGAACAGGTTAACAGCCATCTGCTGGACAATTGCCCTGTCAGATGAGCTTGTCCTTGGTTGTCTCGTGTCCAGTTCTGGCACCCCGCCCACTTATTCACACGCACCAGGAATGCATGTACAGTGCCTATTCTGAGACCCTCCCAAAGTGTGTCTGTTTTCTTCCTTCTGGTCATAGTTCATCTTTTGACCCAGTCCTCCCAAGCTGAGCCCATCAAAGTGCTGTTGTGTTGCTGGAGGAAAGAGGCTACTTCCCTTGTTCTCTGCTGCTCCCCTGCCTGTAAGCTTCCTCTGCTATTACCCTGTTGAGGTTCAGCTGACTCAGAGGGCCATTAGGGTGCCAAGAACAATATTATTTAAATTTTAAATAATAGTCTCTTGGGAAGAGAGGGTCATGAAACATTCAGACTAACACAGGGAATTTTGCCAAGAGAGTGATTCATAATCTTTCCAACTATCCACCTCTGTTCCCTTGTTCCATCAGGATGGACAAAATCCTAAAGTCACCAAGTATTTCAGGAGCAGATATGGAATTTCTCTTGAAGAGAAATGGAATCTCTTCCACGCTGGTTCTTATCCAACAACTTTGCAAAAACTAATCTTTCAATAGCAAAACAATTGAAATAGCCATTATTCTCACGTTTTTGTATGGCATTTACTAGCCACACACCGTTGACATGTCATTGACCCATCTAAGCCTCAATATTCCCTCCTATAAATGGGGATAATAAAACCAGCCTGCCTAGGAGCAAATGACGTAAGCCATATGAGAGCATTTTAGAAACAATGAAGCAGTAAAAATATGCAAGATATTATTTATCATTGGCAAAGATATTGGGCAAGGCATATAGACACTTGTGTAATGAATTTTATTTTTATAAAGCACTTGAGTAAATAACATAGAATATAAAAATGAGCTCATTTTTTAAAAAGTTATGATTCCTTTCACTTCCCCTGGAATGGGAAATTCTTCATTTTGGTTACTATGCTGCAGGAGGCACCAACTTAATACCAACACTGTGCCAAGTGAGGTTTTAGGAGCTGTGTGGGGAAAGTAGTGGCAGCCCTAGCATCTAGCAAGGCACCCAGAACAGAAGAGGCCCCCGACATTTGTTGAATGAACAAGTGAATGAATAAACAGGCTGCAGAACTTCCATTCTTCCATGGAGGAAGACAGTGTTTAGGAAAGCAGCCTGAACCTCCAGAAATCCAAGGTTGGGGTTTGCAGTCTTCTCATTCTCATTCAGCAGAGTTCTGTGAGGACCCTAGCAGGTGTGTGCATGTGGCCCCAAGGCCCTCCTCAGCTTTGCTTTTCTGACCCCCTATCTGTGCAATCTCTTTGGCAATGACCTGGATCAAAATGGACTCAGTGCTGTCTGAGTAACCTGTAACCTTGTTTCTCTAAATGATATTGGGTCATTTGCTTGTGTCCTAAAGCACAGTTGTGTCCACTGAAGGTGAAAACGGGCTTTAGAATGGGAACAGGGGAGGGGGAAATCCTGCCCAAAGAGTGATGAGATAAGAAGCTTTCTATCCTGCTTCTACCACAACAGGAATCCAGGGGACTTGGCTGATTATTTGAAAGGAAATATGGCAGAATTGGGTTTGGAGCATAATGAGCTTAACATTCAGGTAAAGAAAAGATGCAGCCTAGCAGTTTCCAAATTTGAATAGAATCAGAGCCAGCTAAGGGAATTTAAAAATACATAGGTTCTCTGATTCCCCAGCATAACTACCAGTTTCTGGGGATGCTTTCAAGTGCTTCTGATGGTTTATCTGCCAGGCTGGGACCCTTGGTCTACCAGGAGGAAGCAAATGTGAGCCCTGAATGAAGAAGCACACAGCAAGAAATGTAGCTGAGGAGGACTTCAGGCTGGGCCCACATCGAGGGGCACCCAATGGTGGTGCAGCAAACCAGAGAAGAGAGAAGGGGCTCTTACCAGTATCTCCAGGAAGGGCACATAAAGGAAGGAAATGGGACCAACAAGTAAGTCAGTACTGCAGGGGACAGTGCAAGAGCTGATCTGCCCTGAGCTTGCTCAGGCAGGCAGCACATGGAAGAAGTGGTTCTCCTGAGCCCCACTCTGAGATTTCAGCTGCAGAAGGCTCCAGGAGGGAAGTGTGAATAGAAGCAGAATGGACAGGAGAGGCTGGGTACTGGGGATGGACACTGTTCCTCTCTCCACCTTGGCCTCCTCTCGCCTCCAAAGGCTTGAAGTGCACTGAGGCGGAGGGGAGGCGGCAGTGCCTGTTACTAAGATCTGTGTGGCAACTTCTCTTGGCCTCCTCAATTTAGTTACCTCCTGTCACCTCCTCCAAAAAGCCTTGGTTATCCACCTCCCCCATCCACTTTCCTCTAAGCTTCTCACAGAGAATTAATCATGTCCTCATCTTTATTTTTAAGGAACAAATAATGATGTTAGCTACCTACCACTCACTGAGTACTTAGTGCTGGAGACTTGGCATATCTTATTACATATAATCCTCATAAATCAGCATTTGAGGCAGGTATTATAATTCCAGCTTTGTCGATGAGCAAACTTCTGTTCAAGAGTTGAATGAGATGCCCAACATCACAAAACTAGAAGTTGCAGACTTTCAGAGCCAGAACTGCCTGACTCCAAAGCCCAGCTCTTATTCACAATTTCACACTCCACTTTATCAACCACTAAGGGCCCCTACACCAACTTTCTTGATAAAGTGGGACTCACAGACTTTCATTCGTTTATTCATTTATTTAACACATGCTATAAAGTACCTATGTACCAGCATTGTATTGCAGTTGCAAAAATGAATAAGACCAAGTCATGGCCCTGTCTTCGGGGAGAACAGACTCACGAATAGATAGTTGCAAGGCAATATGTTGAAGCCTGGTAGAGGCATGCATGAAGCTCTGAGGGAGCGTGAGTCACTGCACCCAACCTGGGGGAAAGCAGGTGATCCACTTCATCTCTTTCTCCTCTAAAAGGTAGCCAAGTCCTCTCAGAAATGATTGCCAACAGTCTCAAGTTTATTCTTACCTCAGAGAAAGGGGCCAATGATGCTACATTAGTTATTCCTATCATTGTTAATAACTTTCATATTTATATTACAAATCACTTCCTTGCACATTATCTTTGCTGAATCATCTACATCTCTGTAAAGTAGATGAGGTACATATTATTCCCATTTCCCAAACAGGTAAAACCAAGGTCTAGAGAAATAACTCCCTTTCGTAATGTGACAAGAGGGTAAGAACATTAGCTAAAGTGGACCCTCTACATCTTTGCCACATTTATCCTAGTAACTTGGAACCAGAAGCTTACCTGAGGTGGAGGTGACAGCAAGCATGGGGAGTTCACCCTGGAGCACATTTTCCAAAGGGTTTTGTCTCCAATGGCTGTTTAATGCATTGGCACAACAGTTATTAGAAGCACATTTTTAAAATGTTATAAGAAGCTGTATGAAGACCTTGAGATGTGTTTCAAGGGCAGAGAGTAATGCCTTTTTTACTATGGCTGCTTCCCATACACTGAAAGCAGGCCGTGTCCACACCCACACCTTGCTGCATCTGAGAACAAGTTGGCCCCTGCCCAGGCTGGACAACCTGTCAGGGTTGCATGCTGCCAGTGTTCACAGAAAATGGAGTGAACATCCTTGGAACTTGCAGATACCTTCACACGGAAGGCTTCTTAAAGAGGTACCTCCTTTGAAACTCAGAAGCTTATAAAGAAAACTTCTTCAGCAGCTGTTTTACAGAGCTTTTTGACTTTAAAAACTTTCCTGCCCCTTCCTTTTAAGAGTGACTACGAGAAAGTTGATGTACTGAGTCCTCTCTCAGATTACAGGAGCAAGCCTCCACATGGGAAGCCTAGCAGTTGTCTGGACTGCTGTGACTTATGACTCTTCTGTAGTCATATGTCACATAGGAACTCTGCCGGAAAAAGAGTTCTGACTGGCATCAGGCCAGTGCCCCTCTGGGACAAAGCTTCCAGAGGAAGGAGCAGGCAGCAATCTTTGCTGATCTGCAACCTCCACTGGTGATACCCAGGTGAACAGGGCTTGGAGTGGATCTCCAGCAAACTACAGTAGACCTGCAGAAGAGGGGCCTGAGTGTTAGAAGAAAAATAAACAAACAGAAAGCAAAGACAACAACAACATTAACAAAAAAGAACCCCCCCCCCACCGCCAACAAATACCCCATCCAGACGTCATCAGCCTCAAAGATCAAAGGCAGATAAATCAGGAAGATGAGGAAAAACCAGTGCAAAAAGCTGAAAATTCCAAATGCCAAAATACCTCTTCTCCTCCAAATGATCTCAACACATCTCCAGCAAGGGCACAAAACTGGATGAAGAATGAGATTGACGAATTGACAGAAGTAGGCTTCAGAAGGTGGGTAATAACAAACTCATCTGAGCTAAAGGTGCATGTTCTAACCCAAAGGAAGGAAGTTAAGAACCTTGATGAATGTTCCAGGACCTGCTAACTAGAATAACCAGTTTAGAGAGGAATATAAACGACCTCAATAAAATACTGGCAAACTGAATCCAGCAGCACATCAAAAAGCTTATCCACCACAATCAAGTCAGCTTCATTCCTGGGATGCAAGGCTGGTTCAACATACATAAATCAATAAACGCAACGTATCACATGAATAGAACCAATGACAATAACCACATGATTATCTCAATAGATGCAGAAAAGGCCTTCAATAAAATTCAACATCCTTTTACGTTAAAAGCTCTCAATAAGCTAGGTATTGATGGAACATATCTCAAAATAATAAGAGCTATTTATGACAAACCCATAGCCAATATCATACCGAATGGGCAAAAACTGGAAGCATTCCCTTTGAAAACCGACACAAGACAAGGATGCTCTCTCTCCCCACTCCTATTCAACATAGTATTGGAAGTTCTGGCCAGGGCAATCAGACAAGAGAAAGAAATAAAGTGTATTCAGATAGGAAGAGAGGAAGTCAAATTGTCTCTGTTTGCAGATGACATGATTCTATATTTAGAAAACTCCAGTATGTCAGACCAAAAACTCCTTAAGCTGATAAGCAACTTCAGCAAAGTCTCAGCATACAAAATCAATGTGCAAAAATCACAAGCATTCATATACAGCAAAAAAAAAAAAGACTAAAATGTAAAACCCAAAACTATAAAAACCCTAGAAGAAAACCTAGGCAATACCATTCAGGACATAGGCATGGGCAAAGACTTTATGACTAAAACACCAAAAGCAATTGCAACAAAAGTCAAAATTGACAAAAGGGGTCTAATTAAACTAAAGAGCTTCTCAACAGCGAAGGAAACTATCATCAGAGTGAATAGGCAACCTACAGAATGGGAGGAAATTTTTGCAATTTACTCATCTGACAAAGGTTTAATATCCAGAATCTACAAGGAACTTAAACAAAATTACAAGAGAAAAACTACCAACCCCATCAAAAAGTGGGCAAAGGATATGAACAGACACTTCTC
Organism: Hylobates moloch; assembly: GCF_009828535.3. Taxonomy (NCBI): domain Eukaryota; kingdom Metazoa; phylum Chordata; class Mammalia; order Primates; family Hylobatidae; genus Hylobates; species Hylobates moloch. Next base: position 58,843,622 of record NW_026652286.1, on the reverse strand, counting down.
AAAAAAAGACATTTATGCGGCCAACAAACATACGAGAAAAAGCTAAACACCACTGATCATTAGAGAAATGCAAATCAGAACCACAATGAGATATCATCTCATGCCAGTCAGAATGGCAATTATTAAAATGTCAGGAGACAATAGATGCTGGTGAGGCTGTGGAGAAACAGGAACACTTTTACACTGTTGGTGGGATTGCAAATTAGTTCAACCATTGTGGAAGATAGTGTGGCAATTCCTGAAGGATCTAGAACCAGAAATACCATTTGACCCAGCAATCCCATTACTGGGTATATACCCAAAGTAATATAAATCATTCTACTATAAAGACACATGCACTTACATGTTTATTGCAGCACCATTTACAATAGCAAAGGCATGGAACCCACCCAAATGCTCATCAGCGATAGACTGGATAAAGAAAATGTGGTAGATATGTATGATGGAATACTATGCAGCTATAAAAATAAGATCACATCCTTTGCAGAGACATGGATGAAGCTGGAAGCCATCATCCTCAGCAAACTAACACAGGAACAGTAAGCCAAACACCGCATGTTCTCACTCATAAGTGGGAGTTGAACAACAGACACATGGACAAAGGAAGGGGAACAACAGACACATGGACAAAGGAAGGGGAACAACATACACCGGGGCCTGTTGGGCAGTGGAAGGCAAGGGGAGGGAGAGCATTAGGAGAAATACCTAATGCGTCCAGGGCTTGAAGCCTAGATGATGGGTTGATAGGTGCAGGAAACCACCATGGCACATGTATACCTATGTAACTAACCTGCACACTCTGCACATGTATCCCAGAGGTTTAAAAAAAAAAAATTCCCTTTAGTTATTTTGTCCAGGGCTGCCTGCAAATAAGAGCCTTCATACACCAGGTTGTAGACTATTTTATAGCTTTACTGGATGCAATAAAGCCCAGCAAAACCCAGCTGTGAGATGTACTAGCTGTTTCCAGTATATACCCACAAGGGCTTCTGGGAAGAAAGATTCATTCTTTGTTCCACCTGTTATAGGAATTCCTGCTCCTTGGATTTTATTTGCTTCTATTTTACATTCAGTCATTTTGTTTTAAGTTGTCTCCTCATCCTTGACTTTTTAAATCACTCACTGTGAAAGTTGTGCTGCCTCTTCTGAAGTTTCCCCTTAGCATCACATCGTTAAACTTCCCTTCCCTGGAGGAGCTGGGCTGGCCAGAATGAGGATCCCAAGCTCCTCTGAATGCCTCTCCTGCCTGCTGCCTCCCAGGTGTGGCCACAGGCCCTTAGGGCTCTTCGCTGCCAAGCTCCCACCCTTCCTTTGCATTACATTCATGTCTAACTCCTATTTACCCTGCCCTCCCCAGCTTACTCCACAAAACAAACCATCACTCTGCATCAAGGTAGATCAGGGTGTCTCCACCACGTGGCCAGAGCTGGACCCAAAGTCAGAGTTCTGAGTCCGCAGTTCCCATGCTTTCCATTAGGCCAGGCTGGGAGTGATCCCCAGTGTGGGAAAGATCTGCACTGTCCAATACAGTATGTGACTCTTTATATTTAAATTAATTAAAATTAAAGGAAATACAAAATTCAATTTCTCAGTTGTACTGGCCACATTTCAAGTGCTCAATAGCCACAGTGTGGTGGTAAGCGGCTACCACATTGGACAGTGCAGATACAGAACATTTTCCGCATTGCAGCACTGAGCAGACTAATGTTGCTGTTCTAGTGAGGGCAGGCTGCCACAAACTAGTTATAGGAATGGCTCACCTAGAGCCTATAGAGAACTGGAACCTTCTATATCTTTCCACTGCTGGTTCCCCAGGATCTAAAATAGGACCAAGCACAGAAGACACTTAATACTTTCTTGTCGAAGAAGTGAATGAATCCATCCATCCATTTATTTATTGAATACTTATCCTGTATCAGTTACTGTGTGAGGCAGAAGGAACATGCAGTTCATTGAGACAGAGTCCCTGACCTGAAAAAACTTATCGTCTTGCAGGGAAAAGGGTCAAGAAGGGACTACGAAGTGCAATTGCCAAATTGCTTATAACCCTTAACCTAAAAAGATTTAAAACTGCAATAGGCACAGCCTTTTAAAAACTTTTTAAAACCCCATCTTTGAATTCACAGAAATTTTAACATTCTCCTTTAACACAATGACCCAGTAAAGGCAGCAGAGTCAGAGAAGTCAATTTCTCCAGGATCACACAGCCAGGGAAGGAACTGAATGTAGAACTTTTGTCGTCCAGTTCCCTTCCCACTCCCCTATGCTGGCTATGTGAGCACAGTATCTCCATGTACTGGCTGAATCCCATGGAAGGAAAATTGAATTGTATCTCCCAACCAGAACAAGAACTTCTGTGTATGTCACACATGGAAGGTGGTTGCAGGCAGTGCAACCCATGGCACCAGAGCCCAGTCTTTGAGATTTAGGCTGGTTTAGAGTTGGTTCTGGGCAGTAATGAGCAGTGTATCCTCCACTCCCCTCTTAGGAATTTATGATGTGTTTCTGGATCTGTAATGTTGCACCTGATCACAGAAATATGTCTGGGAGGAAGGCCATTCTCAGTCTGTGTCTGTGGAGACTTCCCGATGCTGTGTTTCTGAGATCCCCATATATCCATCTCAGGAGTGTGCTCAGGGACCATCATAAAGCTGGGGTTCAGTGCAGGGAACAGCAGCCTCAGTAATCCCATTTCCTGTCTCCAACCAGAATCCCCATCACCCTAACTTATAAAAATCCCAAATAGAGTCAAGAAGGAATATGCACAAGGAGGAGGAAATGCCTCCTGGTCCCCTAACAGCTCATCGGCTTAAACTGTACAATCTCAGAGCTAATTGCCCACAGCTCTATCCCAGCTATGCTACCCTCTATGCTGCCATGGTTGATTGATGGAGGAAGCTGGTTATAGCATAAGCAGTCAGCTCAGAGCATGACGTAATGATGTATGGAACAAAAAACCTTTACTGTTACACGGTGTCTGCTAATCCTTCCTTCCAGTAATGATGCTGGTAAAAGGAAACATGGCTGTGTGTGTGTGCCGTGGGCCAAATGCATGAACTCAGAGGTGCAGGCACACCTGTTTGCAGGTGGGCTTACTGATCTGAGGCAAATACAGAGGAATGCTCAACAGTAGCTGAAATCTGAGATACTTGGCTCTGTAGGTAAAAATAATCACATCCCTAATAAAAAAAACTCAACTCAGTCAACAACTTTTAAAATCTTTCAAGTCTTGAAGCTGTTGATTAGCTCAGAGGAAAGACTCAGAAGTTTGGAAATATTTAGGCCTGGGTTCTACTCCTGGTTTTCCCACCAGCTTGCTGTGTGACCTTGGGCAAGTTACTTACCCCTCTAACCTCAGTTTCCTAGTCCACAAAGTGGGGATAATAATCATCATACCTTCCTGCTGGAGTCAGAGAATGAGCGGACACGATGAGTGTAAAGTATCTGTCTCAGTGCCTGACCTAACCTAGTGGGTGTCCAATAAAAGGTCATCATTGTTATTACGGATGATGATAATATTATGTGCAACAACCTTGCATTAGCTTCTTCAAAGTGTCTGCTTCCCCACCACCCTGAGTTTATTATCTAGTAGTTACACCTCAAGAAATCAAATAGGAGACACATTGCATGTGCTAAACTGTGTGACACTGACTCTGAGAGAAGTGGGAGAGCTGTGTGGAATGGTGGAGGCAGGGAGGCCTCCCGGAGGTTGCAGGTAGTTGACTGTGGATTGGAAGCAGGGGAGGAGGAAGGGGTCAGAGAATGGGGAACAGGGGTGCTGGTGTGAGTCGAAGTGCAACAGCCAGAATGCATGTGTGGGAAGAACACATAGGCCTGCAAAAGCTGGCGTGGTGGCTGAGCCCATGGACAAACAGTTACGTTGTGATGTAGTGTTGTCACTTCAGCCACTGTCTTGCAGCCCCTTCTGCCAGACTAGCTCTGGACCGTCCTTCAAGGCTCCTCTCCAGCATCTGCTCATGAGCTCTCTTATGTCACCCTGCCACGTGAACACAATGCTAATAGTAATAAGGAGAACAGCTGGTGTTCACTGAGCCCTTCCTATGTGCCAATTTCTGTGCTAAGCATGTTACCTGCATTATTTCATTTAATCCCACAACACATGAAATGGGCAGCACTTCATTTAATAAGTGGGAGAAGCAGCTTGCCCGAGGCAGAGGCCCAGGATTGGTATTGTATGTTAACCCACATGTCTCCTCTAGTAGACGCTTGAGGACAGTGACCGGGGCCTGTTCTGTTCAACAATCCCCAGTGCCTAACATGGCAGTCCTGGCCCAAAGTAGGAACTCATGGATGTTTGTTGAATGAACGAGAAGAGATTGTCAGGTACACAGTAGGGCTCTGGGTCTAGAGGCACTAGGCAGATTGCAAAGCAGTACTAGGAGACTGACCCCTGGACAAACTCAGACATAAGGAATGGGCACTGGGAAGCCCGGGCCTCTGAACAGCAGGAGGCTGGGACAGAAGTACCATCTAAGAGGCTTGCTGCCTTTGCACCCTACCATTTGATGGTGGGAGCTATTGAAATATCCTCCCTCTGATGCCAGTAAATTTCATCCTGGTAACTTGGACAGGGCTGAGCCCATGGGTAGAGTTCAGTAGCTGAACCAGAGATGATCATTCAGGAAAGCTGATGAAATAGGTAAAGTCGGGAGTGATAGTAAAAAGATTTAAAATGGTTCAGCATAAGCACTGACCAGTCGAAATGGTCACAGGTCTTTAGTGCTAGGGAAGGGTCTTCAGGCCTCCTACTATTCCAGACATTAGCCCATTGGTTGTTAGATCTTGAGGAGATCCAAAGGTTCCCTGGGAGAATCCAGAGCAGGTGGGGACTACACCTGACTTGGAGAGGTCAGAGCAGTGGCCCTGTAACAGATGAGACATTTAAAACTAGTAACAATAGTCAGGTCCCTACCAGCATGTCCTCGCTGAATTCCACAAGGGTATGAGGTTAAAATATGATGGTGAGAATCAGCCATTTTTCAAAAGCCGCCTGTCTTATATTGAGAGTTTTGTTAAAACCAGATAATATAATCTGTAACGCAATTTACTAGACACACGGAAACTGTAACTTCTCAATGTGGTAAGAATGAATAAGGGCCCCACCATCAACTCCTCCAACTTGTACGTGTTGTACATCCCTACTCTTACCTTCAGACCCCTCATATACCCCACGGCTTTTTTACATATACAGAACAAGCATCTGAGTGCCGATTAGCAAAGTTTATTTCTTTTGTAGAGAAATATAAGTTCTTGCATTTCCCCTTTAAGCCCTAGTGAACTGTCTTGTGCCTGTCCTGTGTTGGAGGCTGTGGTGCAACTACAGTGCCTTCATTTCTGCTTTGCAGACTTGTAAATCTGAGGTTGCCTTAATATTAGCTTCAGGATGAAAAGTAGCTTCAAGAAGTATTATTCTGTAATCCCTGAAATTACCAGTTGCTAAACAGTCATCCCTTTTCCTCAAATACAAAAGAAGTTGGCGGCAGTCAGCCAAGAAAAACATTTCTCCTTGTAGAGAGAAGTGGACTGTTGTTAAAAGCCACAGTGATCATTAACAAAGATGATGTCATAACTAGATAACCTGAGCCTCCCTAGGGTGCTCTGAGCCAAGGAAAGGTGATAATAGTCTTTACGGAGGCAGTGAACAGTCGCCTGCCTAAAGGCATTTGGTGAAAGTGCCCAGTCTCCGGCACTCTTTTATAATAAGTTGTCCTTATTACTTTGTAAAAATACGAAAGAAGCCCAGTATTCAAAGTTTTAAAGATCCCAAATTACAAAATAAAGAGGAAATTGGGAGTAGCCAAGGAGTCTTTCATTCACTCTCTTTCTTTCCCTTTCTTTTTCTCTTTCTTTCTTTCTTTCTTTTTCTATCTTTTTTCTTTCTTTTTTTCTTTCTTTTTTCTTTCTTTTTCTTTCTCTCTCTCTCTCCTCTCTCTCTCTCTCCTCTCTTTCTCTCTCTCTCCTCTCTCTCTCTCTCCTCTCTTTCTCTCTCTCTCTTTCTTTTTTTTTTTTGACAGAGTTTCACTCTTGTTGCCCAGGCTGGAGTGCAGTGGCATGATCTTGGCTCACTGCAACCTCCGCCTCCCAGTTTCATGCGATTCTCCTGCCTCAGCCTCTCGAGTAGCTGGGATTACAGGCATGCACCACCACGCCTGACTAATTTTGTATTTTTAGTAGAGATGGGGTTTCTCCATGTTGGTCAGGCTGGTCTTGAACTCCCAACCTCAGGTGATCCACCTGCCTCAGCCTCCCAAAGTGCTGGGATTACAGGCATGAGCCATCGCGCCTGGCCACTCTCTTTCTTTTTTTATCCACTTCTTTCTCAGAACTCCCCTGACACCCCACCACATTTTCTGAGGTCTGTCTCACCAACATCCTGAGAGGATGTGTACTACAGTGGCAAGAATACAAATGGTTTTATCGCTTACCTCTAGTCAAAGAAAAGCATCAGGAAAAAAATTATCACACTAAATATACTAATTTATTATAAAATGCATCCTGGTTTAAGAAGAAATAGAGTATGAAGTAATAGCCGTGGAACTTCAGGAGCATTATGTAACCTCTCTTGCTTAGCCTTCTCATCTGTAAAGGGAAGGTTGTAAAATCTTCCTCACAATGTGGCTGTAAGGAAAGTATAGAATAAGATTAGATATTCATTAAAGTCTCTTCTTTAGAACTGATGGTAGCAACACCTCTAAGGTGAGGATAATCAATATATGGGTTTGGATCTCCCTATGGTTAGTAATTCCCTATCAAAGGGCTTGTAATAATTTTGGATGAAATCATTTTGAGGTGGCAGAGGAATGAAGGGAGCTCTGATGCTCCCTACCTTTGTGAGTTGCCTTTCCCCAAGGAAATCTGGGGGAAGCTGCCTATCAACAGTATAACCGAGGTCTCGTTTATCACCTGCACAGTTTTCTTCACTTTTTGGAGGCAACTTGCATTATTTGGGACTCAGTATAGATAAAAGACTTAACCAGAGTTGCCCCAGCTATGATCAGCCTTAAATTCAACAGGGGTCACATTAGCAGGCCGGCACAATCTCCCCATGGGGATTCTGGCCCCTTCCTTCTTGATGTCTGCCGCCCACGGAGCCACTCAGGGGATCACTATTGTCAGTGTTGCTAGGGCCTCCCATGAGAAAGCTGAGTGTGTCCAGGAGCTCCAGTGTCAGGGCAGCCCTCACTCCAGCTGGGCCACCCTGAGTTCTATACAGAAAAAGTCTCTGTTTTTCACCATGTGTTGCACCTTCTCATCTTGGGATAAAGGTGGGGCAGCATGTGTCCCATTCTCACAGTGTCTCTTATGAGAACAGTTCCTGCAACTTCTTCCAGCAAACATTGTCTCTACAGGGCTTGACTGTGACCAGGTCAGAGATTCCATGACATCTTATTCCCCATCTCTCTCCCCAGCATTCAAACTAGAAAATGCTGGTCTGTGAAAGGCACTGCCAAGAGAATGAAGAGACAAGCCACAGACTAGGAAAAATATTTACATAATACCTGTCCAGTAAAAGGCTTATATTCAAAACATGCAAAGAAGTATTAAAAAAATTTTTTTAAATATAATTTACATACCATACAATTCACCCATTTAGAGTTGTATAATTCAACAGTTTGGGATATATTACCTTAGTAGTTTTGTAAGCTATGGTAAAATACATATAACATAAAATTAGCCATTTTGACAATTTTAATTGTACAATTAAGTGGCACTAAGTACATTCACAATGTTGTACAACAGTCACCATTATCCATTTTTAAAACTTTTTCTCACTCCAAACAGAAACGCCGTGACCAATCATCTATAGCCATCACTTCCCTTCCTTCAAGTCCATGATAACTTCAAAGCTACTTTCTGTCTTTATGAATTTGCCTGTTCCAGACATTTCATATAAGTAGAATCACACAATATTTGTCCTTTTGTGTCTGGCTTACTTTACTTAGCATAGTGTTTTCAAGGTTCATCCATGAAGTAGCACAGAGCAGAACTTCATTCATTTTTATAGCTGAATAAATTTTCATTGCATGTATATACATTTTGTTCATCCATTCATATGTTGATGAACACCTGGGTTATTTCCACATTTTGGCTATGGTAAATAATGCTGCAATGAACATTGACATATAATTATTCGTTTGAGTCCCTGCTTTCAATTCCTTTGGGTATATACCTAGGAGCAGAATAGCTGGGTCATATGGTAATTCTATGTTCAGCATTTTGAGGACCACTACACTTTCCATACAGGCTGTAATATTTTACATTCTCACCAGCAATGTACCAGCCAGAGTTTTCATTTCTCCACATGTTCATCAACACTTGTTTCCTACTCTGTGTGTGTGTGTGTGTACATGTGTGTTTTAATTTCAGCCATCCCAGTGGATGTAAAGTGGTACAGTGTATCATATTGTGGCTTTGATTTGCATTTCCCCACTGACTAATAATGTTCAGTGTCTTTCCATGTGCTATTGGCCATTGGTTTATCTTCTTTAGAGAAATGTCTATTCAAGTCCTTTGCCTCTTTTTAAATTGGGTCATATTTCTTTTTGTTGTGCTGTAGGAGTCCTTTGTATATTCTGGATATTAAACCATTATCAGATAGGTGATTTTCAAGTATTTTATTCCATTCTACAGATTGTCTTTTCACATTCTTGATAGTATCCTTTGATGCACAGACTTTATTTTGATGAAGTCCAATTTATCTAATTTTTCTTTTGTTGCTAGCCCTTTTGGTGTCATATCTAAGAATCTGTTGCCAAATCCAAGATCAGAAAGATTTACCCATTTTCTTCTGTTTTATGGTTTTGCATCTTATGTTTAGGTTGTTCATCCATTTTGAGTTAATGTTTGTGTATAATGTGAGTTAGGGGTCCAATTTTATTCTTTGCATGTAGAAATTTAGTTGTCCCCACACCATTTCTTGAAGAGACTAGTCTTTCCCCCATTGGATGGACTTGGAATCCTTGTCAAAAATCAATTTGCCATAGATGTATGAGTTTATTTATGAACTCTTTATTCTATTCCATTTACCTATATGTCTATTCTTATGCCAGTCCCACACTGTTTTTTGTTTTTTGTTTTTTTTTTCTGTAGCTTTGTAGTAAGTTTCAAAGTCCCTTTTTTAAAAAAAAGATTTTGGCTGTTTGGGATCCCTTGCTAGTCCATGTGAATTTGAAAATTGGCTTTTCTATTTCTGCAAAAGAAAGGTCATTAGAATTTTGGTAGTGACTGCATTACAACTGTAGATCAGAGAACACTTAAAATTTAACAATAATGAAAGCAACAAACCTTAAATGGGAAAAATATTTGAAGTGATACTTTACCAAAGAAGATACACAGATAGAAAATAAACATATGAAATACCTAGGAATACAGCTAACCAAGGAAAAGCAAGATCTCTACAAGGAGAACTACAAAACCCTGCTGAAAGAAATCAGAGACAATACAAATAAATGGAAAAACATTCCATGCTAATGGATTGGAAGAATCAATATTGTAAAAATGGCCATACTGCCCAAAGCAATGTACAAATTCAATGCTATTCCTATTAAGCTACCAAGGTCATTCTTCACAGAACTAGAAAAGCTATTCTAAAACCCATGTGGAAGCAAAAAAGAGCCCAACTAGCCAAGCAATCCTAAGCTAAAATAACAAAGTTGGAAGCATCATACTACCCGACTTCAAACTATACTATAAAGCTACAATAACCAAAACAGCATGGTACTGGTACAAAAACAGACTCGTAGACCAATGGAACAGAATAGAAAACTCAGAAATAAAGCCACACACCTATAACCATCTGATCATCAACAAGGCTGACAAAGACAAGTAATGGGGAAAGGGAACCCTATTCAATAAATGGTGCTGGGATAACTGGCTAGCCATATGCAAAAGATTAAAACTGGACCTCTTCCTTTTACCATATATAAAAATTAACTCAGTGCATCAAAGATTTAAATATAAGACATCAAACTATAAAAAAATCCTCAAAGAAAACATAAGAAATACTCTTTTCAACATCAACTTTGGTGAAGAAGGTTTGACTAAGTTCCCAAAAGCAATAGCAACAAAAACATACAAGAAGACATGTAAGTGTCCAACAAACATGAAAAAATGCTCAACATCACTGATTATCAGAGAAATGCAAATTAAAATCACAATGAGATACCATCTCACACCAGTCAGAATGGCTATTATCAAAAAGTCAATAAACAACAGATACTGGAGAGGCTGATGAGAAAAGAGAATGCTTATACACTGTAAATGTAAATGTAAATGTAAATTAGTCCAGTCACTATGGAAAGCAGCCCGAAGAGTTCTCAAAGTTAAAACAGAGCTACCATTGGACCCAGTAATCCTATTACTGAGTATATGCCCAAAGGAAAATAAATCATTCTACCAAAAAGACACATGCACTTGTATGTTCATCACTGTGCTATTCACAATAGCAAAAACATGGGATCAACTCAGGTGCCCATCAGTGATAGAGTGGATAAAGAAAATGTGGTACATATACACCATGGAATACTATGCAGCCTTAAAAAAGAATGAAGTCATGTTTTTTGCAGCAACACGAATGCAATTGGAGGCCATAATCCTTAGTGAATTAATGCAGGAACAGAAATCCAAATACCACATGTTCTCGCTTATAAGTGGGAGCTAAATATTGAGCACACATGGACTTAAACATGGGAACAATAGACACTGCAGACTCATGGGGGAGGAAGGAGGATACTGGAGGTTGAAAACATACATATCAGATACTATGCACACTACCTGGTAATGGGATCTCTGCCCTAAACCTCAGCATCATGCAATATTCCTGTGTAACAAACCTGCGCATGTACCCCTGTATCTAAAATGAAGGCTGAAATTTAAGGGAAAAAAAGAAAAGATACTCAACATTATATGTCAATAGAGGATTGCTAATTAAAGCAACAATGACATATCACTGTACATCTATTAGAACAACTAAAATCCAAAAAACTGACAATACCAGTTGCTGGAGAGCATGCAGAGCAACAGAAATTCTCATTCACTTCTAGCAGGGATGCAAAATGGTACAGCCACTTTAGAAAAGTTTGGCAGTTTCTTACAAAGCTAAGCATAGTTTTACCATATGATCCAGCAGTTGTACTCCAACATATTTATCCAACTGATTTAAAAACTTATGTTCTCACAAAAACCTGCACAGGAATATTTACAGCAACTTTATTTATAATCATCAAAAGCTGGAAGCAACCAAGCTTTCTTCAATAAGTGGAGAAACAAACTATGGTATAAATGTACAGTGGAATGTTATTCAATGATAAATATACATGAATGAACTCTAGGTGCATATTTCTAAGTAAAAGAAGCCAGTCTGAAAAAGCTACATACTTTATGGTTCCAATTGTATGACATTCTAGAAAAGATGAAAATGTAGAGTCAGTAAAGAAGGTCAGTGGTTGCCAGAGGTTTGGGGAAGGAAAGAGAGATGAACAAGTAAAGCCCATGGAATTTTTAGTGCAGTGAAACTATTTTGTATGATACTGTTGTGGTGGATGCATGACATGCATTTGTCAAAACCCATAGAACTTCACAGCATAAATAATGAACTTTAATGTGTCCAGATTTTTAAAAAATTATTTAATAGGTTGGGGGATTCCAGGAAGGAATGCAGACTATGACAAGAGAATCTAATTGTATTACAGATGTATGTGACAATCTCAGTGAAGAGGGTAGAGGGAAAAAGTTTTGACTTAAGTAACTTTGGAAATGAGTGGACTTTGTTAGACTAAAGGCAAAAGGAACTGCACATAACCACTGTACTCTAATTTATAAAGTTGTTCCCTACAGTAGTACAGGTTAACAATTTTGATACTGCTATATGTGTATACTGAAATTAAGCAATTAAGTACATAAACAGGAGATGGTCAAAGCCAAGCTTTTTATTGTTGGAGTGGGAATTCACAGTTTAGCAAGGTGATGGGGCTAAAATGATCCATGTGGTAATGAATTCACATTGGAGACATTAGTATGAACTTATGTTCAGCTTAATATAGGTTCAGATGGTTAAATATAGAAACATTTATAGATATGTGGTTATACTCCAGTTTTAATATACACATGTATATTTCCTTGCTCTGTCAACTGACGGGGACTAGAAATAAGCAAGGGACACAAGTAGTAAATAGTGCCCAAATCTTGCCTTCTAATACCATGCTCCGAAAAAGGAATTGGGGATCCTTGGAGAAATGGCTTAGTCTAGGACCACGGCTGGCAATGTACAAGATGAATCTGGAGCATCTTGTAGTGCCAGAAAGTAAGGAATTTCAAAACAAAAACAAAAACAAATAACAACCAACCCACTACTGCTACATTATGGGTAGTATGTCAAAGAAATACAAGAGCCAACTGAAAACACTCCCAATGGCCAAGGCTAGGAGTAACTTTACAGTGGAGAAACCTGACAAGCATGACTTTTGGCCACTGATCAAGGTCCATATCAACAGTGATAATCACATTTATTATATGTACCCATGGTCTGATGTGATGAAAATGGCACTCTACTTCTGTGATCTTCCTTCCAAAAACCCATAACCAAAATCCAATCATGAGAAAAACATCAGACAAGTTCCAGTAGAGGGGCATGTGCAAAATACCTGACCAGGGCTTCTCCAAACTGTCAAGGCTGTCAAAAACAAGGGACATCTGGGAAACTGTCAAAGCCAAGAGGAGCCTAAGGAGACATGATGACTAAACTTAATACAGGATCCTGGAAATATATATATATACACACACACACACACACACATATCATTATATACATATATTTATCTATCTATATATATGTTAGATAAAAACTTTAAAAAATCTGAATAAACTAAAGGCTTTAGTTAAGAATAATGGATCATTACTGGTTCATTGACTCTAATGAACATATAATACTAATGTCAAATGTTAATAATCAGGGACACTGGCTGAGGGGGTATATGGGAACTCTGTACTGTCTTCTCAGTTTTTCTGTAAATACTGTTTGTATTACTCCATTTTCACACTGCTATAATGATACTACCTGAGACTGGGTAATTTATAAATGAAAGAAGTTTAATTGACTCACAGTTCCACATGTCTGGGGAGGCCTCAGGAAACTTACAATCATGGTAGAAGGTGAAGCGGAAGCAGGCACATCTTACATGGCGGCAGGAGAGATAGAAAAGGGGGAAGCACCAGACACTTACCAAACAAGCAGATCTCATGAGAACTCACTCACTATCACAAGAATAGCATGGGGAAAACTGCCCCCGTGATCCAGTCACGTCCCATCAGGTCCCTCCCTCAACACATGGGGACTATGGATTTGGATTACAATTCAAGATGAGATTTGGGTAGGGACACAGAGACAAACCATATCACTGTTCTAAAAAATAAAATAAAACATATATATATCAAAAAAAAAGAAAAATGCTGATGATACGGATAGTTTCCCCATTTTTTCCAATGAGGAAGCTGAAGTTCAGAAGCGTCAAAGTTATTGGCACAAGATGACCCTCCTACTTTAACAGCAGAGGTGGGATTTGAGTTGAGGGCCCTTTCTACTGAGTCACACTGAATTTTACCTGTCTGTGGGTGGGACCCCTTCTGTTCCTTTGTCTCCTGAGTATGCACTTATGTGTGGGTATTTTTTTCTTGTTTTTCCCAGGGGATGGCCTTTACCCTTGAAGAAAGGCTGCAGCTTGGAATCCACGGCCTAATCCCGCCCTGCTTTCTAAGTCAGGATGTCCAGCTCCTCCGAATCATGAGATATTACGAGCGGCAGCAGAGTGACCTGGACAAGTCAGTACCTAGCGTCTGTTCTCTCTGCCCAGTCCTTGGGCTGAGCTGTTTCCTGTGCTTCATAGAGGGTTTTCTGGAAACTCTCCAGCTAAAAAAGGCTGAGAGCCCAAAGAGATCCTAGACTCAGCCCTACCTTCTAAAGGATTCATGGTCTCCCTGAGAGACAAGGCTTGTTATGACTGAGACACAGCTGACATGTCCTGGGGGAACTGGGAAGGGAAACTGCATTCCAACTAGTGGAATCTGGAAGGGCCTCTGGGAAGTGGTAGAAACTGAGTCAGCATAAGAAGCACTGATAAGATTTCAGCAGACAGCAATGGGGTTCGGGGAGAACATTTCACTGAGAGGGATGAACTGGAGCAAAGAGGGAGAGACAGGCATGTTAAGGAAGCGGTACGTGGCTTGGGTTCCTGGAATTAGGGGGACGTGGTGGGGGAGAGGGAAATGGACAGGGGACGCCTTAGGATGGACCTAGATGTCATCTGTTGGAGGCTATGGGCAACAGTTAATAACCCGACCTCCTCTCTGAGTTCTCCTCCAATGGGGATCCAGACATAAAGAGCCAATGGGGAATCACAGGGTCAACTTTATCAGCTTTACTAAAGAAGGTAGTCACTTCCCAGGTTGAATGGCTATAAATGGGTGCGGCTAGAATTTGAACACAGAGACCTGGCTCCAGAGTCTATGCTTTTCATTTCTCTGCTATGCCACAGCTAAGATGCAGCAGAGACCAGCGGCTACAAGACCAGACTCTAGAACTAGACTGAGTTCGAATCTATATTCTACCTCTTAATAGCAAAAGTTACTTAGCCTCTGTGGGTCTTTTCCCATTGGTACAATGAGTACCATAGGGAAAACTCATAGGGTTGTTATGAGGATTAAATGCCTTAGTATTTGCGATGTGCTTAGAACAGTGCCTGGCACATAGTAGGCAGTATGTCAGTGTTTGTCAAGTAAATATGTCACCTTGTTATTGGCTCTAGCAGAAACGTAGGAAGAAGATAAGGAATCCCCCTCTTAGAACAAACTATAGAACTTGGCCAGTTCTATCTATAGAACAAACTGGCCAAGACTTTGGGTCCCTGAGGGTGTGGCTGTCCCCCTAGAAGCAGAGCTCAGCAGCATGCCAGCGTCACCCTGCACTCATATTCCTCTGTTTCCCTCATACCATCCATTGCTTCTGAGTGGTGATGAGCACAGAAGCCTCTGCTCATACCTCTACCCCTACTCCCAAAGCTCTAAACTCGAAGGATGTTAGTCACATTAACTCCAAGGCCATACTGTAGTCAGGCCAAATATCCTCTCCCTCTTTTTTATCTCACTCTGATTGGGTCTAGCTAAGTCACTCTGAAGATCAAGCCAGAAATTACACAATGAATTCAACTAACAGGATGAGACACACCCTAAGTTTGAACAATCTGAACCTTCTCCTTTTGTTAAATTTATAAAGAAGAAATCAAGTCCAAAGTGAAATCCTCTTTCCTACATATATTAAGCTCTAAAAGTTAAATTCAAAAATCCTTCCCTCCCCAGTTATTTCCAGCTAGATAGGCCTCACTCATAGGCCTGGGGAAACATTCCAGGCTCAGGGACAGAAGAGTGTGCCCATCCCTGGGAGCTCTAGAGGGCTTGCCGCTGATGCTGCTTGACCACCTTGACCCGCTTATTTCCAGGAGTCCCTCATTTTACAGGGTGCTTGGGGACATGCTAAGAAAACTCGCCATCTTCTTTTGGGTAAGGGCAGTGGTGTGCTGGTAAATCTTTAATAACTGGTTATCTGTGTGGCGTGAGGGGTGGGGTAGGAAATTATGGTATCTGCCAGATTCCATAGTGTAAATACTTGTACGATGGCTGATTTCAGGTTACCAGTTTGACATAACTGAATGTAGAATTGAGAAAAGATGTGCACAAATGGCTACTGGGTAAGAAAATCCCACACTGGCAATGGGCTGAGATCCTGGCTCTTCCTGAGTATCAGTCCTCTCTTGCTAAAAACACCTTCCAGAGCACAGTTTTTAGTTTTCCACCAAAGGACCAATTCCTTTGGTAGAGAGGAAGAGGCTGAGACCCAAGAGGTCACACAAGACTTTCCCAAGTTCACACAGCTAATAAACAGCAGAGCTGGGATTCAAACCCAGGATCCTGATGTCATGCCCAGTGATCATTTCACCAGACCACAGACTTTTTTACCCCTGTTAGAAAATTTCTCCCATCCCACCCCATGCCAGAGCATCAAGTACCTTGGTACTCTCCCCAAGATTATTATCCAGAAAGGTTGTGATATTAGCAGTCACACTTAATTGTGAATTTCAACCCCTAGGTTTTCTCTCACAGAGGTTTTTGTATTCTTAGGAGTCTGAATGGAAGGCTCTTTCCCTGGCTTAGTGATTTCAGGTTTCAGGGATTAGGTAAAAGAGAGATTATTTTTTGAAATCACAACTCGTGACAGGAACCAGCCCAGTGTGGTAGGAGAGGCCAGTCCTAGAGTGCTTATATGCCCAGAATTTTCCTTGACCCTACCTCACCCCCAGAATATTATTATGCTGTTGTCATTCATTAATGTTCACATAATATCATAAGCATCTTGACCAGTGGTTGAGAGTACAGATTCCAGAGTCAGACTACTTAGATTCAAATTCCCACACTGCCATGAGACCTGGGGTGAGTCAATTTCTCTCTACATTAGTCTCCTTGCCTCTAAAATAGCAAGAATTATAACCCCTACTTCACAAGCCATTGGAAGTTTTAAAGGAGTTAATGTAAAATATTTAGAACAGTATCTACACCATGTATAATAATAAGCACCACAAGCAGGTCATCTTCACATTTCATAGCTGTTGAAGCTCACGCTCAGGGCAGATGGTTTGCCCATAAATGTTCCCTTGTAGCTGAGCAGGAACAGGAGCCCTGGGTCTTTGCACCACACCACAGAGGCATCAGGGCCTGCTGCTACCACATGTCAGCTTGCTTTTTCTCTCCCTTTACAAGGTACATCATTCTCATGACACTCCAAGACCGGAACGAGAAGCTCTTCTACCGAGTGCTGACTTCGGACGTGGAGAAGTTCATGCCGATCGTGTACACACCTACCGTGGGGCTGGCCTGTCAGCACTATGGCCTGACCTTCCGCAGGCCCCGGTGAGCCCCCGTGGAGTGAGGGCTCTGGGAGGGGCTGCCTCATAGAGGGGAATAAATTCTTTCCGCCCTTCATGCTTATTGGGACCCTGGAGGCTAACTCCTGACTGGGTCAGTGGTCCAACAAAAAGACATTTGATTTTAAGCACTTGCTCAGGAAAACGACCCCGTAAGCAGAGAAATGAGTGGAAAGAGTAGCTAGCAAGGGGATATTGAATCTTCTTCACCTCCAAATAATAAATGCCCAGCATTCTCAGAGTTGGCCTGAGAGAGAGTTCAGGTTGTATTTCTCTCATTATCTACCTGTCACTTCTCTCGCCCCCTCTGGTCACCTCTAAAGTACCAACAGCTCTCCTGCCAATTCAGGCCAATGAATAATGGAGTGTTGGATACCAAAGACTGAATTCTTTTGAAGTTTGAAAAACCAGCATATCTTCCTTCAGGCTTGACTCAGATTCCACTTTAAATGTCATTTTATTAGACAAAACTTTGGCACTCCATTTTCTTTCAGAGCCAAAGAATCTTGAGCAGTTTTCTAAAGCGATCAGTTTTTTTTATAATGACTTCAGAATATATGTTTAAAAAAAAAAGAAAAAATGGTAGAGTCCTTGGTGGAAGGTGCCTTATAAATACATAGTTCTAGCACTAATGTTAAAAGAGCTACCTGGTTTATTATATGTAATGGAACATTGTTCTAGTCTATGTTCAAATATGTAAATATGCAACATACTGTGCACAGATATGTAATTTACATTTATGTAGAATTTATAAGTCAGTGTTTGTAAATCACACTTTATATGGGGAACATGTAATCATGGATTCAAAATGGCTTTTTTTAATTTGGAAAAACAATCTTCTAGTTTTGTAGCCAGCATTTCGGTTGAATATTACAAGATGGTCACAGTGTGTTCCCAATGCCAGGCCTGTTTCTTTCTGGATCCCACTGTTATCATTGGCAAAGGATAGCACATCAAACCTCATCCTGATGGTGGTGTGTCTGGCTGTTGTAGCAGACACGTCCTCATCACTCGGTACAGCTAAGCTTTTGCAAACCTATAGAGGCTCACTATGCCAGGGCCCCATAACAGTTCTGGTCTTCAACATGCTTCTTTCAACGGGTAAGAGACTCCTGTTCTCCTATGCTCATTCCCAAAACCAATAGTGGCAGAGACATTAGCAGCTGATGGTACATTTCTGAAGGATGCAGGACTCTATGTACTTCCCTGTTCCTTCTCAGAAATGATCCTTTCTGCACAGATCAGCTCATGGCATTTCATCTGAGGCATTTAGCAGCTCCCTAGGGCTTAAAGAATCAAGCCCAACAGTCTGAGATATCTAAGCCTGTCACAGCCCAGCTCCAAAATTCAATGTTCTGGCTACTCTGATCTGTTCTCCATGCCCAAGTACACCGAAGTTCTTCTCCATGCCTTTGCACGTATGGTCCTGTCTGCCTCAAACTCCTGCATCTCCCCTTTCCTTGGTCTCCACTCATCACAATTCTGATTATTCTTCAAGGCCCACCCCAAGGGTCAACTTCTCCACGGAGCCCTCCCCGATCCCCTCAGGCTGAACTGAGCACCCCTTTCTTGGCCTCCTCAAAATCCGTTACACATACTTCGTCTATCCCATACTTTTCTTTTTGGTTTTCATGTTTTAGTTGTTTGTATATAACTCTCTTCTACTACAATACAAACTTCTTGAAGGGGCAAGAAACATGACGGATCTGTTGTGTATTCTAGACCAATACTTGGCAAGTAATTGTCACTCGGTTGGGAAAGTAATGCTGTGTACTCACTGTGAAGAATTGGTTCTTTGCAATCAGCCCCGAATTTTAATCTCCTTGACCCTGGGTGATTTTCTTATCCTCTCTCTGCCTTAATTTCCACATTTATGAAATTGAGGTAACAATACTACCTACCTCAATCATTATGAGGGTAAAATGAGAAGTGTGGATCAGGTACCTGGCATAAAATTGGAACCAGATAAATGTCAGTGTCTATTTTCTCTTCAGTAACTATTGTAGAAAGGAGAAAGGATTGATAGATGTAGAATCACATTATATATATGCATGTTTAAATATTTACCAAGAAAATTGAATCACTGAACATGTAACAAACACTTTTAACTTCAGAAGGAAACCAAACCCAAGATTATGCAAACATATACAATTTTGCTTTTCCAGAACCAGCTTTTTCCTGAAGAGGACCTTTATCCCCCTAAGGCAAGATTAACCATCTCCCCTGACTGAGATCTTATGGAAATTCAAGTCTACCCCACTCTGGCCCCTATTGCCAGGATGTGTGGAAGCCCTCAGTCCATAAGCTCTTATGGAAACTAGATTGTAGTGGCTTCAGTGGTTCCAGATGAACTAGTAGCAGGATTAGGACCTTGCATATGCAACAGGCTTGTAAAAGTAGAATTTGCTTCCAGAGCCCACTCCAGAATCCAGGGACACCACAAGGACTGAATTTACATATCTTAACGCATTTAATGATTACAAACTCCCTAGGAGGTAGGCTCTATTATCATCTCAATTGCAAATGGGAAAACTGAGGCACAGGGAAATAACTTACCCAAAGTCACACATAGTTTCTAACCAGCAAAGCCAGGGCCCGACCCAATCTGAACCAAAGTATAGACAAGCAACCACCACACTATACTGCCTCTTATAGTTTCGGACTGTGCACAGCTGGTGGGCATTCTGGGTGGGATGTCATTGCAGCTCTAGGAATGTTTGACTGCCCAGGGGTCTCAGGTGGGGATTGCTAGATACCATTTCCAGAGCTCTCCTGGGAGGAATTGATCCAGCGAGGTCCGGGGGCCTGCAGCTGGGTGAGCTTGAGGCAGGCTTGGGCAGACTTAACCGTCTTCTTGGTTTAGTCCCTCACACTCTTGGTTCAGACTTCCTGAATATGTTGTGCATAAACCCTTCTTCAGATGATTACCCAATTAAGTTATTTGACATGTGACATTCTGAGTTGTTGCTCTAGGTTTCCATTTGGCTGCTTTCCAGGTGTGGATTCCACATCTGCCTTGCTTCTGAGGGTAATAAAAGTTTGGGCTCCACCCAAGCCCTGAACTTCATCTGAGACCTGGCTTGGACTTACTTTGTGGATTAGCATCTGAAGGGAGGACAGTCCTGAGGCCAAGAGGGAGAGAGCCAGCACCTTCTCAGTTTCTGAAATGATAAACACTCCTGCCAGGTTCCCAAGAACAATGAAGTCCTCTGTAACGGTGTCTGGCCCCCCACCAAAGCTAATTACATCCAGCTGATGCAAAATTTGAGCCTCCAACCTGCCTGGGGCTCTGCATCACCTCACTACTGGGGAAAGAGTATCTCAGGGGCACCTGAGTGTCTCTGGGCCGATAGGCACCACAGAAGGTTCTGGGCTCTTGTGGAGCCTCCTCTGCCTCATCCCTCCTCTCACCTGACACATCCTCTGCATGCACCTCCATGAGCCTGGCTTGAGGGAATGCCCCCTGAAGGTCAGTCACTAGTGTGTGAGCTGGAAGAGGTGAAAGCCAGAGGTGAGGCTGGGTGGAGGCCGAGACAGAACTCAACCCAGAGGAAGGGTGTGGGGAGGAAGCCAATATGGGGTCCAGTGTCAGTGAATACCTTCCCTTTCCCAGGCCAAATCCCTGTTGACCAGCCCTGTCTTCACATGCCTCATCCTCTTGGGCTCCAAGCAATGTGCTGCACCCGCCTTTAGACCTAACATTTCCCAGCTTTGGTGTAGGGTCCAACCTGTATAGGTGATGGAGGTCTGAAAGAAAACATTATGACACTTGTTAAAGATGGTAAGGCAGACTTTTTTCAGGAGCTGGAGGGCAGAGGACTACAATAGGTATATGAACTATGGCAGAGGAGTCTTGCAGTAAGGGAGAGAGATTGGACTCAACTCTGACTCCAGTAAGGACAAATGGGGATTTATAACCCAGGAACAGCATGGGGGGCAGTGTTTGGAAAATTACTAGGAGGAAACATCAAGAATAAGGAGTTTCTGGTTAAATTGATAGGATGGGATTATTGCTGAAGGCAGGCCAGGGTCTTGAGATAACAAGGGTGGCAAGTTACCAAAGATAGGTGGAGGATTTTAGCCAAACCGACTTAGCAGGATTCTTGCTCACACTGGATTCTACAAGGACAGGGAGGGAAGCCCAATGTCTGACCTAGTCAGAGGAGACTCAGGAGCCCAACTAAAGTTTTGGTCAAAGGAGCGTCTTTGTCAGAGGGCTGGGTTGTAGGTAGTAGAAGCGGCATGGACTTTGAAGCCAGGCAGGCTTGGCCTTGAATCTCAGCTCCTGATGACTTTTGACAATTAATTTAGCACCTCCTCAGCCTCCTCATGTGTGAAATGGAAATAACACTTATTCACATGGCTGCTTAGGAGGATTCAATGACATTCCAAATGTAAAGGGCCTGGCCCTAGCAGGAGCTCAGCAGCTGTGATCTGCTTGACCCAGGACCCCCAGGAGTTGTCATCTACTCAGTCACCCCACCCAAGAATACACACTGTAAACCTGCTGAGGCCACCCCAGTCCTCTGAAGTACCGCCACACTCTGTTGTTTTATTCAGACCTGAAATCATCTGTACTTGCACTTAACTAGCAAATCATTAGCAAGTATTTGTGAGGAATTAGAGATTGGGCTGTGATGAGTTAGAAAGGTGAGGCTGGGAAGTGGGACTTGGTTTTATGTAGTCAGAGGCTCTGTGGAAAGTACCTGAAGATGTATTTGGACAAAGCCAGCAGTCCTTGGCCCTCAGCCAAGCTGCTGTCTTTCTTATCTGCAAACAGGTGGTCTTCTGCACACTGGCCAATAACATACATACAGGATATTAACAGTTACCATTTATTGAATGCATGTACTTCTCATGGTGGGCCCTGGTCTAGCTATTTTGTGTGCATTATTGTTGAGCCCTATAACAACTCCTCGAGGTGCTTATTATTTCACTGAGATGAAAACGAAAGCTAACTTATCTAAGACATCACAGCTGACCCAGAGCCAATTTCCTGTGTTGTTCCTGAATTCATAGTCCAGCTTCTGGTTGGCCCTGGTAAACATGACACATCATTCTGGCCTTCACTTAAACTCCCTTGCCAGATAAGTCTGCACCCAGGAGGGGCACACGCATGGGTGCACACACACACTCTCGCACTTGGGAGGCATAGTATATCATGTTGGACAGAGCACTTGGGCTGGAGTCAGAGGTAGTGGTTCAGTCCCCTCATCTAGCTACTCCACAGCCCCAAGCTCGGATCACAGGAACTATCCACCCTGTGGGATCATTATGAGGGTCAGAAGGGCTAAACGCATGTGAACATGCTTTATCAATTGTAAAGTTCCTCATAAGCTTAAAGGAGGGGTATTACTTTTTCTTCTTCCCCCTCACCCCATACCCATAAGAGGATATGGTTAAGGTTCACATTTACCTCTTTGGAGTTTCCTGCTTCCTGCTCAATATGTCTGGTATGCTTCCTTTTCTTGCATTGGAACCTTCTTGTCTTCAACCACCTCCACCAGCCCACCAGCAACCCCCACAACACCCAGAGGGACCCCTGGGACATGAATCACACGCCTCTGCTTCCTAAATACCCACTGGAGCCCATTTCCAGCTGTACACAAGACCAGTGAATGCCAACACTTTGACCAAAGCCACTCTGGAAAACAAAGACAACCTTGCCCCAGTAAATGGAGAGATCCCTGACACCCAGGACATGGTTTTTGAGCACATCACAACACAGTTCCAACCCAGCTGTCCGTTGATTGGGAATACACACAAACACACACACATACTCCCAGCAAAATTGGGAGGCAAGCAGAAAGCAAGGACTAGCATCATCAAACCAGCCTTCTGCCCAATCTCAGGGCACCAAAGCACTGATTCCTTTGGCCAAGACTGCTTGACATTCCAATTACACCCAGACTCTGCTGCCAAACTTTCAGCTGTGCTGCTGGAAAGGCTTCCTTGAGTAGAGTGTGTACAAGGTCTGCAGCCCGTTCTGGTTAACCTCTCATCTGGCCCTTTTAGTCCCTTGTCTTTGGCTGTTATAGGGAGAGCACTGGATTAGGGGTCAGGAGATCTGGGTTCTAGCCCTCAATCATCCTCTTTCTGGCTACAACTCCTTAGGCAAGTCATTTAGCTCATTAGTCTCTAGTAACAGTGGTAGGGTTCTGCTGCATGGCTTCTGTGATCTCTTCTAGCTCTAACATTTTATGATCTAGGAACCCAAATTCTATAAACAAATTAGAAATAGATCTTTAAATGATCCATGGTAATATTATGCAGCCAAACCTAAATTTCCCCACCTGCAAAATTAAAAGGGTCTAGTTAGAGCACCAATTCTCAGTCCTGGCTGTGCACTAAATGTGTCTGGGGAGCTGTAAATCAGAATCCCTGAAGTGGAGCCCAGGCATCTCTGGCTTTCAGAAGCTCTTCAGAGGACTCTAATGGGCAGCCAGGGCTGAGAACGGCTGACCTGGGTGTTCCCTGAAATTCCTTACAGCTTGGATCTTCTGTGACTTTTAGGGAGTTGATAATCTGCATCCCGTATTTTCCAGCCCATCCCAACGTGGAAGTACTCTTGAAGGTTGAGGTCATAATAAGATAACAGAACCTTCATCTCCAACTCAACCTTCAGCAAGCCAAATTGTTCAGCCCCACCACCCAAGCCCCCTCATCTCATTCACAGGGTTGGGGGGGGGAGTTCTACATCTGCCATCCTCCTCTCTTCTCCAATTTCCTCTTGAAGTTCCTATCACTACACAGAAGTCTCACTTCCAAGTTTCACTCTCATCCTCTTGACTCCCTCATGTAATTACCCACTTTGTAATGGTAATAGCTGCCCACTCATGTGATGTCAATAATTGATTAGATAGGAGCAAACATCAGGCTCAAGGGTGGTTAATCATTTAGGTAACCGTGTGATCAGTGTGGCCAGTTAATGTCCTTTTCAGGAATTTGAAATGAGACATGAAAGAAGTCATTTAGAAAGAATTTTCCACTTGGGAAGAAAAATTAAGGCAAAAATAATACCGTGGTTTAGACTTTAGAGTCAGGTTATGGTAGGCCAGTGGCAAATGCCAGCTAAGAAGGAACAGAAAATAATAGAGCTGGAAGTAAAGGAATATTATGGAGAGAGGAGATAAGGGCAGATGGGAGAGAAACACGGAAAAACACAGAGAGAGTGGTCCCTAGAGCTGCCTCAATTCATGACAGCTTTCCATTCCAGTTCCTGTTCAAAACTTTACAATAGACACTCTTTCTCCAGAGGTAACTTAAGTGAACTTCTGCCTTAGGTAAGTAGAACAGCCAAACTGAAAAGGAGCTATGAAATCAGATGGATCTGATCCCCTTGTGAATAGGTTGGATGAAGCTAACAGGTTAAAGTAAGTATCTCAACTTTCGTGAGCATTAAAATCACCTGGAGGGCTTGTTAAAACAGACTGAGCAAGTCTGGGATGAGACCAGAGAATTTACGTATCAACGAATTCCAGGTGATGTTGATGCTTCTGGCCAGGGACCACACTTTGAGAACCACCAGACAAAAAGGATGGTGAAAGGCAGCTCACTGCAAAGTGAACAGAGACCATCAGAAGGAGGCAGGAGTAGAAGGTATTTCCACGGCCCACTGTACATTAGTAGAAGGAGCTGGGAGTCATGAAATGTGGGTTCCTGTCATGAACTAGTAGCGTGACCTATAATCCCTCCCCCTTTCTGGGCCTCACTTTCCTCACCTATAAAGTGAGGATATTAGTAGGTGATCTCAGGGCTCCTTCCAACCCTTACAGTCTTTCATTTTTCTTGCAGATTAGAGCACCGTGGCCACAAATTTGCCTCTAATGTTTCTGGCATTTAAGGGAGGAAAATGCAAAAGTAAATGAAAACACATACTTTTCATTTTCTGACAAGAAAAAGCTTGCAGGCTTATCTGCAAAGTGTCATTTTTTGCTGAGAGCTCTGATTCACAAATGGGCACCTTCCCAGACAGACCAGCTGGGCAATCCAGAATCTGTCATGGATTATTTGATGCTGTGGCTTGGGAATTGATGCCGGAATAGATCTTAGGAAGGTGGCAGGAGGAGGAGTCCTTCCAAAGCATAAGGTTGTTCAGCTGTTATTTGACATGAATGTCACATGGAGTAAGTTAATTGTATCTAGATCCCACGTTGCTGAAATACTTTGGAACAGAAGTAGAGGAGAGAAGGAACATTTATTTTTGTGTCTGAATTATACAGATTTCAATCACTGAGGGAACTGGCTTACTTTTTTAGTGAAAGCTTTGAGATTTGCATCTGAAAAAGTGAGTTTGTGCTTAAATGCATGTGACCTGCCTGGGACTTTAGCATCCAGAAGGAGCAGCTTGCTCTGGGGAAAGGACGGACACGCCTCAGCCATCCATGAGTTTGGGTGGGAGTGAAGGTGGCAATGGCTGAGCAGCCCCCACAAATGAAGACGTTATGTTTTCCTTACTTAAATGGGAGACAGATGAACTTTATTAACTGGAACAGGATGTTCTGGGTTGACTTCCTTTAGCCAAAGGCATTATTCCCTGGCAATTTAAACAAACTGACTTTTGTTTCTTTTTTATCTGGCTCTGTCCTTTTCCTCCTTTGTCCCTGGCAATCACAGCCATGGTGATCAAAAGGATAGGTGTGGGGAGAATTTCCTAGCCCTGAGAAGGAAATACGTACATACAAGCAGGAGTTGAGTGGACCATTCCTCAGATAACCTTGATCTCCCATTGACCTGTAAAATGCACTAAATGTTCTGTTTGCTCACACTGAGTTTTGTCTAAAAAGAGTGGCTTATTTTTTTTTTTTGTTTTGAATTATTTATTTTATTTTTTTTATTTTATTTTATTATACTTTAAGTTCAGGGATACATGCACAGAACGTGCAGGTTTGTTACATAGGTATATACATGCCATGGTGGTTTACTGCACCCATCAACCCGTCATCTACATAAGATATTTCTCCTAATGCTATCACTCCCCAACTCCCCACCCCCCCGACAGGCCCCAGTGTGTGATGTTCCCCTCCCTGTGTCCACGTGTTCTCATTGTTAAACTCCCACTTATAAGTGAGAACATGCAGTGTTTGGTTTTCTGTTCCTGTGTTAGTTTGCTGAGAATGATGGTTTCCAGCTTAATCCATGTCCCTGCAAATAACATTAACTTAACCTTTTTATGGCTGCATAGTATTCCATGGTGTATATGTGCCACCTTTTCTTTCTTTCTTTTTTTTTTTTTTTTTTGAGACGGAGTCTCGCTCTGTCGCCCAGGCTGGAGTACAGTGGCGCGATCTCTGCTCACTGCAGACTACAGGCACCCCACCACCCGCTAATTTTTGTATTTTATAGAGATGGGGTTTCACTGTTACCAGATGGTCTCAATCTTGACCTCTCCCAAAGTGCTGGGATTACAGGTATGAGCCACCATGCCCGGCTGCCACATTTTCTTTATCCAGTCTATCATTGATGGGCATTTGGATTGGTCCCAAGTCTTTGCTATAGTGAATAGTGCTGCAGTAAACATACGCATGCATGTGTCTTTATAGTGAAATGATTTATAATCCTTTGGGTATATACCTAGTAATGGGATTGCTGGGTCAAATTGTATTTCTGGTTCTAGATCTTCGAGGAATCGCCACAGTCTTCCACAATGGTTGAACTAATTTACATTCCCACCAACAGTGTAAAAACGTTCCTATTTCTCCACATCCTCTCCAGCATTGTTGTTTCCTGACTTTTTAATGATCATTATAACTGGCGTGAGATGGTATCTCATTGTGGTTTTGATTTGCATTTCTCTAATGACCAATGATGATGAGCATTTTTTCATATTTTTGTTGGTGGCATTAATGTCTTCTTTTGAGAAGTGTCTGTTCGTATCTGTTACCAACTTTTTGGTGGGGTTGTCTGTTTTTTTCTTGCAAACTTGTTTAAGTTCTTTATAGATTCTGGGTATTAGCCCTTTGTCAGATGGATAGATTGCAAAATTTTTCTCCCATTCTGTAGGTTGCCTGTTCACTCTGACGAGAGTTTCTTTTGCTGTGCAGAAGCTTTTTAGTTTAATTAGATCACAGTTATCAATTTTGGCTTTTGTTGCCACTGTTTTTGCTGTTTTAGTCATGATGTCTTTGCCCATGCCTGTGTCCTGAATGGTATTGCCTAGGTTTTCTTCTAGGGTTTTTATGGTTTTAGGTCTTACATTTAACTCTTTAATCCATCTTAAGTAAATTTTTGTATAAGGTGTAAGGAAGGGGTCCAGTTTCAGTTTTCTGCATATGGCTAGCCAGTTTTCCCAACACCATTTATTAAATAGGGAATCCTTTCTCCATTGCTTGTTTTTCTCAGGTTTGTCAAAGATCAGATGGTTGTAGATGTGTGGCATTATTTCTGAGGCCTCTGTTCTGTTCCATTGGTCCATATGTCTATTTTAGTACCAGTACCATGCTATTTTGGTTACTGAAGCCTTGTAGTATAATTTGAAGTCAGGTAGCATGATGCCTCCAGCTTGTTCTTTTTGCTTAGGATTGTCTTGGCTATATGGGCTCTTTTTTTTTTTCATATGAAATTTAAAGTAGTTTTTTCTAATTCCGTGAAGAAAGTCAATGGTAGCTTGATGGGGATAGCATTGAATCTATAAATACTTTGGGCAGTGTGGCCATTTTCACAATATTGATTCTTCCTATCCATGAGTATGGAACGTTTTTCCATTTGTTTATGTCCTCTCTTATTTCCTTGAGCAGTGGTTTTTAGTTCCCCTTGAATGGGTCCTTCACATCCCTTGTAAGTTGTATTTCTAGGTATTTTATTCTCTTTGTAGCAGTTACGAAAGGGAGCTCACTCATGATTTGGCTGTTTGTTTATTATTGGTATATAGCAATGCTTGTGATTTTTGCACATTGATTTTGTATCCTGAGACTTTGCTGAAGTTGCTTATGAGCTTAAGGAGATTTTGGGCTGAGATGATGGGGTTTTCTAAATACACCATGTTATTTGCAAACAGAGACAATCTGACTTCCTCTCTTCCTATTTGAATACCCTTTATTTCTTTCTCTTGCCTGATTGCCCTGGCCAGAACTTCCAACACTATGTTGAATAGGAGTGATGAAAGAGGGCATCCTTGTCTTGTGCCAGTTTTCAAAGGGAATGCTTCCAGCTTTTGCCCATTCAGTATGATACTGGCTGTGGGTTTGTCATAAATAGCTCTTATTATTTTGAGATACTTTCCATTGATAGTTTATTGAGAGTTTTTAGCATGAAGCGGTGTTCAATTTTATCGAAGGCCTTTTCTGCATCTATTGAGATAATCATGTGGTTTTTGTCATTGGTTCTGTTTATGTGATGGATTATGTTTATTGATTTGCATGTGTTGAACCAGGCTTGCATCCCCGGGATGAAGCCGACTTGATCGTGATGGATAAGCTTTTCGATGTGCTGCTGGATTTGGCTTGCCAGTATTTTTGCCTCCTCAAAAGGGATGAGGATTTTTGCATCTATGTTCACCAGGGATATTGGCCTGAAAAAGTCTTTTTGTGTTGTGTCTTTGCCAGGTTTTGGTATCAGGATGATGCTGGCCTCATAAAATGAGTTAGGGAGAGGTCCCTCTCTTCTATTGTTTGGAATAGTTTCAGAAGCAATGGTACCAGTTCCTCTTTGTACCTCTGGTAGAATTCGGCTGTGAATCTGTCTGGTCCTGGGCTGTTTTTGGTTGGTAGGCTATTATTTAGTGCCTTAATTTCAGTAACAAATAGACTTGTTGTTGGTCTATTTAGGGATTGGACTTCTTCCTGGTTTAGTCTTGGGAGGAGGGTGTATGTGTTCAAGAATTTATCAATTTCTTCTAGATTTTCTAGTTTATTTGCGTAGAAGTGTTTATAGTATTCTCTTATGGTAGTTTGTACTTCTGTGGAATCAGTGGTGTATCTCCTTTATCATTTTTTATTGTGTCTATTTGACTCTTCTCTCTTTTCTTCTTTATTAGTCTGGCTAGCAGTGTATCTATTTTGTTAATCTTTTCAAAACACCAGCTCCTGGATTCATTGATTTTTTTGAATTTTTTTTTTGTGTGTCTCTATCTCCTTCAGTTCTGCTCTGATCTTAGTTTTTTCTTGTCTTCTGCTAGCTTTTGAATTTGTTTGCTCTTGCCTCTCTAGTTCTTTTAACTGTGATGTTAGGGTGTCAATTTTAGATCTTTCCTGTTTTCCATGTGGGCATTTAGTTCTATAAGTTTCCCTCTAAACACTGCTTTAGCTGTGTCCCAGAGATTCTGGTACATTGTGTCTTTGTTCTCATTGATTTCAAAGAACTTATTTATTTCTGCCTTTATTTTGTTATTTACCCAGTAGTCACTCAGGAGTAGGTTGTTCAGTTTACATGTAGAATGTGCAGTTTTGAGTGGGCTTCTTAATCCTGAGTTCTGATTTGATTGCACTGTGGTCTGAGAGACTGTTTGTTATGATTTCTGTTCTTTTGCATTTGCTGAGGAGTGTTTTACTTCCAATTATGTGGTCGATTTTAGACTAAGTGCGATGTGGTGCTGAGAAGAATGCATATTCTGTTGATTTGGGGTGGAGAGTTCTGTAGATGTCTATTAGCTCCACTTGGCCAGAGCTGAGTTCAAGTTCGGAATATCCTTGTTAATTTTATGTCTCATTGATCTGTCTAATGGTGACAGTAGGGTGTTAAAGTATCCCACTACTCTTGTGTGGGAGTCTAAGTCCCTTTGTAGGTCTGTAAGAACTTGTTTTATGAATCTGGGTGCTCCTGTATTGGGTGCATATATATTTAGGATAGTTAGCTCTTCTTGTTGCCTCGATTCCCTTTACCATTATGTAATGCCCTTCTTGGTCTTTTTTGATCTTTCTAGGTTTAAAGTCTGTTTTATCAGAGACTAGGATTGCAACCCCTGCTTTTTTTGCTTTCCATTTGCTTGGTAAATCTTCCTCCATCCCTTTATTTTGAGCCTATGTGTGTCTTTGCATGTGAGATGGATCTCCTGAATACAGCACACCGAAGGGTCTTGACTCTTTATCCAATTTGCCAGTCTGTGTCTTTTAATTGGGACATTTAGCCCATTTACTTTTAAGATTAATATGGTTATGTGTGAATCTGATCCTGTCATTATGATGCTAGCTTGTTACTTTGCCCACTAGTTGATGCAGTTTGTTCATAGTGTCGATGGTCTCTACATTTTTGTATGTTTGTGCAATGGCTGGTACCGGCTTTTCCTTTCCATATTTAATGCTTCCTCCAGGAGCTCTTGTAAGACAGGCCTGATGGTGACAAAATCTCTCAGCATTTTCTTGTCTTTAAAGGATTTTATTTCTCCTTCACTTATGAAGCTTAGTTTGGCTGGATATGAAATTCTGGGTTGAAAATTGTTTTCTTTAAGAATGTTGAATATTGACTTCTATTCTCTTCTGGCTTGTAGGGTTTCTGCAGAAAGATCCTCTGTTAGTCTGATGGGCTTCCCTTTATGGGTAACCTGACCTTTCTCTCTGGCTGCCCTTAACATTTTTTCCTTCATTTCAACCTTGGTGAATCTGACAATTATATGTTTTGGGGTTGCTCTTCTCCACGTGTATCTTTGTGGTATTCTATGTATTTCCTGTATTTGAATGTTAGCCTGCCTTGCTAGGTTTGGGAAATTCTCCTGGATAACATCCTGAAGAGTGTTTTCCAACTTGGTTCCATTCTCCTTGTCACTTTTAGGTACACAAATCAAACATAGTTTGTACTTTTCACATATTCCATATTTCTTGGAGGCTTCCTTCATTCCTTTTCATTATTTTTTCTCTAATCTTGTCTTCACGCTTTATTTCATTAAGTTGATCTTCAATCTTTGATACCCTTTCTTCCACTTGATCAATTCTGCTATTGATACTTGTGTATTGTTCATGAAGTTCTTATGCTGTGTGTTTCAGGTCCATCAGGTCATTTATGTTCTTCTCTGAATGGTTATTCTAGTTAGCAATTCCTCTAACTTTTTTTCAAGGTTCTAAGCTTCCTTGCATTGGGTTAGAACATGCTTCTTTAGCTCAGAGGAGTTCGTTATTACCCACCTTCTGAAGCCTACTTCTGTCAATTAATCAAACTCATTCTCTGTCCAGTTTTCTTCCCTTGCTGGCAAGGAGTTGTGATCCTTTGGAGGAGAAGAGGCATTCTGGTTTTTGGAATTGTCAGCATTTTTGTGCTGCTTTTTCCTCATCTTTGTGGATTTGTCTACCTTTGGTCTTTGATTTTGGTGACCTTCAGATGGGGTTTCTGTGTGGACGTCCTTTTTGTTGATGTTGATGCTATTCCTTTCTGTTTGTTAGTTTTCCTTCTAACAGTCAGGCCCCTCTGCTGCAGGTCTGCTGGAGTTTGCTGGAGGTCCACTCCAGACCCTGTTTGCCTGTGTATCACCAGCAGAGGCTGCAGACCAGCAAAAATTGCTGCCTGCTCCTTTCTCTGGAAGCTTTGTCCCAGAGGGGCAACCACCAGATGCCAGCCAGAGCTCTCCTGTATGAGGTATCTGTTGACCCCTGCTGGGAGGTGTCTCCCAGTCAGGAGGCATGGGGGTCAGGGACCCACTTGAGGAGGCAGTCTTTTCCTTAGCAGAGCTCAAGCACTGTGCTGGGAGATCCACTGCTCTCTTCAGACCCAGCAGGCAGGAACATTTAAGTCTGCTGAAGTTGTGCCCAAAGCTGCCCCTTCCCTGAGGTGCTCTGTCCCAGGGAGACAGGAGTTTTATCTGTAAGCCCCTGACTGGGGCTGCTGCCTTTCTTTCAGAGATGCCTTGCCCAGAGAGGAGCAATCTAGAGAGGCAGTCTGGCTACAGTGGCTTTGCGGTGCTGTAGTGGTCTCCACCCAGTCTGAACTTCCCAGCAGCTTTGTTTACACTGTGAGGGGAAAAACACCTGCTCAAGCCTCAGTAATGGCGGACGTCCCTCCCCCCACCAAGCTCAAGTGTCCCAGGTCAACTTCAGAGTGCTGTGCTGGCAGCGAGAATTTCAAGCCAGTGGATCTTAGCTTGCTGGGCCCTGTGGGGGCGGGATCCACTGAGCTAGACCACCTGGCTCCCTGGCTTCAGCCCCCTTTCCAGGCAAGTGAACGGTTCTCTCACTGGTGTTCCAGGCACCACTGGGGCATGAAAAAAAAAAAAAAACACCTGCAGCTAGCTCGGTGTCTGCCCAAATGGCCGCCCAGTTTTGTGGTTGAAACCTAGGGCTCTGGTGGCGTAGGCACTGGAAGGAATCTCCTGGTCTGAAGGTTGTGAAGACAGTGGGAAAAGCATAGTATCTGGGCTAGAGTGCACTGTTCCTCATGGCACATTCCCTCATGGCTTCCCTTGGCTAGGGGAGGGAGTTCCCTGACCCTTGCACTTTTTGGGTGAGCTGACGCCCCACCCTGCTTCAGTTTGCTCTCCATGGGCCGCACCCACTGTCTAACCAGTCTGAATGAGATTAGCCAGG
This sequence comes from Hylobates moloch, assembly GCF_009828535.3. Classification (NCBI taxonomy): domain Eukaryota; kingdom Metazoa; phylum Chordata; class Mammalia; order Primates; family Hylobatidae; genus Hylobates; species Hylobates moloch. Next base: position 58,811,188 of record NW_026652286.1, on the reverse strand, counting down.
TACCTCAGTTGGAAATGCAGAAATCACCCACCTTCTGCATTGATCTCACTGGGAGCTACAGACTGGAGCTGTTCCTATTCGGCCATCTTGCCAGCCACTTCAATAGTGGCTTCTTAAGAGAAACTGCAAGCAGTACAAATGTTCTGGGGTAGAGGAAGAGTAAAGGATCATTGAAAATTGAAGGTTGCCTTGCTAGAAAAGAACCTCAGCTTGCCAGCCCCTAAGATGCATTACTATATTCATGTCCTTGTGTTAATCCATTGTACCTACAGCAAATTTCCCTTGCAAATTTACTTTGTGCTCTGCAGGGGTAACATTGAAATCTTTATCTATGAACTGATTTCTTATAGACTCTTAATCCAGCATTTCCCAAGCCCATAGGGATTTGGATTTAGGAAGGACTGGTTTTGTTTCATAGAGGGATGTGAAGGAATAGATCAAGAAGGTCCTATCTGGGGTGTGTCATACCAAACCCCTATCCACTCCATTGGGGGTGGCACCAGGTTCAAGAGGCCGAAGAGACCCAGAGCCTTGGGTCAAGACATGGGGCTTACATACAGGGCTTACATGTAAGAGAGAGTGTCCAGTAGTGGTAGGCTGGATAGGAGAACCACTGTTCCAGTGGTGGCAGGCTGGACAGTAGAACCGCAACAGCTTGCAACAACAACAACAACAAAAAAAGCATGCAGTTTATGTAGCATTTTCACTTAACCACCTTTCCCTAACAACCTCCACCTGGCAACCATCATTCAATCCAGAACTCGGGGACTCTATTCCCTGTATGGCCTGTGTTCCACGGGACGGGACAGGGGCTCAGATATTCCTTATAGACAAGGAAAGAATCTCTGTGTTGGCCACTTCCAGATTCCCTAGCTCAACAGACATTCAGGTGCATCTGCCATACTGAGTCATTCAGGGTATGCTTAAGTTATTGCTGTCAGATATGTTTACCATACAGCTTGCTGGAGATGGAAACAAGGTTCAGGCAGGGTGCCCTAGTGAGGTGTTGTCAGCATTGTTCAGATTTTTTTTAAAGCTCATCAGCTATCTTTAGTGTTACTATATTTTACATGGGGCCCAAGACAATTCTTCTGTTTCCAGTGTGGTCCAGTGAAGCCAAAAGGTTGGACACCTGTGGTCCAGAAGGTTACTGATGGGGACACATGAAAAGATTAAGAGGACAAAGAATAATGTGGGTGGTGGAAGATGGACTTCTGCAGCTTCACACAGTGTATATGATCTCGTCTCCTGAAACAAGCTATAGGAGAGGAGGAGCTGTGCGTTGTTCTTCCCTACATCTGCCATGGTGCTAAGCGTGGTGTCTTCAAGCACCTACCAGGGAAAGAGCATAGAGACTGTCTTCTTATTAAATTCAACAAGCATTGGTTAAGCACCATCTTTGTGGTTGGCCACTATAAGTACATGTATGATCCAAATGAAATAAGGATATTCATTGATGGTCTGTTTTTGAGGAGTTTACAGCTCAACTGAGAACAATTCTAAGCCAATATAAGCCAATGTGTGAAGTGTGGCATGAGCTGTCTAGTTTACTTTGCAAGTAATGAGGTAATTCATTATAGGAGGAAATCCCTCCATTGAATTTTTGGTTCTTCATCTAAACCTTGAGAGAAGGATTTTGATTCACATTAGGAAGATGGCCCATCAGAGTCTCTGGCATACAAAGATTTACTGGATGAGTTCCAAGCAGGAGAAACTGCATAGGCAAGGCTATAGGCTGGAAAAGCCAAGAATCATAGACTCTCAGGATTGGCAGTGTAAGGGACACTGCTGGTTGCCCCTTCCTCCTTATTAACAACCCCAATTTTTTCAGTTATCCATCTTCCTCCAAATGGCCACACACTTTGAGGGAGTCTTGGCCCTTCCCAGAATCAACCAGTAGGTCTCAAATCCAAGCCCTCATAGTGTTGTGGTCCCTTGTCAGTGATTACTTTAGGTGTAGATATATGACCTAATTCTGGTCAAAGAAATGTGAGGTGATTTGCCAGAGGACTTCTGGGAAGAGCTTTTCTCATCACAAGAAAGCCCCTCTTCTTCCCTGGACATTTCCTGGGTAATGGCTCCACTGGCCAGGGTAGGGAAGGTAAGGTTGGATGTAGGGCAAAGTGAGGAGTTTGGATTGCGTCAGGGATCATGATGCACTTTCCAGTGGGGTAGGCTCTAATTTGAAAGCAAGTTTTGAAGAGGTTAATTCTCAAGAGGACTAAAGAGGAGCGCCCACAGGGAACTATAGTACTAATCGAAGCATGAGGAGGGAAGAGCCTGGTGGGTTCCTAGATGTGGAAATGAGAGGTGGAAATCCAAGAGGCCAAGAAAGAGGAATCTGTGGTATGTGAGGGTGGGCTGGATGTGAAGGTAAAACTGAGAGGAAGAATTGTCAGATTGTGAACTGTGTTGTGATGGACTGACGGTTGTGGGAAGTTGAGCTTCGGGTCCAGAAATGGAACAATGATTAAAACAACTACTACCACCTACTTTTACTGAGTGGCCAGTACTCAGTAAAAGATAATAAAGTTGTCTTTATTATCTTTGAATCGTACAACAGTCCTAGGAGGTGAGAGTGCATTATTGTCCTTAGACAAGTGGTTCAGAGGAGGCAGAGACTTGCCTAAGGCCATATGACAAGCAAGTGGCAGGATTCAAACCTGAATCTATCCTATTCCAACGTCTTTCCTTGTTCCATATTAAAATCCCGCAATCCTATATTGTTAAAACTCAGCATTTCTGAATTATGTGTGTCCCCATAAATATGCTCCCTTCCCCAAACAACCACAAGAAAGCAAAATTCAACGACCCTTCATGCTAAAAATGCTCAATAAATTAGGTATTGATGGGACGTATCTCAAAATAAGAAGAGCTATCTATGACAAACCCATAGCTAATATCATACTGAATGGGCAAAAACTGGAAGCATTCCCTTTGAAAACTGGCACAAGACAGCGATGCCCTCTCTCACCACTCCTATTGAACATAGTGTTGGAAGTTCTGGCCAGGGCAATCAGGCAGGAGAAGGAAATAAAGCGTATTCAATTAGGAAAAGAGGAAGTCAAATTGTCCCTGTTTGCAGATGACATGATTGTATATCTAGAAAACCCCACTGTCTCAGCCCAAAATCTCCTTAAGCTGATAAGCAACTTCAGCAAAGTCTCAGGATACAAAATCAATGTACAAAAATCACAAGCATTCTTGTACACCAATAACAGACAAACAGAGAGCCAAATCATGAGTGAACTCCCATTCACAATCACTTCAAAGAGAATAAAATACCTAGGAATCCAACTTACAAGGGATGTGAAGGACTTCTTCAAGGAGAACTACAAACCACTGCTAAATGAAATAAAAGAGGATACAAACAAATGGAAGAACATTCCATGCTCATGGGTAGGAAGAATCAATATCGTGAAAATGGCCATACTGCCCAAGGTCATTTATAGATTCAATGCCATCCCCATCAAGCTACCAATGACTTTCTTCATAGAATTGGAAAAAACTACTTTAAAGTTCATATGGAACCAAAAAAGATCCCACATCGCCAAGTCAATCCTAAGCCAAAAGAACAAAGCCGGAGGCATCACGCTACCTAACTTCAAACTATACTACAAGGCTACAGTAAACAAAACAGCATGGTACTGGTACCACAACAGAGACATAGATCAATGGAACAGAACAGAGCCGTCAGAAATAATGCCACATATCTACAACTATCCGATCTTTGACAAACCTGACAAAAACAAGCAATGGGATAAGGATTCCCTATTTAATAAATGGTGCTGGGAAAACTGGCTAGCCGTATGTAGAAAGCTGAAACTAGATCCCTTCCTTATACCTTATACAAAAATTAATTGGAGATGGATTAAAGACTTACATGTTAGACCTAAAACCATAAAAACCCTAGAAGAAAACCTAGGCAATACCATTCAGGACATAGGCATGGGCAAGGACTTCATGTCTAAAACACCAAAAGCAATGGCAACAAAAGCCAAAATTGACAAATGGGATCTAATTAAACTAAAGAGCTTCTGCACAGCAAAAGAAACTACCATCAGAGTGAACAGGCAACCTACAGAATGGGAGAAAATTTTCACAACCTACTCATCTGACAAAGGGCTAATATCCAGAATCTACAATGAACTCAAACAAATTTACAAGAAAAAAACAAACAACCCCATCAAAAAGTGGGCAAAGGACATGAACAGACACTTCTCAAAAGAAGACATTTATGCAGCCAAAAAACACATGCAAAAATGCTCATCATCACTGGCCATCAGAGAAATGCAAATCAAAACCACAGTGAGATACCATCTCACACCAGTTAGAATGGTGATCATTAAAAAGTCAGGAAACAACAGGTGTTGGAGAGGATGTGGAAAAATAGGAACACTTTTACACTGTTGGTGGGTCTGTAAACTAGTTCAACCATTGTGGAAGTCAGTGTGGCGATTCCTTAGGGATCTAGAACTAGAAATACCATTTGACCCAGCCATCCCATTACTGGGTATATACCCAAAGGACTATAAATCATGCTGCTATAAAGACACATGCACACGTATGTTTATTGCAGCACTATTCACAATAGCAAAGACTTGGAACCAACCCAAATGTCCAACAACGATAGACTGGATTAAGAAAATGTGGCACATATACACCATGGAATACTATGCAGCCATAAAACATGATGAGTTCATGTCCTTTGTAGGGACATGGATGAAACTTGAAACCATAATTCTCAGTAAACTATCACAAGGACAAAAAACCAAACACTGCATGTTCTCACTCATAGGTGGGAATTGAACAATGAGAACACATGGACACAGGAAAGGGAACATCACACTCCGGGGACTGTTGTGGGGTGGGGGGAGGGGGGAGGGATAGCATTAGGAGAGATACCTAATGCTAAATGACGAGTTAATGGGTGCAGTACACCAACATGGCACTTGTATACATATGTAACAAACCTGCACATTGTGCACATGTACCCTAAAACTTAAAGTATAATAATAATAATAATAATAAAAAGAAAGCAAACCCATTCCTAAAGCAAATGAGATCAGCAACAGGTATCTGCAAGAGTCCATGTGCATCAGTCTCAGGGCTCGAGATGGGGTGAAATGGGTTTGTGAATTTCCATGCCACATCAAGGTGCCATGTTAAAGAGCCTCAGCAAGAAAGCCAGGGCTTGCACCTTGGGCAGGTTCTTCAGACCTGCACAGGCAGAGCCTTTTAAGTACACACCAAACACTTCATGGAGCTCCTGCTCCCATGATGCCCCCTTAAGTAGGTGTCAGGATGTTTAATGGCCTCCACATTTTGAAACCTCCCTGCACAGCTTGTGGAGCACCCCAGCCAACACAGATGTTACCTGTGTGCCCCCTGCAGCCCACTCCTGAACACTCCTAGACAACTCCCTGCACTGGGTTCCAAGACAGGCTGAGAAATTGCCTCCTAAGAGGCCTTTGAAAAGAAAGATCTCTGCAGCAGGCCTGACATGGGAACAGATGGAATTGATTAGCTTTTAAGAGACCCTTGAGCTCTGCATTTCTGCAGGTTTGCCTTTCCTAGTAGCATACACTGAGAGATTCATGAAGCTATAAATCAATCAGCTCAAATCAAGGCCAAGGGGAAAAATGACTCCCTGCCCCATGGGCAGGGCATGGGCACAAATCAGTGGAAATGACAGGACTAGAACTCAGGCCTCCTGCCTCTTATTTCAAAAGTTTTTACTCCTCTCCATTGTGCACAGTGATAGTTATTCCCTCCACTATTTGAATCAAACTTAATTTACAATTATTATATTTATGTAGCACTTCGAACTGTTAGGGTGAACTCAAATACAATCCTGCCAACTGCCCTGTGCAACGGACAAGGCAGTCCCCTTCCACACAAAGAAATAGACAATTCAGGAAATTCACTGACTTCCCAAACCTGTACAAATAGAGATATAGCTGAACCTAGGGTTGGAGTTTCTATTTGCCTCCAGGACTCCTTCTGCTACTAAACTATGAACTTCCAATGGTTAGGAGACAAATTTGTTTGCCCATCATTTTATATCCAGCAGCTAGCACAGGGCCTTCCACGCAGTTCTTGTCAGATGGAAGGAAGGATGGATGGAAGGAGTAGTGGATAGATAGAAGAAATTTTATTTTTCTGATGACTTCCAATAGAATCCTAGAGGAGTGAGCTTCTATTATCCATGGCTCCTTACTTAAAGACAGAGCTCTAACTCTATAACTTTGTTTAAAATGCATTGCGTGTTAAATTTTTAAAACATGAATGTAAAAAGTGAAAAAATTCCATTAAGGATCTTCAGCAAGAAGACTTGTGTAGGACTTAGTGGGCACTCAGTATGTTTCTGAAACTTAATTGGATTTAAATGCTAGGATGGGGAGATAAAAGTAGTTTCAAAAAGTTTCTGTTACCAGGATAAAGGATAGACTTTATCCATTATTTGCAAAATAACTTTATCCCCAAATCCAGCCTATCAGTTGGGGAGAAATCAATAGCTAGAGTGAAATGAGATTATGTCCTACACTTCCAGAATCCTTGGTTTTGCAAAATTATTAACAATGTCCAATCCTCATCACAAATGAGGTTCCATAGATTGCCCTGGCCTGCTGCTGCAAGATGGACTCTGGATAAGCCAATCTGTGCTTCTCATGTGCAGCCAAGTGGATGACATAGATGTGATGTCATGGTAACATTTTTACTAACTGGAAGAATAGATGAAGCTAGAGTGAACCTCCTTGGATTGTAAGGGGTGGGAGTGGAGGTAAGAAGTAGTAAAGAGCAGAGAAAATTACCTTTTACTAGACAAAGATGCACGAAGCTTGAATTCAAGTAATAGCAGAACAAATACAGGTAAAACGCTGGCTAAAATAATTAAGATAAATAGGTAAATGATTTCGATTATTAAACTGAGAGGGCAGCATTTGAGAGTAAACCTCTACCTAGGCCAGTGGTTTTAAACCTTCGTTAAGAATCCACTTAGGAAAAATTACAGACTCCAGCTCTCTTGCCAATTCTGATTCATTGTGTCAGGAGTAGGGCCCAAGACTCTCCATTTTAAAACTACTTACAACTTATTCTCCTGCAGGAAGCTTGTTCTCCACACAAGTAACAGATGGGCCATATTTTCTTAAACATTACCCTGGGAAAACACAAAGCATCAGAGAGCAAACCCAAGTGGAAGTCCACTCAACTATTCTCACCTTATATCCCTAAGGAATAGGGATATAAGGAATGAAAATATATTTGCACAGTTGTACAGTGTGTGCTTTAAGCTAAGTGTTATTACTATTTTTTTTTTGAGATGGAGTCTTGCTCTGTTGCCCAGGCTGGAGTGCAATGGCATGATCTTGGCTCACTGCAACATCCACCTCCTGGGTTCAAGCAATTCTCCTGCCTCAGTCTCCCAAGTAGCTGGGATTACAGGCATGCGCCACCCTGCCCCACTAATTTTTGTATTTTTAGTAGAGGAGGGGTTTTGCCATGTTGGCCAGGCTGGTCTCGAACGCCTGACCTCAGGTGATCTGTGAGCCTCAGCTTCCCACAGTGCTGGGATTATAGGCGTGAGCCACCTCGCCCAGCCTAAGCTGTGTTATTTAAAAAGAGTCAAAAAGAAAAAAATTAACTTAAAAGTGTATAAAGTAGAAAAGTTACAGTAAGCTAAGGTTAATTTATTATTAAAGAAAATTTTTTTGAAAAAAATTTAGTGTAGCCTAAGTATACAGTGTTATAAAGTCTACATTAGTATACAGTAATGTCCTAGGCCTTCACATTCGAGTGAATGTGAAGTCACCTCTCACTTACTGACTCACCCAGAGCAACTTCCAGTTCTGCAAATTTCATTCATTGTAGGTGTCCTATATAGGTGCACCATTTTATATATATATATACATATATCTAATTTTTACCATACTTTTTTAATGTTTGGGTGTTCAGATACACAAATATTTGCTATTTTGTTACAATTATGTACAGTAGTCAGTACAGTAACATGATGTACATGTTTGTAGCCTAGGAGCAATAGGCTATACCACATAGCCTAGGTGTGTAATAGGCTATACCACGTAGCCTAGGTGTGTAATAGGCTATACCACATAGCCTAGGTGTGTAATCGGCTATACCATGTAGCCTAGGTGTGTAATAGGCTATACCATCTAGGCTTATGTAAGTGTGCTTTATGGTGTTCACACAATGATGAAATTGTCTAATGATGCATTTTCCAAAACATGTATCCATTGTGACTGTATTTTTTTGAAGATTTTTATATCTGTGTTCATCAAGGATATTAGCCTGTAGTCTTCTTTTCTTTGTAGTGTCCTTGTCTGGCTTTAGTATCAAAGTACTGATGGCCTTGTAAATGAGTTTGGAAGTATTTCCTCCTCTTTTTGGAAGAATTTGAGAAAGACTGGTATTAGCTCTTCCTTAAATATTTGGTAGAATTCAACAGTGAAGCTATCTGGTCCTGGGTTTTTCTTTGATGGATGACTTTTGATCACTGATTCAATCTCCTTACTCACTCTTAGATCTGTTCATATTTTCTATTTCTTCATGATTCAGTCTTGGCAGGTACTATGTTGCCAAGAATTCATCCATTTCTTGTAGATTATCCAATTCTTTGATATATAATTGTTCATAACAGTCTTTTATGATCTTTTGTATTTCTGTAGTATCAGTTGTAATGTCTTCTCTTTCATTTCTGATTTTGAGTCCTCTCTCTTTTTTTCACAGTATAGCTAAGGGTTTGTCAATTTTGCTTATCTTTTCAAAAAACCCACTGTTAGTTTTGTTGATCTTTTCTATTATTTTTCTAGTCTTTATTTACTTCTGATCTTTGTTTTCCTTCCTTATGCCAACTTTGGGCTCAGTTTGTTCTTTTTCTAGTTCCTTGAGGTATAAGATTAGGTTACTTGTTTGTGAGTCTTTTTTTTTTTTTTTTTGGAGACCCCGTCTTGCTCTGTCACCCAGGCTGTAGTGCAGTGATGCGATATCAGCTCACTGCAACCTCTGCCTCCTGGGTTCAAACAATTCGCCCACTTCAGCCTCCTGAGTAGCCAGGATTACAGGCACCTGAACCATGCCCGGCTAATTTTTTAGTAGAGATGGGGTTTTGCCATGTTGGCCAGGCTGGTCTGGATCTCCTGATCTCAGGTGATCCACCTACCTTGGCCTCCCAAAATGCTGGGGTTACAGGCGTAAGCCACCACGCCAGGGCCCTTTCTTCTTTTTTGATGTAGGAGTTTATTGCTATAAACTTTCCTCTTAGAATTGCTTTTGTTGCATCTCATAAGTTACATTATGCTATGTTTCCAGTTTCATTTATCTCAAGATATTTTTAAATTTCCCTTTAATTTCTTCTTTGACCTAAGGGTTGTTCAGAGTATGTTGTTTAATTTCCACGTATTTGAATTTTCCAAAATTCCTCCTGTTACTGATTTCTAGTTTTATATCATAGTGATTAGAAAAGATACTTTCCATAGATAGGATTTCAACATCCTTAAATTTGTTAAGACCTGTTTTGTGGCCTAACATATGATCTATCCAGGAAAATGTTCTTTGTGCATTGGAGAAGAATGTATATCCTGTTGCTGTTGAAAGAAATGTTCTGTATATGTCTGTAGATCCATTTTGTTCAAAGTGTAGTTCAAGTCGAATGTTTTCTTATTTATTTTCTGTCTGTCTGATCTGTCTATTATTGAAAGTTGGATATTGAGGTCTTCTGCTATTATTGTATTGCAGTCTATCTCATCCTTCAGATATTTTAATATTTGCTTTACATATTTAAGTTCTCCAAGGTTAGCTGCAAATATATTTATAGAAGTTATACCCTCTTGATGAACTGACTCCTTTATCATTACATAATGATCTTGTCTCTTTTTTACAGTTTTTGACTTAATTTCTATTCTGTCTGATATAACTAACCCCTGTTCTTCTTTGGTTTACATTTGCATGGAATATCTTTTTTCATCCCTCCACTTTCAGTTTCTGTTTTTTTGAGACAGAGTTTGCCCTTGTTGCCCAGGCTGGAGTGCAATGGCACGATCTCAGCTCACTGCAACCTCTGCCTCCTGGGTTCAAGCAATTCTCTTACCTTGGTCTCCCTCGGTAACTGAGATTATACACACCTGCCACCACGCCTGGATAATTTTTGTATTTTAGTAGAGATGGGGTCCACCATGTTGGTCAAGCTGGTCTTGAACTCCTGACCTCAGGTGATCCACCCACCTTGGCCTCCCCAAGTGCTGGGATTACAGGAGTGAGCCTCTGTGCCCGGCCTCTGTGTGTTCTTAAAGGTGAACTGAATCTCTTGTAGGCAAAATATGTGGGTCTTTTTTTTTTTTTTTTTTAACCATTCAGCCACTTTAGCCTTTTGATAGGAGAATTTAATTAATTTACATTCAAAGTAATTATTGATAAGTAAGGACTCACTACTGCCATTTTGTTAATGGTTTCCTGGTTGTTTTGTGGATCCTCTGTTCCTTTTTTCCTCCCTTGCTGATGTGGTTTGATGGTTTTCTGTCAACATCAAAAGTTTCTGTTAGAAACTTTTCTTCAAAGAATTAAGTATTTTAATCCAAATGTATCAGGCATTGTGCTCACTACTTTTCATATATTATCTTTAATTGTCACTACTTTATTGGAAACATTTCATTACCCCTATTTTACAGATGAGAAAACTGAGGCTCAACTGTAGTCATTTGTCAAGGTCACTACTAACCAGATGACCTAGAATTCGGGTCTAAGTCTGAACTTCTGCTCTTAAGCTTCTCAATAACATCAATGTTTTGCAAATTGGAGTGGGTCTCCCTGGAACTTATCCCTGACCAGAGAGACACACACATCTTTTCTCAGTCATTTCAAAGCAAATACTTTTTTGGCCTTTAACATTCCTGATCTTGAATGTTCTGAGATTCCTTCCTTTCAAGGGATTTGTAGTTTGGAGGCTGAACTTAGCCAAAACAACACATTAGATCAAATGTGTGCTTCTCCCCTTCCCCCTGCTTAATTGCATCTGATGAATAGTCCTTTCAGACATCTAATTCCAGGCACTTAGCTGTCTCTTACATTTGCTTCCAGGGATCATGGTCCCTGAAGTTGAAGCATATGTTTTCCCAGTGAACTTTTTGCACTTTGAAAACTGCATTCTGTTCTCTCTTATTAAATTCCAGCTTTCATGACTAATATGCGATGATAGCTCCAGAAATGTTTATCTGGTAAATTAAAGTGGGCGGGGTCTTCCACTCACAAATTACTTCAGGATAGGACTCAGATGCCTGCCCATAGAATTGCCTCATAAATGCTAGTATAAAATGGATTTGAGCTTTTACAATTTCAGCTTGTTCTTGGTTTAGGGGACTATTATCTTAGTGTATCTTCATAGGGTTCTGAGCTCCTAGCCTATTTCTTAAACTGAGGCTGCAGATTTATGATTCAGTGGAAAAAAATGTGTGACTACTTCTCAAACCTGCTTTGAAAAAACAAGCAGATAGGATGTTTTTCTCTCCCTATCTTGTACTTACATGTAAATAATGACTCATTGGCTGCGCCTCTGAGTCAGGGGGACGGTAATTTCAGAATCGCAGGTTTGATGATTATTTGCTTTGGATATCAAATGTTTGTATTAGAACAGAGGCACATTCCAAACAACTTACTGCCCAGAGACCCAGATTCACTAGAGGCCTTCTAGACGTCAGGAAGGTGTTTGTTTTATAAAGTGGAGGCAGGTGTGGGTCTGTGCCATGTTCACAGCCATAAAGGAAAGTGAAGAGTGTTAAGTGTGACTTTTCAGGGAAAGGGGCCTAAAGCCTCTGATTATTATTTCTGAAGGAGTAAATATTTTAGTAGAAAAAGAAACTTCTTTGTACCAACTCTCTCTGAGCTTCTTGGCACATTTTAATATTCTAGGTAACAGCTGAAACTACATTAACTTTCTCTGTTCTAACTAGAAGCATCTGTGACTTGCGGAATTAGAATTTTTAGATTCTGAAGTGATTTTCTATTTGGACAGAGGTGTCAATTTCAGCTGAAATTTCCTTCTATTCGGCCTTTTTTCCCCCTCCTGATTATAAAATGTTCAGTCAGCTAATGATGTGATGGAGGTTCAAGGCCTTCTTCATCAGCTTTTCCATGTACTCATGATTTTTAGTGAAAATTGCACATATACTTCTTCAGCTATTTGCACACCTTATCAGGATTCTTCTTTTTCAAGGAGAACAGATGGAGAAACTCTTTCAACCCTTGGAACTCAACTCGAACAATTATTTTCTGCCAAAAAAAAAATCTCATAATCAACAAAGAGGATAGAGCAATATCTGAGATTTGCAAATTCCAGGAAGAAAAAAAGAGTACAAACAATTAGAAACCTATTTCAGTTTTTCTCTATGTTAATAGAAGCCTGTCTTCTACAGGGCTTAGTGTTTTACAATCATTACCTGAAACTCCAACAAGAAAGGCAAGAAGGCACAATGGTTTCTTACCTGCTTTCCCTTACTACTTTGACAACTTACCTCAGTGGTATTACCTCATCTTATTGAGCTTCGTTAATCTCAGGTGTAAATGAGAACAACAACATATACCTCCCAGACTTGTGGCAGTTAAGTAAATGGTGTAGCATTTATAAAATGTTCCCAATAGGAGCTAAATAAATGTTGGCTTCTTTTTTTTTTCTTTCTTACTTTTTACATATGGCAACTAACGCAATAATGACATGACTCAGTCCAAAGATCAGGTCTTCAAGGAGCCAAGACCAGGCCTGAGGTTTGCTGGTTTAACACCTTTAAGTCTCCCTCCATAGAGTTTGGCAAAGAGTGAATTGTAGACTACCAAAAAGTCATGAAGAGCAAAAGACTGTGGGTGATATATAGTCAACCTCCCAGACCCTCTTCCCCACTGGATACCAAAATCCATGGATGCTCAAATCCCTGATATAAAATGGTATAGTATTTGCATATAACATACATATCCTACAATATACTTTAAATCATCTCTAGATTACTTACAATACCTAACACAATGTAAAATCTCTGTAAATAGTTGTTACAAGACTTGGAACCAACCCAAATGCCCATCAATGATAGACTGGATAAAGAAAATGTGGCACATATACACCATGGAATACTATGCAGCCATAAAAAAGAATGAGATTATGTCCTTTGCAGGGACATGGATGAAGCTGGAACCCATCATTCTCAGCAAACTAACACAGAAACAGAAAACCAAACTCCACATGTTCTTGCTCATATGCGGGAGTTGAACAGTGAGAATACATGGACACAGGGAGGGGAATAACATACACTGGGGCCTGTTGGTGGGTCGAGGAGGGAGCGGGGCAAGGGAAGGGATAGCATTAGGACAAATACCTAATGCATGTGGGGCTTAAAACCTAGATGACAGGTTGATAGGTGCAGCAAACCACCATGGCACATGTATACCTATGTAACAATACATTCTGCACATATATCCTAGAACTTAATGTAAAAAAAAAAAAAAAAGAAAGAAAGAAATAGTCATTACACTACATTTTTAATTTGTGTTATTTTTTATCATTGCTTTTTTTCAAATTGGCCTTTTTTTCTTAATCTGTTTGTTTGTTTGTGACAGAGTCTCTTTCTGTCACCCAGGCTGGAGTGCAATGACGCAGTCTCGGCTCACGGCAACCTCCGCCTCCCGAGTTCAAGCAATTCTTCTGCCTCAGCCTCCCGAGTAGCTGGGACTACAGGCATGTGCCACCACACCCAGCTAATTTTTGTATTTTTAGTAGAGATGGGGTTTTGCCATGTTGGCCGGGCTTGTCTCAAACTACTGAACTCAGGCGATCTACCAACTTCGGCCTCCCAAAGTGCTGGGGTTACGGGTATGAGTCATCATGCCCAGCCTTTTTTCCTAATATTTTCAGTCCACAGTAGGTTGAATCCAAGATGTAGAACCTATGGATATGGATGGCCAACTGTAAGCCACTTCATAGAGGCTTTGTGTTATTACCAGGATTTTAATTAATGACTACACAGGGAAAGGACTCAAAATAATGCCACTGAGAGAATAAGCTTGACTTTCTACAGTAGGCACCTAGCAAATGTAGTTTTGAAATTAGTAGACTGGATCTACAGATCAGTGAGTTTTTGAGAGTGAGAAGAAAAATAAATAATTGTGTTAATAATTGTGTCAAGACACGGGAACCAAAGTATGTGGCTGCCCTGTCCATGAACCATAGCATGAAATTCTGTGTCTCTTGGAGAGGCAGTGACATTTATACCTTTGACAAACGTTTCTTAAATTCCACCTGAAAATTTATAGAGTGGCTCCTTTACGACTGACTTTATACATGTATTATTTTATTTAATGCTCATACCAGCTTAGTGAGATAGATTTAATGATTACAGCTCCATTTTATTATTATTATTATTTTATTGTTTGAGACGGAGTCTCACTCTGTCGCCCAGGCTGGAGTGCAGTGGTGCAATCTCAGCTCACTGCAAGCTCCGCCTCCTGGGTTCACGCCATTCTTCTGCCTCAGCCTCCGAAGTAGCTGGGACTACAGGCGCCCGCCACCACGCCCGGCTAATTTTTTTGGATTTTTTAGTGGAGATGGGGTTTCACCGTGTTAGCCAGGATGGTCTCAATCTCCTGACGTCATGATCTGCCCTCCTAGGCCTCCCAAAGTGCTGGGATTACAGGCGTGAGCCACTACGCCCGGCCACAGCTCCATTTTAATAATTAGCAATGGAGATTTGGTGGAGTTAAATAATTTTCCAAAGTTGCACAATAAATAAGGGTTGGATCTGGGCTAGCGCCGAGTCACAGGTAACTGTGTGCCTTGCTAGATTATAGTCATGGAACTCTAGAGTTTTGGAAGTTATCTGATCTACCTTCTTCATCTTACCAACTGAGGAACAGGCTCAGAGAGGTCTGGTAACTTTCCCAAACTCACATAGTTAGATATAGTCGTAGAAAAACTTACATTGCTCTTGTTCTAAATGCTCCATTCCCACATTCAGAGAAAGGAATTGACCATCTATGCAGAAATCCCTTTCTGAAGTAGATGCTACATTTGCAGGGCTGCATTAGGGGACCCATGCAATCAATGGAAGTGGAGGATACAGTTCCTGCCCTTCTGAGCTTTGAGTCTACTGGAGGAAAATCATCCTGCAGGAACAAGGGGGAGGCAGAGAAAGAGGAGGGCCAAGGGGCCCTAGAAGGGACTCCAGGCCCAGCTCTGCAGCTCTCTCACTCTGTGAACTAGCCATTCTGGGCCCGCTTGTTCTCTAATTCTCCTCGGTCTTCAAATAATATTTCTGTTATACCCTATTGTAAGGTTTTTGGGGGTTTTTTTTGTTTGTTTGTTTGTTTCTGATCTGACTGCATCAGAAAACCCCTCTGGATCAGAGATAAAGTCTTGCTCATACTTGTTTTCCATGTACTCAGCACAGTGCCTGGCACAAAGCAGAATGCATGAAGTCAGCACAGGGCCTAAGCACTTGTTAATCTCAAGTGTGGGAAACTGAGGAACCCCCATCCATTCCAGGGAGGTCCCACTGATGGAGTCACATGGACAGATGTCAGGGTCCACACCTTTACACCTGGGCTGTAAAATCAGGAGCACTCCACATCCACTGGTTATCTGGGAAGGTCAGAAGGAAAGGGGGCCTCCATGGGGCTGGGAGGGGGACATAGCCACTCCCTCTGTAACTTCCCACCTCAGAGGTGAACAGGATGAGCTTTCCAAGGTACAGGAAGTTAGCTATGGTTGTTCAGTGGGTTCAAATAATCAAAATATTCTTCAGGATAGGAAATAACACCAAAGAAGGATTATGAGTGACCCACCACTAACATGTTCAGTTGTCTGTGGCCACCCCATCCTGCACTGCAGTCACACTTCCCTGAGAACGTTCCACAGAAAGCAGTGGAAAGTGTGATTTTAAAGCTCTTCCAAGGCGTGGACAGTTACCTCACTTGGGTCTCTCCAGTTCTGCCCCCCAGGCCTACAGAGCCTTCGAGGATTTCTTAGATCTGCTTCCTGGGCTTCTTAGACCTACCTATGTTTTCTTGCTGTACTGTTGACTCTGGGAGACTGCTGCTGAGCGCTAAAAATAGCCTCTTGCAGGTCCTCAGAGGACAGGTTCCCTTCCTGCCAAAAAATGTGTGGAATGGTGGTTCCGTTGGCAACAGCGAGCCTTTGTTAGAGTTGAAAGTGCGTATCCCTCCTCCTGAGCCCAGCTGCAGTGGTTTGCCTAATGTCACTGACTGTTTTAATTAAGCCCTTTATTGTTGGACTCGGTGCCAAGAAGCCTAAATGAACATTGTCTACTTGAGTGGGTGCTGCTGAGGGTTCTTTTTTTCAATTCTATTTTAGGAAATTTCCAAGAATCACTCTTCTACAGGCCAAGATAAGGGTTAAGAGTCTTTTTCTCAAGAAATAACATTCTCCTAAGTGAACATTATCTTTGTTTTTCTTTCTCTCTCGTGTAACTGAATTCAAACATTCAGGAGGATTTTTCTGGCTCCTGATGGAAACTGAAGATAGTGATATAATTTGCATGCCTTTGTCGGATGGAGGAAACTTCACTTACACTTGCCCTGATGAAATTCCAACAGACTTTGAGCTTTAAGAAATGTACAGGGAAGGAATTGTGATATCACCACTACTCATAGCTACTACACAAAAATTGGATGGTTGGCATCTTTGCTTCCTAGGGCTACTGTATGTAACAAAATACTACAAATTGGATGGCTTAAAACAACAGAAATTTATTCTCTCATAGTTCCAGTGGCAAGAAGTCCAAAATCAGGTGTCAGCAGGTCATGCTCCCTCTGACACCTGTGGGGGACACTCCTTGCTGCCCCTGCTAGCTTCTGTTATTTGCTGGCAATCCTTGGCATTCCTGGCCTCTGGATGCATCACTCCAATCTCTGTTTCTATCATCCCATGGGTATTTCTCCCTGCATGTCCCTGTCTTCTCCTGTTCTTATAAGGATACTAGTGCTTTTATATTAGGGCCCACACTAACTTCATCTTAACTTGACCACGTCTGCAAAGACCCTATTCCAAATAGGGTCACAGGCACCCGACAGTAGAATTTGTGGGGAGCTGGAGATCACCTCCACCACCCCCTTATAGCTTTTAGTGGGCTCTTCAGCTGGTTCTAGAAGTCAAATTGACACCAGGCAGATAAACAAGAGAAAAATATACAAATTGTGTTAGTTTTACATATACATGAAGATCTTAAGAGAGTGAAGTCTGTAGAAGTGGCCAAAGCAAGATGCTTTTGTGCCTTTTGGACGAAGAATGATAAATTCGAGAAGAAATGACAGGACAAAGAAAATCTGGCTGGGCGTAGTAAATTTCCTAGGGGAGTCACTGGAAGATATATGGGGAATGTAAAACAGGTGGATGATGATAAGTGTTACTTTGTTAAGTATGTTTATTCAAGTCGATCCCAGCCTCCATTTCCAAGTCTCTCATGATAAGAGCATTTTCTCCCCTGGTATGGAGAGGTTCCCCCTCCCAGAGGAATCTTTATCATAGGCTGCATGCAGGAAAAGACAGGTCAGCTCTCCCTTTCCGAAACTACAATTTCTCCAAGTGTTTTCAACTCTAAATAATCAATTAATGAGATGGCATATTTGGGGATGGGACAGCCTTCACAACTTCAAATTTCAACATATTTTCCTGAGGGATATAACTCAAATGGCTGGAAATTTTTCTCACTCAGAAAAGGTTTGGGTATTTTTCCACTCTCTACCATAAGTAACCAATATCAGCTACCGCTTTTGGAGAATTTACCACATGCCAAGCCCTAGGCCATGTTCCTGATATATATTCTTTTATTTAATCTTCATAGAAATACTTCGAAGTAAACATTATTATATGCCTAGTTTACAACTGTCAAAATAAAGGTCCAGCTCCGCCTCCTTCCAGCACCCATATTCTGAACAAGCCACCATACCTAACACATACATCGCTTATAGAGTACCTGCCGTGTGCCTGGTGCTACACTAGGCCCTGGGAACAAATGTCATCCTGCCCTCAGGGAACATGAGTCTAGTGGGAAGAGATATGCATCAGAGATATAATTTCCTAAATATCAATTACTACCTCCCAGTGTCATAGCATCATTTCCCACAAGGAATTTTTTTCCTTTGCTCTCATTGCCAGAGGTCTGTTGAAAGAACAGTGGCTGCTGAGATGAAAAGCAGTGCAAAGTCCCTCAAAAAGGGGGTTTCCTCCCTTCCACTTGAATCAGAGCTCCAACATGTCGACAGGTTGAAGCTCTGATTAAACTGGAACTGAGCATCTATGGAACAAACAAAATGTTTCCTAGCCATATTATGCTGAGGAACAAACAACCCTAAAATATCAATGCCTAAAGCACAGTTTATTCTGTGCTCTGCACCATGCGCCTCTGACCCCCACATCTAGGGACTGTGCTCTATGTCACCCTCACACCGGATGCAGGCTAATGAAGTAGTCTTATCTGGAACTCTACAGGTTATGTGGCAAAAAGAAAAAGAGAAGATAGTAAATCACACTGACTCTGAAACACTCCCACCCAGAGGTGTCATGTTGCATTTCATTAGCCAAAGCAGGTCACCGGGCTGTGCTTTATTTCAACAAATCATGGAAGGGCAGCCTGCCTTGTGCCTGCAAGAGAGAATAGAATATATTTAGAGAACAGAATGAATTGCTTCCACGAATGGACAGAAAGAAGTTTCAACCCTGTTCCAGGATGAACAGCCCATAACAAATATGCCTTTCAGACCAAATGAAATAAGTATTTGAAGGAATAGATCAGGTACTCAGTGCAATTTTTGTTAAATGACCATTCCCTTCCCTCTCTGCATACTTAACCCAAAGCTCCATGCAGCAGAAGCCATGCCCCTTCTCTGACCACTCGTTTGGTCAGTGGGCCCTGATGACCAAGCACCAGCTAAGAGAGAACCTGTGGTCTTTTTTGGAAATGAAAGTAGGGAAGTCCAAATGTGAAAGCCATGAATCAGGGTACAGTGATGTATGTTCCTGAGCAATTCCCTGTAGCTTCCCTTTAAACAGCAACCTCTTGAGTACACATACAATATAATTTTAGATATAAATATTAGGCCAGGCACGGTGGTTCATGCCTGTAATCCCAGCACTTTGGGAGGCTGAGGTGGGTGGATCACTTGAGGTCAGGAGTTCGAGACCAGCCTGGCCAACATATAGTGAAATCCCATCTCTACTAAAAATACAAAAATTAGCTGGGCATAGTGGCACATGCCTGTAGTCCCAGCTACTTGGGAAGCTGAGGCAGGAGAATCACTTGAATCCGGGAGGCAGAGGTTGCAGTGAGCAGAGATCATGCCACTGTACTCCAGCCTGGGTGACAGAGTGAGACTCTGTCTCTCAAAACATATATATATACAGAGAGAGAGAGAGATTTTATTTACAGACAGCTTTTCAGGAATAAACTATATTTTATGTAAAGCAAGACATGTATTTGTTTAAACCCTGGATTCCATAGGTAGGCAGCATGCCATATCCACCATATATTTTTCCATCCCTTAAGTTCCAAAATTGATTCCCTGAAGTAAACAGGAAAAACTTGGGAGAAGTAATCAGTAGCTAAAATTATTTTTGTTTTTGTCCTGTTCCAGTTAATGGCTATTAAAAGCAAGATTTCCATGACTTCTTCTATTCCAGATGCCCATGTTCTCAGTTTTAGGAGTTGCAAAAGAAGTTGCGTTCTAATGACTCAGAGGAGTCATTAGCCTTGATGAGTATTCAGGTTGCAGTAACTCACTGCAGGATGTTTAGTGCCTTGGGATCCCCGGGCAGCCTATAATTTGCTCAAAAGCTGGAAATGTTTCTGTACCTCTGCAGAGCCTGGCCCGCGGCTTCCTGTGTCTTCCCACCTTCCTGCCTCCCATTGTGCCTCAGAGCAGGATAATACCACTTTAAACATGTCACATTAGCTGTCAAAGGCAGTGCCTCACAGGACATCATTCATTCCCAGGGGTTTTGAGAAGGAGAGAAGACTGAAACAGACCCAGCTGTGGAATACAGAGAGCTCCTTGGCACCTAAATCACTACCCCAATCATCCCTAAAGAGCTGCCAGGAAACCACATCAGCGGGATCCCACGGAGGCTCACTTTAGCAACCCCTTCAGACTTACCATACTAGACAAGGTTAGACAAATATTAAGATTCACGTGTGTACAGGGTTTTAGAGTGTGCAGAGATTTTGCAAATTTGCCTTGTTTGATTCTCACAGTCATTCCTGTAATGGAGAAACCATTGTCCCCATTTTACTGATGAGAAAACTAAGGCACAGAGAGGTGAAGTGACTAGTCCCAAATCACACACCTATAGGGGCCATGTTTCTGGGATCTAAGAGACCTGTGTTCTAATCTCACCTCCACCTTCACAGATCTACCTCTTAATCTCATCTGTAAAATGATGCTGATGCCCTCTGGATAGCGTTGCAAGAGCATTATGACAATGTACATAAAGGGCCTGCCAGTGTCCCTGGAACAGAGATACTCAAAAAAAGCTCATTAAATAAAAATAAATGGTGCCTTTTTGTGACATGTTTTCCCTTGATCTCTTTCTCATTGAATATTAGCTTTTGCGGGGAACATGGAAAATTAGTCCCAACTGTGCATCACCAAAGATCCTTCTATTTTGTAGGAACTCAGTGACCCACATAATGAAAGATTTTCTACCTGCCATACTTTATTTACAACCGTCTTCTTATTTCAGTAACACATATAACTATTCATCATGGCTCCTAACAAACATGCATATTGAAATGGATGATTCTCGCTAAAACACTAATTTATAATTATTTACAAACATTTACCAAACACTTACTATAAGCCAAATATCTCTCTGGACATTTTGCCAGCATCTGAGCCCAGGAGATCTGACTACCGAGCCCACACTTTTAACCTCTGCGCTAAGATCAGCAACACTAAGAGCTACGATTTATTATGTATTTACTATGGGCCAGCAGACACTGTAATATATTTTTTAAAGATACATTGTCTTATTTAATCATTGTAACAAATAAGTGTATGGTGCAGGTGGTGTCACTTCTTCCATTTTACACATGAGGAACTGAAGCTTGAGGAAGGGAAGTAACTTATTCATAGCCATGTAGCTAGGAAGTAATAGAGCTGGGTTTCGAGCCTGCATTTGCAAAGCATGTACATTAAACCCCTAGTCTATGCTACATTCTCTCTAACATTTCTGTGAACCGTCACTTGAGTTGTTTGAAGCCTCATCACTTGTCAGTGCTTTGTATGATTGGAAATCACTTGAAAATCCCCATTCCAGCCTCAGAGACTCCTGTGGGTCTGAGATCTCAGGGTGAAACTAAGCAGGCCTAGGTAGGAGCACCTCCTGAGGCACCTAAATATTCTTCCTGAAGCCACTAAGAAGGAATGCAGAGGGGTGAGTGTCTGCATTCCTCAGGTGATCAGAATCTCATGTGTATCAGTCCATTCTCATGCTGCTATAAAGAAATAGCAGAGACTGGGTCATTTATAAAGAAAAGAGATTTAATTGACTTGCAGTTCCACATGGCTGGGGAGGCCTCAGGAAACTTATGATTGTGGTGGAAGGCAAAGGGGAAGCAGGCACCTTCTTCACAAGGTGGCAGGAGAGAGAAGTGCAAGCAGGGGAAATGCCAGATGCTTATAAAACCATCAGATCTCATGAGAACTCACTCACTATCACAAGAACAGCATGTGGGAAACTGACCCCATGATCCATTCACCTCCTTCTCTCCGCATGTGGGTATTACATGTTCCTCCCTTGACACATGGGGATTACAATTCAAGATGAGATTTGGGTGGGGACCCAGAACCACCATATCATCATGGAAACAGATAAGAACCAACCCCATCACTAGTTACTGCTGGAGAAAATGGTATCTTCTGAGTGAAAATAGGCTAAATATGTAAATACATTGCTGAGGTCATTGAAGAGGTGTTCTTCCCTGGGGGTACTGTATCTTCTTTGAGCTGCTTTAGATGCAGTACTTGCCAGGAAATGGAAGGATGGGCAAGGTTCTGGCTGGGACCTGCAATACATTTGCTTATCATCATAATCCCTAGCCCCGCACATTTTACTTCCTCAATATACTTCAAAGAAAACTATTAGGGACCCCAATGTGCATTTCTGTTTGGTACACTTCCCACCTCTAGGTGTCTGTCAAGAACTAGATCCTTGAGAAAACCAATATTCTGCATTAGTGGAAAGTGCATCGGACTCAGGATCCTGGTTCAGGTAGACCCAGCTGCTTATGAGCTGTGTGACCTTGGACAAGTGACTTCACCTCTCTAGACTTTAGTGTCCTTATTTATAAAATAAAGTCTTTGGACTAGACATCTCAAAATCCCCAACCAGGGCAATCCTTTCAAAATCCTTTGTAGCTAGCCGCAGTTTAGGCAATAGATGGAAAAGCACTTTGAGAAGTGGTTAAAAGCTCTTAACGCATTTCAAAAGGTGTTATTTTTGCAGAGCAGAGCATGAAATTATGCATGTAGAAAAAGCAAAAAGAGTCCTTTGAAATTTTGGTAGCTCAAATTTAAATGTAAAAATGTTCATTTTAAGTGTCTGTCCTCCCTCTCCTTCTTATCTTCAACAAAGAGGGCCTATGTTAATGTACACAGATAATTTAAGTATTCACACCTATCCTGTGTTTAACCACACCAGAGCTTTGGTAAGGTCTAAAATAGTGCATGGATCTTACCCCTTTGTTTGCCTTCTCCATTGATAAGAGTTGTTAAGAGTCTTCCTCTTCCTGGTAAGGGAGAAGGAGCCATCTCTGCAAGTGGAGATTTCCTTTATAGAAGTAAATTTCCTTTACAAAAGAAAAACTTGTGCCCTGTTTTGAGAGCTTTTCCTGCCTCTAGTTATTCTAGATGGTCTTTAGCTCAAAATAATCTACAGGTCAAACAGGCACATTTTAGGATGGCATATTCTGGTACCCTTCACCTGGACCTTGCTCTCAAACCTTATGAGTAAGCTAATTCAAATACCTACCCTGCCCCACTTCAGTGTGGTAAATAGAGACTTGGACTCCCCAATTCTTAAAGTCTGGTGTTTTCCTCTTTCCTGGGTCATCTACCATCTCCACGTTCTCATTTTCCTGCTCTAAGCCACAGGCAATAGCACAACCCACATGATCCTTTGAACATGATACAACATAGCACACACACAAGTTGCCTTTGTTCCAACTCTCTTTCAGCTTTATTCAACACTTTTCATCCTCATCCCTCAACTATCATTATCATCTTTCATGTATTCATTTTCCATTTATTCAGAAATTGTGCATTGCACATCTATTATGGACTAAGTTTAGGGATACAGTGGTGAACAATAACAACAAAAATAGATGCACACTTTGCCCTCTGAAGTTCACAGTCTAAGGAGGGGGATGGGGATTATTAATCAAATAGCCACACAAATAAATGTGACAAGTTTGTTTATGTAGGGATGGAGTACTTTGAGAGCATATAGGAGAGAGCCTCTACTTTGAATTGGAAGTTATCAAGAGCATGAGTATGAATTAACTAAAGAGTGAGGAGAAGCATGTGTATTAGGCAGAAGGAATGGTATGTGAACTTGTAATTGCCCAATGGGTTCTTCTTGCCCACTGTACAGACAAAAGCAATTCACGAAGACCATGGTATTGCATTAAAGGAAGGGCTTAATTAACACAAGGCAACTGAGAGGAGGGAGTGGCTCAGCCTCCTGAGCACTCAGAGGCTAGGGATTTTATGGATAATTGGGTGGGCAGGAGGCTAGGGAATGGGCACTGCTGATTGGGGATGAAATGATAAGAGTGTGGAAAATGGTTCTTGTGCACTGAGCCCACCTCCGGGTAGGGGCCACAGGACCATTTGAGTCATGAGTCATGGGTCTTGGTGGGGTCAGTTGGTTGCCAGAATGCAAAAATCTGAAAAACACCTCAAAAGACCAATCTTAGGTCCTACAATAGTGATGTTATCTATAGGAGCAACTAGGGAAGTCAAAAATCTTGTGACCTCAAGCCACATGGCTGTTGAGCAGTAAGGGATTATAGAAACTATGGCTACATTTTAGCAGAGGTCAGGCCCTTTCCATAATCCTAATCTTGCGGCCTTTCCTTAGTCTTACAAAGGCAGTTTCAGCCCCCAAAACGGAACAAGGAAAGCATCAGTTTCATGGAGAGACTATTATCACACTTGCTTCAAAGTTAAATTAGAAACTAAATTCCTCCCATGGTTAGCCTGGTCCTGCCCAATAATGAGTGAGGACAGCCAGCCTGTGAGACTAGAAGCAAAATGAAGTCAGCCATGCTAGATTTCTCTCACTGTCATAATCTTTGCAAAGGTGGTTTCAAAGTAGCACTGGAGTAGGAAGAACATGGCACATAAAGGAATGGAAAAACACCAGTGTGGCTGAAGAGTGTGGAGTGAGAAGAGGAGTGGAACGAGATGAAGTAAGGAAGTTGGCAAGAGCCAGACAAGGTTCTGTAGGCATGTTGAGGACTTTGGTCTTTATTCTATTTTTAGCACAAGAAGTAAAACGATGTGTCATTGATTTCAAGAACATCACTCTCACTAGCATATAGAAAATAGGAGAGAGGCAAGAGTGGATGTTACAAGGTTATTGCAGCACTTCAGGCAACAGATATTGGAAGCCTGGATAAAGGAGGTAGTGTTACTGATGAAAGAAGTGTTTGAACCAGGAGTTATTTAGAAAGTACAAATGAAGAACTTGGCAATGGGTTGTATAAAAGAAGGGAGGAGACCATTAAGGATGATTTCAAGGGGTTGGAATTGTTAAATTAGTTATGTCGGGGAAATATTCACTGAGAAAGGGAGTAGGAAAGAGAATCAGTTTTGTCTTGAGTCTTTGTTTTTTCTTGTCTTTGAGTCATAACGGTAGAAGATTAGATGATAAATTTGGTTTGGTACATGCTAAGTTTGAAGTACCTTTGAGGTATGCACAGGGAAATATCAGGTAGGCAGTTAAATAAAAGGTCTAGTGCAGTGGCTCTAAAATCAGGGATAATTTTTTTTCCTCCAGGGGACATTTGCCAACGTCTGGAGATATTCTTGGTTGTCACAATGTAGTGAGAGGTGCTATTGGTATCTGGAAAGTAGAGGCTAAGGATGTTGCCAAACATGCTACAATGTGCAGGACAACCACACCCCTCACAGCAAAGAATTATCCAACCCAAAATGTCAATAGTGCCAAAGGTGAGAAACGCTGGTCTATAGATATTTGAGAGTCATTGGCCAAAAGCCTTGGGTATTGATAAGATCACAAATAGAAAGAATAAGAGTAAGAAAAAAGGTGGCATAGTACAGATTTTTGAGGAACTTTAATGCATAATGGCAGGATGACTTACCCAACATAAGAGACTGAGAAGGAGCTGCAGAGAAGTAGGAGGAAAACTCAAAGAAAATGGAGTCACAAAAGCCAAAAGTTGGGTAGGGGAGTGATGAAAAGTGTCAGATGCTACCAAGAAGACAAAGGAAATGGGGACTGATGAGTGTTCATTGCATTTAGGAATGTGAAGGTCATTGGTAGCCTTTGCAAGAGCAGTTTTGATAGCATGATGTTGAGACAAGACATACTGCAGTGGGTTGAGAAATGAATGGGAGATGAACAAATGGAAGCAGTTAGTGTAGGCAATGCTTTTAGGAAGTTTGGCAATGGAAGGGAGGAGAGTGAAAGAACAGTCCTGGCAAGAAATGTGGAGGTCAAGAACAGTTTGGGGTTCAGTGATTTTTTTGGTGTTTTATTTCGTTTTAATTTTTTTATTATGGAAAATTTCTTACATATATAAAGTAAGCAGAATATTACAATGGACTTCAATGTACCCTAGATTCTATGGACCCTGGATTCTGTTTTATTTCTCAGATGAGTAATGTTTGTTCTAGGAGGGAGTTGATTTGGCTGGACTCAAATTCTCAACTCTGTCTCTCCTAATCAGCAACAACTTAAATCTCTGCTTGGTTCTTTCAGATTCCAGCTGTACTTTTTTTTTTTTTTTTTTGCCAATCCCCCTGTGTGTGCATAGTTTAGTGGTCAGCCAATAATTTGGGTAGATTGGGGAGTTTATCCTTTCTGCAGCTTATTCCCTTCCAGAACCCACCCCCTCTTCATTTCCTGGCTTCTCTTCTAGCCCCAACTCTATTATCTGATACCTCAAGCTATTAAGACTTTGGTCTTCTGTTGCCCCAAGTTGCCTGCAGATTGGACTGCCTTCAGGCAAAAAGCTGCAAACTTGCAAATCCCAAAAGGTATAATTCCTGCTTTCAAAGCTTGATTCCCCTCCAGTATCTGTCTGCTCGTGGCCAACCCCCATTGCCTTCGCACATGCGTGTGTGTGTGTGTGTGTGTGATGATGGAGTAGCTCAAGACTGTCACTAACCCCTCTTCCCATCCCCAGCTCCATCCCCCACTGCAAGAACCTCATGTACATGTGTCTGAACATCCCCACCCACATGTCCAAGTTTCAGTCACGGACTCAGGCCTAGGGATCCAGCTACTGCAGTGTGGTCTGTACATGGGAGGAGGGACCTGGAAAAGAGGCCCGAACAGTCCCTGGAATGAGCCTTGGGGCCATTCGGTCAGGGAATTCTGGCATCCTGGGTACTGGTCTAGAGGAAGGAAAGAAGGGCACAGACTCTGGGGAGCACAGGCTCCCTGTGGGCACACCCCATGGCCCCATGGACTCCTTGCCCTGTGGAGAGAAGCAATCGGAAGAAAGCCAGAGGATGACCCTCTAAACTGCTGGGGCTTCGGGCAGGAATCTTTCTTGCCCAGGTCTATGGGCAAATTTAATTAATGCAATACCTAGTACTATGGACTTTGCTCAGTTCCTAGTCTGACTGCCTGGTTTCTCTGTGTGTACGTGTTTTATTTCTTTTAGTGGACTGTTCATCACCATTCATGACAAAGGTCATCTTGCAACAATGCTGAACTCTTGGCCAGAAGACAATATTAAGGTATGATCCCGTTTTCATTGCTATTTAATCATTGTTGGGTGAATCGTTTCAGCCTAAACCAGAGTCATTTCCAGCTATAAAATGAGCCATTATGACACTGAAGGCAGCATACTACCCCCATTCCTAAGCCGCAGACCTGTTATAGCCAAGTACAAATACACCGCAGAGCAGAGGTTTGCATTAACCAGGCATCCATGTGACATTGCCCTTCATTATTGTGATTATTAGTCTGAAGATATGTTCAGCATGTGTTGAGTCCTTGCTAAATATATCGTGCCGGTTTCCATGGTAGACACAGAGAGAAATCAGGCATAGACTCTCTTCTCGAGTAGCTGACATGTTATGTGGAAAATAAGCCAAAGGCACAAAAGACTAACAAGGTGGAACTTGTCCAGAGATAGATAAAGTACACGAAAAGAACTGAGGGTGTTCTTCTAGAGGCAATGATGATTTTTAGCCTGAGGAGATTCAGGGTTGACTTCCTGGGGGAAGTGACAGTGGAGCTGGGCCTTGAATTTAGGGGTAGGCTGTGGACAGTTAGGTAGTGGAGAGACTAGGCTGTGGAGTGAGGACATTGTGCACCAAGAGTAAAAGCCTATGATGAACAATATCTTCACACTTGGGTATGTGTACCCTGGGGGTACACAGCAGTGTGGGGGTGGGGATGAGGGGCATAAATGTAGAGTGACAAAATAAACCTGCCATTTCTTCCAGGAGCATCCGTTTTACTCACAAATTTAAGAAGAAAACATTTCTACATACCAAACAATATATATTATAGAATGCCAAAGTTGCCTTAATTTTTTTTTTTGAGACAGAGTCTCACTCTGTCATCCAGGCTGGAGTGCAGTCACAGATTATTGCAACCTCAATCTCCTGGGCTCAGGTGATCCTCCCACCTCAGCCTCCCCCATAGCTGGGACGACAGGCATGGGCCACTATGCCTGGGTAATTTTTTGTATTTTTTTGCAGAGATGGGGTTTTGCCATGTTGCCCTGACTGGTCTTGAATTTCTGGGCTCAAGTAATCTGTCCATCGAGGCCTCCCAAAGTCCTGGGATTACAGGCGTGAGCCACCGTGCCTAGTGATGTTAATTTTTATACATAAAACATGCAACTTTGTAGAAATGTATTAGCCTCTGGCTAAATCCCCAGATCTCCTCCTGCTATAGAGATGTCTATGAAGGAGTTTGAGGGGTTCTGGTATCTAAGATCATTGTTACTTCTGGAAACAAAACGGATGAGGCAAAAATGCAGAACATCCACTGGCTGGGTGGTGAGGGCATTTTTGGCAGCTGAGCTGGGGAGGGGTTGGTGTTGACCAAGTATAGTACAAGGAACTTTCAAGGCCAATGCTCACATCACCCTGCCTTGCCTGGGAGGCCATAGTACTCCAACACATCCACTCTGGAAGAGATCCCTGGAGGTTCAGATACAGAGAAGGTATATGGGCCCGTATTCGAGGAGCTCAAAGTCTAGTTAGAAAGACTGATCCAGAAACAATGACAGTACACTGTGTCTGTGCTGCCAAAGAGACGACCATGGCCTCGCTCTCTTTTTCCCTGACCATTCCGAGCCCCTCCACCCTTCTCCACTGGACACCAAATGTAGCTTCTTTCTGTCTACCTCCCTTTATGTCCCACCCACTCCTGGCTCTCTCCAGGGAATGATATAATTTAAAAACAGACCAGGTTGGGGACAGAACCTTGGCCCTCAGGAGCCAGGCTCGAGCCATAGCCAAGGCCCTGGGACTTTAGTCCTAGCTCATTTTTTACATCTGTGTCTGGGTATCATTTTGCCTTGTGCTTCTCCCTCCTGCTAATCTGCTTAGACTCCAGGTATATGTCCTGCAGGCCCTGCAGGTTTTGGTCCCAGGCCCAGAGAAGCAAGTTTCCAGAGCGTGTCTAGCATGAATCTATAATAAAATCTTGAGGACATTAAGGGAAGCCAGCTTACTGGATGGACTAATCTGAGCGGATATGCTGCTGGGGTCCTGTAAAGTTATCTCTTTCACTCACCTTCCTGGACAGTTCAACCATGGGGAAACCTTGGACATAGGAGGCACTCAGTAGATGCTTACAGAGTTGAATGAATTCAGTTGATAGACATGCTTAGCATCTTCCATGTCACAGATACTGTGCCAGGAGGTTCTCCACTAATATTTTTGGGGCTCTTCTGCAAATTATGAGGAACTAGAAAGAATGATGAAAAGGTACCTCTGTTTAAGAAAAAGGCACCGTTTCCTCCAAGCTGACACAGGGGCTTGGTGAGGGGATCATGGACTCAATTTCAGGTTTCAGTTGTTCCTCTTATCAGGGCACAACTGTGTCAAGGGCCTTGCTGTGAGGAATGCAAAATGAGAAAAACATAGACCCTACCCTCAATTTGCTTTGTATTGTGGTTGGGAAACCAAGATGTAAATTCGAAATACAACATTAGGAGCTAAATATCTATTGACTTCAATAAACATATTTTGAGAACCTTCTAAATACTGAATGCTAATTGCCAAAGAGATGGAGACCACAACCGTTGTGATTTCAGAGGAAGAGAAACAGGGCTTTGGGCACCCTGGAAGAGGTAGGACTCCAGCAGGCCCCAAATAAGACAGACATCTAGAGCTTCTCGGAGAATGTTAAGTTGCATGAGCAGATCTGGGACCATGATATTGAATTCAGTTGCATTCAACCATCTTTTAGTAAACATCTACTCTGGAAGAGCTCCCTAGAGGTTCAGATACAGAGAATGTATACGAGCCCATACTCAAGGAGCTTGAAGTCTAGTTAGAAAGACTGATCCAGAAACAGTGACAGTACACTGCATCTGTGCTGCCAAAGAGAGGACCCCAAAGGACAAGGGGCAGACAGGTCACTGGCTGCCCACCCACCCTGTGGTTCCGCAGAGTACACAGGTGAGTGCCTGGGACCACCTCCATACTTTATTCCTGTCTCATTTTGAAGAATCCTAGAGATCAGTCCCAGCGACTATATAGAGGAATCAGACCTGGCTTTGCAATAAGACAGTCCCAGATTCTGGCCTTGAAGCTTCACTTACCTGCTGCGTGTGCAGATATCCTTTCTGAGCTTTGCTTTCCTATTGTGAGGATTAACTATGATAAAGTCTACACACATCGAAGGGCACTTGAATGGATATTGTCATCACTGGAGGTGGTGGAGGCAGCTGTAGCCTACACCGCAGTATAGTCAGGGCCTGAGGGGGCTCCCTTACCTGGGAATCACAGGCTACAAATGAGCAGTCAAACAGTTTGACCCCTAAACATATTTGATTTGGCTCTTAGTGGTTTTCTAACATTTTGAATTTGTAGGCAACATTTTTAAATCAGGAGATTTCATGAGAAATATATATCCAAGCACTTGGATTTCTGGCTTCTCTGGAAAAGCCAGGAGCTCTGAATATTGGGCCTGTAGTTTGGCATGTAAACAGGTCCACTAGAGCTGATTGGACTGCCTCTGGCTTACCCCGGACCCCTCCCTGCCCTACTCACTGGCCTTTTTTCTGGAGGTTCCTCTCCCCCCACCCCTAGATGCCCTTTCAAAGGTTTAGAATTCCAAGCCACAGTCTCTCTTGTTTTCCGATGTGTACTTTCCAGTTACTTTAGAAAGTGGGGAGGAAGGTCTCCCTACCTAGGTAGGGAATCTCTGCTCATCATTCTTTCATAGCACTTGGGAACTGATGCAGAACCTCTTCTTCATTACTTCATTCTATTCCCACAGTCACTGGGAGAAGTTGGAGTAAGGACTTCTGAAACCCCCAGTGTGGGTCCTGAAGAATGTGTAGGAGTGAGACCAGGCATGGTGGCTCACGCCTGTAATCCCAGCACTTTGGGAGGCTGAGGCAGGCGGATCACTTGAGGTCAGGAGTTTGAGACCAGCCTGGCCAACATGGTGAAACCTCGTCTATACTAAAAATATAAAAATGAGCTGGGCGTGGTGGCAGGTGCCTGTAGTCCCAACTATTCAGGAGGCTGAGGCAGGAGAATAGCTTGAACCCGGGAGGCGGAGGTTGCAGTGAGCCTTGTGCCACTGTACTCCAGCCTGGGCAACAGAGAAAGACTCTGTCTTAAAAACAAAAACAAAAAAGGGCTGGGCACGGTGGCTCACATCTGTAATCCCAGCACTTCGGGAGGCCGAGGCGGGCAGATCACCTGAGGTCAGGAGTTTGAGACCAGCCTGGCCAACATGGTGAAGCCCCGTCTCTTCTAAAAATACAAATATTAGTTGGGCATGGTGGCACGCGCCTATAGTCCCAGCTTCTCAGGAGGCTGAGGCAGGAGAATCACTTGAGCCGGGGAGGCAGAGGTTGCAGTGAGCCGAGATTCGGCCACTGCATTCCAGTCTGGGAGAGACAGTGAGACTGTCTCAAAAAAAAAAAAAAAAAAAAAAAAAAAAAAGTGTAGGGTTGTGTCTCAGATGAGCAAGCTGAGGTTAAGTGACTGTCTGAGGTTACGCACAATTAAGTGTTGGTGCCCAGCCCAGAGCTGTGGTCCTAAGTCACTTCTGCAGCAACTGCTAAGTGGGGGAGACAGAGTTTTTCAAGGCACAGGTATCTTTAGACCTGTTGCGAGCTGCTTGCCTAGAGAAGAGGAGTGGTTCAGAGGAGCCTCAGGAAAAAATGACTTTCTATGTTTTCCCAGCAAGAAAGCAGAGTTGAAAACTGCAATGTAAGAAAAGCAGGCTGCGAGGGAAATGGAGCCAAAGCCCAGGGCTGGGGAGACCACAAAGTTTTGTGGGCCTTGCTTTTCAGGAAGGAGGGGGCGGGCCAGGCCAGGCTGCCTTGAGCTGTCCAGTGTAAATCACAAAGAGGAGTGAGAACTGCTCTTCTGACTCTTTCCCACAGTGGCCATTGCCTGGAGCCTATAGGAAGGTCCAGCTGAGAATAGCCTCCTCCCTAACAGTTTTCCCAAGCTCCTAAATCTCTCCGTCACCCCAGTCCCAGGAGCTTCGCAGGAGGAGGTGCTGAGAGCCAAGGGACCCTCCTCTGCTACTGGGCACATCCTCTGTAAACAGTCACTTAGGTGTTTATACTTAGAGCAGATTGCTGGTGCCAAGTGCCTACCTATCACGCATTGGCCCAGTTTGTGTTAAACCCCACTCTGTGCTCATTGTCAGAGGTTAGATTTCCTGAAAAATAGTCTCAGAGACATATTAGGGAGTGCTCTTTGGTCAGTCAACACTTGTGGGAAGGAAGGAAACAGGATAGAGCAGGAGAGGCTGGGCTGCAGTAAGATCTCAAGCAAGGCTCCGCTGAGCCCCCGAGGAGGCTCTGGAGCTGGGACGGCCCTTCAAAGGCATCCAGAAGTCAGGCAGCAGAGTGGGCCTTTAGATTCCTGTATTGGGCTGCCCTTGGAAGGAGGTGTGGCTTTGGGCAAGGTGGCTCTCTTCAGTAGAGGAAATTCCCCTAAGTGGGCTGATATCTGAGGATACAGCTGGGAAAATAACTCTTTCATTCCTGCAGGAGGATCTGGGCAGCACATCATCGTATCCACCTCATGCGGTATGATGCCAAGTGCTCTACATAGATTAACTCATTGGATTTTCATGGCAACCCCATAAGAGGTAGGGACTATTGTTATCCCCATTTTATAGACAAGGAAGCTGAGAGGTTAGGTTCTTTGCAAGGGAGGAGTGGAACCAAGATTTGAAACTAAGAAGTGTGAGTTATTTTTGTTGTGGAAAGAGAGAGAGGGAGAAGCAGAAGAAGAGGAGGAGGAGGAGGATAAAAGGAAAGATGAGAAGGAAGGATGAAACAAAAGGAAGAGGAAGAAGAGGGTTGTATAAAAAGCGCTGTGGGCAACACTTGTAGCTATGACCATGGCTACAAGTCCAAGGAAGCTCCAGAGCAAGCAAGGACATTTGATCCTCAGGTCAGTATTGAGTCAGTCCCATTGGGTCCACCCAAACCAAAGGGTGTGGGCAATAATTCAGAAAAGGCCTTAGGTCTGAGGCAGGCGGGCAAAGGAAGAATATGGCACAGCCTCCCCCAAACCTCCCCCGAGTCATCAGAGAGACAGGGGAGTTATGAATTATAAAACTCTTCCAAACAAGGAAAATGTGATTCTGTAGTTCTAGAAAAGGTTGCTGGGCTTTAAAGCTCAAGGATGCTGCCCAGGTTTGCCCTCAGCCTTTTGACAATTTACAGAACTAGTGGCTCCCAGCATAAGGTCCATCGATGTCACGAAAAACAGGGTGCAGTGTCTTCTCTCTGAACTTGTTAATCCACAGCAGGTCTGAACTCTGTTCAGTGCAGAAGACACTTTGTTTTCTCTGTTGGATCTATCACATTGCCCACCATTTGTGTGTGTGTGTATCACATTACAGACACCAAGTTAAGTGTATCACATTACAGACACCAAGTTAAGTGCTGATGAATCAAAGATGACACAACCCATTACTGGCCCCAGAAGAGCTTCAAGCTATTGTGAAGCACAAGGAAATGTACATAACTATAATACAAGGAAGGGAGTGATAGGTTTTGTAGATGAGGAAAATGCTATGGGAATTCAGAGAAGGAAGTGATAAAATTCAGAAGGGAAGCTTCATGGAGGGAAATGCTTTTTGAACTGTTCCTTGAAACATGCAAGAGTGGTTAAGATTTGTATCAAGGAGATAAAGAAATTGAGAAGTAAAATGGTGTGTATTCAAGAAAGTACAAGCCTTGTGCAAAATTGGAAATATTTCAGTTTGGATGGAGCATGGAAAGAATAAAGGGGAAGTTCAAAGGGCATCTTGGGCCTAGCCCATGGAAGGCTTTAAGTGCCAGTCTAAGATGTTTGGGCTTTATTTTACAGACATTGGGAACCATTAGAGAGTTGGGGGCAAGAATGTGATATATCTGGGTGTGCTTCAGAAAAAATGAAATGGAATGGGGAAAATCCAGTAGAGAGACCAGTTGGGAGAACAGTGCAGTGGCTCAAGTGAAGATGGATGATCTGATCCAAGGCAGTAGCAATAATATGAAGATAACTGAACAGATGTTTAAAATAGGAAGCAGGCACAATCAGCAGAACTTGGTGACCAATTGGCTGTGGTTGACTAACAGAGAAGAATCAAAGAAGACTGGACGTTTTCGAACTTGGAAGATACAGGGTAACAGAGAGCAGGAGGACAGCAGAGTAAAAAGGCTCAAAAGGAGTAAGAGGGAAAAGAGGATTCATTTGGTTAGGGACTCGTGGGAATTGGGAAGACTATTGGACATTTGAGTGGCAATGTCCAGCAGACAGTTATCTACAGGTGTCATCTACTTAGAGAGGACAGTAGGAGCCATAACAATGGATGAGGATGCCAAGGTTAAAGCTGTTAAGCTTCGCATGGCCAGACTTTCTTAAATGTTGCATTTGCCAAGGTCTCCCCTTGGTTTCTTTTTCATTCATTCATTTAACAGATAATTATTGCATGGTCTTTCTGTGTTAATGCTAAACTGGAGAGATCAGAAATAATTTCAAAGTCTGAGATGTAATCTTTGCCCTAAATAATCATCATCATTACAATCATAAGAGCAGCAACCATTTATTCATCATTCTTACTTTATACAAGGCACCAGGTTAAAATGAGACATATGTTATTTTATTTCATCATTACAACAACCTGAGGAGTTAAGTATTATTATTATTATTATTATTATTATTATTATTATACCCATTTTATGGAGAATTGAAGCTCTGAATAGTTATCTATTTATCTAAAATTACACATGGCACATCATCAAGGATCCTAGATTCAAAAACTGGTTATCAGACTCGAAAGCACTTGCCATTAACTATGAAGGCTGTTTTGTGAGATAAAATGTGCATTTTAAAACAAAGTTAAATAACAACCCAGCTCCTTTCACCATCAAAGGTTTAAATAACACCTTGTGCGGGTCTTGGCAGGCAGTGGGTCCTTAATACACGCTTGTGAAAGGCAGGCAAGCAGACAGGAAGGGTGTATGGTAGATATAGCAATTCAGGGGAAGGAGAAATTTCGGTAGATTATAATGAGCAGGATTTATGCAGCTGAAGAATAGGGAGAAGAACCCTTCAAGAGAAAGGAATAGAGAGGTTGAGATGGAGAGGTGGTAGGCAAATTCAGAGTGTGTCTGGGAAGAATAAGAAGGCCAGCACAGCCAGAGAAGGCAATTGTGTACAGATGTGTAGCAGGAGATAAGTTTCAGAAGGTCTGTTGGATTCAGATCATTAAAGAGTTAAGTATTTTGGACTCTATTCTATGGACAAGTTCAAAGTCACTAAAGGTCTTTGAGCCTGGGAATGGCATAATGAAAATGGGCTTTTGACATAATGAATCTGACATTGGTTGGCAGCAGAGAATGGAAGGAAGGAAGATGAGAGGCAAGAAGTCTGGTTCTGAAACTGTTGCAATAACTCAACTATAACCATGGTAGGATTGCAGGTGGACAGTAGATGGAGGTGAGACACTCATTCAGAGGAGCTGGGCATGCAGTAGAGTGCCCTGGGGCATGTCCAGGCTGACAGAGTGCCACTGCAGAGCCCTGTCACCATCCTAGGGTTGTGGGAATAACAGCCTGGAGTAGCAGATTTCCTCTGTTTAACTTCATGTCACTCACTGCCCCTTCAGCACAGAGACGGATTCTGACAGAATGGGAACCACAATAAGGAAGCTCTAATTAGGAGAAACGATAGAGAAATGCCCAGAGTTTGGACACCAGGGGCAGCATGAGGGCATAGTCTCTAACAGGGAGATCTTCCAAGAGGAGGTCACATGCAGGCTACAGAGAGGGTGGCGCCAAAGCAGGGCAGGACTTTGCCAAGATCACAGGCACTTTACCTCAGCCAGTTGGGGTGGTAGAAGGAGCCATGAACCAGGAACCCTGCCCTGTCACATTCACTAGCAAGATGACCTTGCTAAGTCATCTAATCTTTAAGATAATTGATGTGGAAACATCCAGCCAGTGCCTGGCATGTGGCCGACACTTAACAAATATATGGAGAAAATAAAGGTTTTGAGCCTCTGTTTGCTCACCTGTGAAGCAGAGATAACAATCTCAGATCCGCCTACCTGTCCAGGCTATGGGGAAGGTCACATGAGATGCAGTCTGTGAGCATTCTCCACAGAGGCAGTAGACCAATCTGAGGGAGAATATCATTATTTTCATGGATCTCTTGCACTCTCCAGAGACCCTTTTCCAGAAGCAGAGGGATGTTTTTAAGAATCTCTACACCTATTTCCACTAAAAGAGAGAGAAAGGAAGTGAGAAGATCCCATAAGCCCTTTGGGTACCAGATCATAAACTCTTCCAGGGAAAGAATGGGTCTTCATCTCTTTACCCCCATTGCCCAGCAATGTACCTTCATGGATTTAACCAAACCCTATGGTGTTCATAGCCCATCAGGACATTTGTAGCCTAAAATGGATCCAAAGCCAGGTTCCAATGAAGGGATGAGGGACCTATAAACTTAACTCTTTTAGAGATAGAGAGAGCTAGTGCTGGTGAGCAGGTGAGAGTGGCCTACAAACAACTTTACCGTTACACTGAGGGGCTCTCCTTGGCCAGACATTCAAGGCCTTTCACAGTGTGACTCCTGCCTGACTTTCCATTCTTTCCCTTCCTGCAACCTACATCTCCTCATTCCCCAAACACACCCTACATTCTCCCCACCCCCAGCACCTCTACCCTGGATTTTAACTTTCTTTTGTATCAAATGCCCTTATCCCCACCCACACCCCACAATCTTCACCTGTCCAAGGTAGGGCATGTGTGTCCCTTCACTCATGAAGGGTTACCCTCCCATCTTCTAATCTCTGCCACCTTTTATGCTATTCTGCTGCAGTCCAGCTTTTCTCCCAGAATCACGATTATTAATATACACATTCCATCTCTCCTTTGGCCCATTAATCCTTTAAGGGCTGGGTCCATGCATATTTGTTTTTGTAGATGTGCAAACTGAAGCTCCTCCAGAATTTCTCACAGTGTCTTATGCAAAGTAGGTGCTTCATAAATATGTATTAAATGAATGAATAAAAGAATATCCATTATAATAATACAATTATTCCTATCATCATCATCAGCTTCATTCGTATCTATTAATTCACAGTAGGTAAGCCTTGAAGTAGCACTACATCTAGTACATAGTAGGCCCTCAGCAATTCTTTGCCAAATGCGAAAGGTAAATCCCAGTGCAGCCTGAAACTTTTCCTGATTTCATATGCAATAGTGATCCTAGAAGATGTCACAAGGAGCCCTGTTCTTTGCAAATCGGATTTTTCATAATCCAGGAGTAGGTCAGAGAGCACTTAGATTAGCCTCTAAACCCTGGAGCTGTAGCAGCAGCACGAACACTTATTTTTCATTTTCTCCTTTAATTATGCCCTTCCCTCCCCACCACCCCAAGTCTCAGGCTGAGAGTGTCTATTTAGTTTCCTTGAGGGAGAGTGAAGTGACTTGATGTGGTTTCCCTCCAGCTGTTTCTGCAGCCCCCACCTGAAGCTCAGAATGCAAGGCAGGCATCTTTCTGTCATCTCCTCTCAGTAGGGTTTCTCACCAGCCTGCCAGGAAGGACTGGCCACCTGCAGGTGAATAAATGCTCTGGCCATATCCCAGACACACTCCTTCACACCAGCAAAGCCAGTGGGCACCCAGTCGCCAAGCCTGATGGGCTGGGGCTGCTAAAACGAGCACTCTGTCACAGGAAGTGCTGTCCCTGATTGATGGTACCCTGCTGTTTTTCAGGCCGTGGTGGTGACTGATGGGGAGCGCATCCTGGGCCTGGGAGACCTGGGCTGCTATGGCATGGGCATCCCTGTGGGCAAGCTGGCCCTGTACACAGCGTGCGGAGGGGTGAACCCGCAGCAGTGCCTCCCTGTGCTGCTGGACGTCGGCACCAACAATGAGGTAACCCACTGCCCAGGCCAGGAGTTCTGGGGCCAAAAGGTGGCAACTGGGACAGGGTGAGGAGCATGTTTGTGGGTGGTTATATCTACACAGCGATGGACCATTTCTTTCTTGGCATCCCCCTGACCAGGGCACTCCCCCTACACAGTTGTGGAGTAGAGGACCTTCTTCCCTGGTTGCCCACCCCTAGCTCCATCCTGTTCCCTCTCCCACTCCTGGGCCCCCTTGCTCCTCTACCTCCATGAGGCCCTCTATACCCACAATGACCCCAGCTTGGGCTTCCTTCCTCTCTGACCCCCATTACCGCAGGCAGTTTCTATTTCCCTTGAGGTGGGTGTGACCAGTGGGCTGTGTTTTTTAGCATTCTCAAGGCAGGCTGCCCCAGTGGAAGGATTAGAATTCAAAGCACCAGGGGACAAAATGTCTGAATCAGACAGATTAGGGTCCTGCAAACCCAGTGAGGGAAACTGAGCCAAGCTGTAGGTGAGATCCACCTGCAGGATTCCTAGCAGTTTGTGGTTTAAAGAGCTCAGGCCCCAGCCAAGGGTTTCTCTGCTCTAGGAACCACCATGGGCATGTCTGTGATTCGCAGGTCTGTCTCTGTGTCAGAAAACATGAAAAAATATCCAAGAATTCCCTCTTAATGACATTTATCTTTGAGATCAGTGCATGTTCATCCTTTAAAAATGGAGGCCGGGCACAGTCACTCACGCCTGTATTCCCAGCACTTTGGGAGGCCGATCGGGGCGGGATCACCTGAGGCCAGGAGTTTGAGACCAGCCTGAACAACAAGGTGAAATCCCATCTCTACTAA
The DNA here is from genome assembly GCF_009828535.3 of Hylobates moloch. Taxonomy (NCBI): domain Eukaryota; kingdom Metazoa; phylum Chordata; class Mammalia; order Primates; family Hylobatidae; genus Hylobates; species Hylobates moloch. Next base: position 58,772,512 of record NW_026652286.1, on the reverse strand, counting down.
GAATACAAAAATTGCTGGGTGTGGTGGTGCACACCTGTAATCCCAGCTATTGGGGAGGCTGAGACAGGAGAATCCCAGGAAAACCTGGGAGGCAGAGGTTGCAGTGAGCCGAGATCACACCACTGCACTCCAGCCTGGGTGACAGAGCAAGACTGTCTCAAAGAAAGAAAGAAAGAAAAGAAAGAAAATTCAGAGAAGTGTTAAAAATAAGATATCAGCCACACAAGCACTAATCATTGTTTACATATTGGTATATTTTCTCCCAGCTGTTTTTTTTCCATGCACTTATAAAACAAAAGTTGTGTTCTTATTATATATACAGTATTTTATATTTCTTTTTCAAATTTAATTGTCTGTCATGAGTTTTCTTTCAGGTCATTAACTATTCTTCCACAGTGTCAGTTTAATAGCTACCTGGTGTATCATAATTTACATAAGAAAACCCCCACAGTTGGGCACTTAGGTTGTTTCTCATCTTTTTAAAATATAAATTGTGCTCTGATACCCATTTTTGCAGATGAGTCTTTGTACCTATCTCTGAGTACTTCCTTAGGATACATTTCTAGAAATGTTAAGTACTGAAGCAAAAGGAATGGTCTTTTTTTTTTTTTTTTTGGAATGTAAAGAGCAATCTGAATTTATTTTTCTGGTAACTGGTCACAGCATGTTTTCTTTTTTTTTAACTTTATTATTATTATACTTTAAGTTTTAGGGTACATGTGCACAATGTGCAGGTTTGTTACATATGTATACAAGTGCCATGTTGGTGTACTGCACCCATTAACTCATCATTTAGCTGGGTTTACCTGGTATATCTCCTAATGCTATCCCTCCCCCCTCCCCCCACCCCACAACAGTCCCCAGTGTGTGATGTTCCCCTTCCTGTATCCATGTGTTCTCATTGTTCAATTCCCACCTATGAGTGAGAACATGCGGTGTTTGGTTTTTTGTCCTTGCGATAGTTTGCTCAGAATGATGGTTTCCAGTTTCATCCATGTCCCTACAAAGGACATGAACTCATCATTTTTTGTGGCTGCACAGTATTCCACGGTGTATATGTGCCACATTTTCTTAATCCAGTGTATCACTGTTGGACATCTGGGTTGGTTCCAAGTCTTTGCTATTGTGAATAGTGCCGCAATAAACATATGTGTACATGTGTCTTTATAGCAGCATGATTTATAGTCCTTTGGGTATATACCCAATAATGGGATGGCTGGCTCAAATGGTATTTCTAGTTCTAGATCCTTGAGGAATCGCCACACTGACTTCCACAATGGTTGAACTAGTTTACAGTCCCACCAACAGTGTAAAAGTGTTCCTATTTCTCCACATCCTCTCCAGCACCTGTTGTTTCCTGACTTTTTAATGATGGCCATTCTAACTGGTGTGAGATGGTATCTCATTGTGGTTTTGATTTGCATTTCTCTGATGGCCAGTGATGATGAGCATTTTTTCATGTGTTTTATGGCTGCATAAATGTCTTCTTTTGAGAAGTGTCTGTTCATGTCCTTTGCCCACTTTTTGATGGGATTGTTTGTTTTTTTCTTGTAAATTTGTTTGAGTTCATTGTAGATTCTGGATATTAGCCCTTTGTCAAATGAGTAGGTTGCAAAAATTATCTCTCATTCTGTTGCCTGTTCACTCTAATGGTAGTTTCTTTTGCTGTGCAGAAGCTCTTTAGTTTAATTAGATCCCATTTGTCAATTTTGGCTTTTGTTGCCATTGCTTTTGGTGTTTTAGACATGAAGTCCTTGCCCATGCCTATGTCCTGAATGGTATTGCCTAGGTTTTCTTGCAGGGTTTTTATGGTTTTAGGTCTAACATGTAAGTCTTTAATCCATCTTGAATTAATTTTTGTATAAGGTGTAAGGAAGGGATCTAGTTTCAGCTCTCTACATATGGCTAGCCAGTTTTCCCAGCACCATTTATTAAATAGGGAATCCGTTCCCCATTGCTTGTTTTTGTCAGGTTTGTCAAAGATCAGATAGTTGTAGATATGCGGCGTTATGTCTGAGGGCTCTGTTCTGTTCCACTGGTCTATATCTCTCTTTTGGTACCAGTACCGTGCTGTTTTGGTTACTGTAGCCTTGTAGTATAGTTTGAAGTCAGGTAGCGTGATGTCTCCAGCTTTGTTCTTTTGGCTTAGGATTGACTTGGCGATGTGGGCTCTTTTTTGGTTCCATATGAACTTTAAAGTAGTTTTTTCCAATTCTGTGAAGAAAGTCATTGGTATCTTGATGGGGATGGCATTGAATCTATAAATTACCTCAGGTAGTATGGCCATTTTCACGATATTGATTCTTCCTACCCATGAGCATGGAATGTTCTTCCATTTGTTTGTATCCTCTTTTATTTCATTGAGCAGTGGTTTGTAGTTCTCCTTGAAGAGGTCCTTCACATCCCTTGTAAGTTGGATTCCTAGGTATTTTATTCTCTTTGAAGCAATTGTGAATGGGAGTTCACTCATGATTTGGCTCTCTGTTTGTCTGTTTTTGGTGTATAAGAATGCTTGTGATTTTTGTACATTGACTTTGTATCCTGAGACTTTGCTGAAGTTGCCTATTAGCTTAAGGAGATTTTGGGCTGAGACGATGGGGTTTTCCAGATATACAATCATGTCATCTGCAAACGGGGACAATTTGACTTCCTCTTTTCCTAATTGAATGCCCTTTATTTCCTTCTCCTGCCTGATTGCCCTGGCCAGAACTTCCAACACTATGTTGAATAGGAGTGGCGAGAGAGGGCATCCCTGTCTTGTGCCCATTTTCAAAGGGAATGCTTCCAGTTTTTGTCCATTCAGTATGATATTGGCTGTGGGTTTGTCATAGATAGCTCTTATTATTTTGAGATACGTCCCATCAATACCTAATTTATTGAGAGTTTTTAGCATGAAGGGTTGTTGAATTTTGTCAAAGGCCTTTTCTGCATCTATTGAGATAATCATGTGGTTTTTGTCTTTGGTTCTGTTTATATGCTGGATGACATTTATTGATTTGCATATGTTGAACCAGCCTTGCATCCCAGGGATGAAGCCCACTTGATCATGGTGGATAAGCTTTTTGATGTGTTGCTGCATTCGGTTTGCCAGTATTTTATTAAGGATTTTTGCATCAATGTTCATCAAGGATATTGGTCTAAAATTCTCTTTTGTTGTTTTGTCTCTGCCAGGCTTTGGTATCAGGATGATGCTGGCCTCATAAAATGAGTTAGGGAGGATTCCCTCTTTTTCTATTGATTGGAATAGTTTCAGAAGGAATGGTACCAGCTCCTCCTTGTACCTCTGGTAGAATTCGGCTGTGAATCCATCTGGTCCTGGACTTTTTTTGGTTGGTAAGCTATTGATTATTGCCTCAATTTCAGAGCCTGTTTTTGGTCTATTCAGAGATTCAACTTCTTCCTGGTTTAGTCTTGGGAGGGTGTATGTGTGGAGGAATTTATCCATTTCTTCTAGATTTTCTAATTTATTTGCATAGAGGTGTTTATAGTATTCTCTGATGGTAGTTCGTATTTCTGTGGGATCGGTGGTGATATCCCCTTTTTCAGTTTTTATTGCATCTATTTGATTCTTCTCTCTTTTCTTCTTTATTAGTCTTGCTAGCGGTCTATCAATTTTGTTGGTCTTTTAAAAAAACCAGCTCCTGGATTCATTGATTTTTGAAGGGTTTTTTGTATCTCTATTTCCTTCAGTTCTGCTCTGATCTTAGTTATTTCTAGCCTTCTGCTAGCTTTTGAATGTGTTTGCTCTTGCTTCTCTAGTTCTTTTAATTGTGATGTTAGGGTGTCAATTTTGGATCTTTCCTGCTTTCTCTTGTGGGCATTTAGTGCTATAAATTTCCCTCTACACACTGCTTTGAATGTGTCCCAGAGATTCTGGTATAGGAATGATCATTTTTTTAATTCTTGATTCACATTGTCAAGAAGTTATTGTTATTTGCATTGTGCAGTGATATGTCTTAAGAAAATTTGCCAAGACTCTTTACATGGCCTTCCTCTTCCCTAAACACAATGCACCCCCATTTCTTTTCTTTTCTTTCTTTCTTTTTTGAGATGGACTCTCTCCCTCTCTTGCCCAGGCTGGAGTGCAGTGGCATGATCTTGGCTCGCTGCAACCTCTGCTTCCCTGGTTCAAGCAATTCTCCTGTCTCAGCCTCCTGAGTAGCTGGGATTACAGGCATGCACCACCACACTCAGATAATCTTTGTATTTTTAGTTGAGATGGGATTTCACCATGTTGTTCAGGCTGGTCTCAAACTCCTGACCTCAAGTGATCCACCCGCCTCGGCCTCCCAAAGTGCTGGGAATGCAGACTTGAGCCACCACACCCAGTCCAGGCAACCCCATTTCAAACAAAAGCAAGCACTTTAGATCCTAGTAAGGAATGATGTTTATTCAGGCTTCATCTGCAGATATGATCAAATGAAGGAATGGTGGGCAGACCTTGCTTAACAGCTGGGAAATCCTGGGGGTGGAAGTGAGATGAGGGAGGGCAAGAAAGTGGGAAAACTATTGGATTGGGACCTTGGGTCCCAGTACCATGACAAGCCAGGGACCTTGGTTCCAGTACCATGACGAGCCAGAGACCTTGGTTCCAGTACTATGATGAGCCAGATAAGTCATTGCACCTCCTTAGACTTAATTCCCTTTCAGTATATTGAGAGACTAGACCAGAAAGTTACTGAGCATCCTTCAACCTCTAAAACTGCCTGGTCTCCATGTGTCTCCTCACCAGCTCAGGAGACAGGAGGTTGGATTGGGATACATGCTTTACAGCTGCTCATCAAAACCAGTCTTCAAGTTTTGCTCTGCACAGTGATGCCCTTCTCCCAGCCAGATATCTGAGTTTTGCTGAAATTGTCTTTTGGCCTCACAGAATGCTTCTTTGCAGGCATGGATGAGCGCAGCAAACTTTGTTTTATTCTTCCTCTCCAACACCTCCTGCTGTGTTCCAACTGGATTTAACTGAGACCTTCATTCCTTCTAAAAGCTGGCCTTAGGCAAGAATTGGAACAGATTGAGTTTGATTCTGAGGCCACTGCATCCACTGGAAGTGTGCTGGCTGCCCTGGTGCATTGGGATCCTTTGTCATTGAAGGTCCAGCACTCAGCAATGATACGCTGAAGTTTAGAGCTGGCTCTAACTTGTAACAAATCCACCAGAAAAAATGACTGGAAAGTAGCAGTGATTGTAGATCAGGCCCTTTTTATGGACCACTCAGTTTAAGCCTTGCAATAACCCTGTGAGTGGAGCATCTGTCATTACCCTCTTTTTTACAGCATAGGAAACTGAAGCCCGGAGAGTTTTATTTGCCCAAGAAGATCTGCTAGAAGCAGCAGGGCTAGGAGCTGAATCCAAGTTTGTGCTCCTCTCCCCACATTACACCTGTGTCTAGTTTCTGTTGCTTTATAAGTAAAGATTATTTCTTGATTTTTAGAATTTTCATTGCTAAAATAAATTTAGAACATTATTCAAAATTTTAAAGAAAAAGGAAATGGTATTTCTCCCACAATGCTGCATTTGTGTTTCTTTCCAATATTTTTCTATGCCTATACATAAAGGTAGTTATTACTTAGGTGTAATCATAATGTAATTTGGTTGTAACTTTTTCAATTAAGATTATTTTGTGAACACTTTGCCTTATTTAATAAAAGTTTACTGTTTAGTGGGTGTCAGGCACCCTGCTGAGCCTGAGGGAGATAAATGAGGGTCAGCCTGAATAGAATATTCTAGTTGTCAGTGTTTCAACACTGTCACCTAATTGGTCACTTTAAGAGTCATGTGTCACATCTACTCAAAGCGTCTCCTTCTCCATCTGGTGCTTTAGGCCTCTGGAATCACCTCTCCCTGTTGGATGTGGAGTGGAGAGAACCTCCCCTGGGCCTGCTCCTTATGTCAGGGAGGGACCAGAGTACCCCCCGTCTGGGAGGAGGGAACATGCCCTGATCTGCCCTCCTTATGTGCCCCGGGGGTGAGAGGAAGCAGTTCTTCCCCAGTATATTATTCTCCCCCATTTTCAGATAAGGAAACTGAGACTGTAACATGTCAACTACTTACCTCAGGTCCCACAGCTCTAAGTGTCAGAGCTGGGATTGGAAGCCAGCTCTCTGGCTCCACAGCTTTCTTGCCCACCTTGGTGCACTGCTCCAAGGGGTCAGGTGTTTGCATTATATATAGATTGGGAAATGGGGGCCGAAAATGAGTGTTTCACACAGGCAAGATCCCATGGACACTCAGGATCAAGTCAGAGGATAGCAATGCTGTTTACACCATCCTCCCCTCCAGGGAATGGTGGGCCTCCTCCAGACCCACTTGAAGAAACTCAAGACACAAAATTTTCAAAGTTATAAAGTGACCAACATTAGGAAGATGGTGATTTTCCTCTTTTCAAATGGATTTACTATGTGATCTCCCAACTACAGTTCCTTTTTTTTTTTTTTTCAATGAATCCTTTTGCAAGATATTCGCCCCAGAAGTCCCAGGGCACACCTTTTGCTCAGAGCAAGCCTGAGATGCAACAGAGGGAAGCTTGGCCTTTTACCACTTTTATCTCACATGTCCACGCAGGGAGGATGCTGTCGTGAGGTTTTTTAGTGTCAGAATAACTTGACCATCTGCACGTACATCTCTATAAAAACTCCTGAGGCAACAGGAGCTTTAATCACAGTCAAAGATAACACCCCTCCAGGTTTCCTGTTGAAGGAAAACATCTGCTGTCCACAGCCCTGAAACTCTGCATCACTTTTACCTGCCGATACCAAGGAGATTCGGAAAAATAAATATGTGGGGCCATGATCCCATGAAGAAGGGACATCCCATGATTAAGTTCCAAGGGGGTAGGAGAAGGGAGCGCCTGCTCAGCTTTCCCTCATGGCTACGTGTGGATTGGATTTATTTTGTTTCATCCACATGCAACCAGTCACAGACTATTCAGGTTAGAAGGGGCCTGAGTACCATCTCGTTCAACCCCCTTGTTTTACGTGGGAAAAGAGGCTCAGAGCAGACGGGGCTTCCCCCGAGGTTTGACTCCAAACCCAGTTCTCATCCCACCCTGTGCTAAGGCAGGGTGGGGGAATCCCAGGGGATGGGGCTTGGCTTTAAAATGACCCTGCTGAGCCTTGGAGATCTTCTCCTGGCAGAAGTCTTGAGCCTCTATGAATTCACCTCAGAAGGAGATGCTGTGTGCTCTTCTGGAACTGAAGAATGGGTGGAGGGAGGGGAGTCATGTTTGCTTAGGGAAACAAACGTGGGAGCAGATCATCAGCAGAGCCTGGTAAATAGTGCTTTGGATGTTATTGGATTGCCAAGGAAGCATGGAGTTGACAACCAAGCTGGGTATTGCAGGGTTTCTTCTACCTTACAAGATTATCATTATTCAGCATTCGCCACGTGGTGCCATCATAGAGCTCACTCTCTACACACATGTAACCCATGAGGATGCCCTTGCTAGGATCTTTGTAGCTTACCCCAGGCTTAGCTGAGCTTCCCAAGGAATGAGTGGTAGGTGGGACTGCCACTGTGAGGAGAAAGTGTGCTGTGCCCACAGTGTGAACCCAATCCTGTGACCTCCCAGACCCCCAGGTTCCCTAAGTAACATCACAGCATGCCTGTTGCTATGCAAGATAAATATTTTTTCAACCAGGAGGTTTATCTGTCTTCCAGCTGAAATCCAGTGCTCACTGATATGGGCAGTGAAGAGTGAGGAAACCCATTTCTTTTTCCATGACATTTTGTCTCCAAGAAAAACCTTATGGGAGGCAGAGCTGGGCAAACAGCCATAGAGAGCACATTCAACCCCCTAACTCCCACGGCAGAGGAGAAAGTTCTGCTTCACCCACTTTGAATAAAGGCCTTCACCTAAAATTATAATCATTGACTTACTTGGTTCCAAAGGGGACTTAGTAACTATCTAACAGAGGGGAAAGATTTAGTCACTCAATATTTAGGTGCCAGGCACCCACTGAACACTAAGGTTTGGAAGTGAATAAGCCTGGTCCCCACCCTGGGAGGAGTCCTGGTCTAGAAACCATGATTTCTGTCTTGTTGTTTCCACAAACGTGTTTTGTGACTTTGGGCAGCTCATTTATTCTTTCCAACCTTCAAAAACTCATTTGGAGGAAGCAGAACCAAGTGATTTCTAAGACCTTCTTAATTTTTAATTCAGCATCTCCTTAGCCCAGTCCCAGGACTCTGGCAATCATATCACTAAATGCTTCTCAAGGGCTTATGTGTGCTGTCAATTACTGTACAATTAGCTGGGGAGATGTGGATGAATAAGGAGCTCAAAGAGCTTGCATTGTGTGATAGAAATCATTATTCCCTATTTAACAGAGAGCAAAGTTAAATACCTTCCCCAAAGCCACAGAGCTAGTCAAGTGACAAAGCCTCAATTCAAACCCAGGTCTGTCTGATTTGAAAGCCTAGAGCCCCTTTGGGCCCTACTGAGGATGCTCAGAGGGGAGCATCCTGACCACAGCCACCAGGTCCAGCAGTGTCCTTTCCCCTGCAGCACGTTGCCTCCAAACTTGAAGATTCCTCTGCCTCTGTTGATAGGGTTACCAGATTTAGCAAATAAAAATACAGGACACCAGTGACATTTAAATTTCAGAGAAGCAATTCAACATTTTTTAGCATAAGTGTGTTCCATGTAATACAAGGGTCACACTTAATTCTAAACATTTCTTTTTAATTATTGCCTATCTGAAATTCAAATTTAACTGGGCATCCTGTATTTTATCTGGCAATACTATCTGCTGAAATCTTCTCTTCTAAACACCTATGAAGAAGTCCAGACAGAGGAGGACTGCAAGGAGGGGGTCCAGGCAGGTTACTACTCCCACCCCTTGCTGGCAGGCTTCTTATATCTGAATCAGTTGGCGGATACAGAGCAGAATGTGGGCTTCTTGTTCCATGTTGTGCCAATTCAGCCATGGGGGTTCTGCCCACTACTGTTTTAGAGAAGCCATTTCTACTCCTGCTAGGGAGAACCAGCTGACTAAAGATGTGGATACAGCCTTTCCTCTGAACTCATTCCAGCTCTCCTCGTTCCCCAGCCTGGTCTGCAGGTCAAGAGCCTGGACCTTCCCAGCCACTACTGACCTCTTCCAGAAGGACCCAGCAGAGGGTGAGGAGCTGCCCCTTGGCTCCCTGGTTCCCTGGCCCCCACAATATCAAGTGATGGGACAAAGAGGATGCTTCGTCATGAGACCCAGACAAAGCTCAATCTCAGTGTAGCTACTTTCTGGCTCTGTGAGCTTGGGCAGTTTATTTAAACCCTTGAACTCCAACTTCCTCTAAAATGGGATGAGAAGAGGTCAGACTATTAGAAGGAACAAATGAGTGAATTACTTGAAAGTGCTATACAAACATAACAAGCTATTTTTTAACGTCATATCCATATGGGGACTTTTTTCATTTTTTGTGGTTAAAGGATCTGAGACATAGAACATTTTATTATGAAAGCAAAATATAAGGACTTTTTAAAAGCTTTTTATAGTCACCCTTGTATCTCAGCAGTATCTCATTATGGTTGACCTTTGATCTTTACTGCAGTACACTGAGAAATTTTTTGAAAATCTAAAAATCCCTTAGTGCTACTGGGGAACTTAACTTACCCCAGAAACTGCATATGCAGGATTGAGAAATTCACTCTATGCTGCCTGATGCACTAAGATTCAAATCTGTGACTTGGCAACATTCCAAATTATAACTCACCATGGACTCTTAATCTTTGTAAGAACTGGCAAAGTGAATGTTTTCTGCCAATGCCAAGAGTAACACTATTTTCAGTCATTTTTATGTATGTCCTTCCAAGCTCTGTATGTGTGTTTCAGAGAGTTATAATTATGATATCTGTGTAATTTTGTATCCTGCTTTTTCCACTTTAAATAGTCTCTTACAAATTTGTCCAGGTGACTACAAAGTCTTAAAACCACCAATTTTAATTACTGCCTAGCTATTCATCATGTTACTCTACTATCATTTATCATTTCTTCTTTCTGGATGTTTGATGCTTCTAAGTGGCTTTTGATGGTCACTTTGAAGGTAGCATGTGGAAGGGTAGGCACCATGTATGCACCACTTCCACCCTTTAGGTCCCCGCCACTGACACACACACGCACATACCCCTACCAGTGAAGAATCCTAAACAGTTTCAAGGGTGTCCAATCCAGGGCATTAGGAGAGTGAGAGAGAAGGCCAGGACCCACCATCTTTCTAAATGTAAACCTGTGGTATCTTTGACAAAGTGCTAAACCCAGCTTAGATCTTATGTGTACCCAGGACTTGGGGGTGAAGGGTTAACAGATAATTCCTGTTCTTTTCTGTCCCTTAAACTACACCCTCCCCCACACCTACTACAGTGATATCAAAGCAGTGTGGACCCAGAACAGTGTCCTTAAAAAGAAAAATTGATTCTTGCTGGTATGCAGAAGAGCCACCCATGCAGCATGACTGAGTGCTCAAGACCATAAACTCTGGACCCAACAGCCTGGCTTTGAATCCTGACTCCTGCACTTACAAGTCCAAGGTCTTAAGCAGGCTGCTTCACCTCTCTGTGTCTTGTTGCCTCATTTAAAAAATGGGGGAAATGATGAGACCTACCTCTCGGGTCCTTTAAGAAATAGATGTGTGAGAGAGGTACTGGGGAGACACCTGTGAAGAATAAAGGTGGAGGGAGTGGGAGGAGTTGGGGGTGAGTGGGGCCTTCAGACTGTAGTAGAGGTCAGACAGCTGTAAAGGGAGAGCAGGAGGGAGTGAGGACTGACTAAGAGAGCCCAGGGAGAGTCTTCCCAGCTCAGTCAGGCCAGTGAGAAGTTCCTGCCCCAGCAGAGTCTCGGTTGGGCAGGAATGGTTTCCCCCATGCCTCCTCCATGCTCAGTCATTAAGCAATCCAGGGGGAGTGTGGTGGCTGAAGGCTGTCCACCAATTGCCCTCCCTCAGCAGGTTCGTTTAAGATAGTTCTAAGCCACACACCTCCATGGCTGACACAACCTCATTGGGTTAAGTAAAGCACTTAGGGCAGTACAGGACACATTGGAGGCACTGTGAAAGCTAAAACTGCTACCACTGTTTTATAGCATATGTTATAATTCACCAAGCTCTTTCATATATATTTTTCCACTTGATCATCACAATCAGCCCCACGCAGCCCACTTGATAGATGAGAAGAAGGCTTCAAGAGGCCCCATGACTTGCCCAAAGTCACACAGCTCACAGTGGTGGAGGTGAGACTTGACTGTAAGCCCCTGAGGGTCGGAGTGTAGGCCTACTGGTCCTTATCTTTGTGTCCTGCAGCAGCAGTTCAGACGGAGATGAAGATAACACAAAACCTTGTCCTCTAGGAACTTATATTTTTGGTGAGTTAGACAAAAAAGTAGATAATTCCAGGAAACTAACCCATGGAATTACCTCCCATTTCCCAAATACACCAGGTATTTCCTTCTCCTGCCTCCAGCCCTCAACCTTTCTTTGTGCTGACTTCTCAGCCTGGAGGCCCACCTGCTGAAATCTGCCTATCTCTTCTTACCTGACCATTTTCTTCATGACACAATCCCAATCTGTCCCCCAAAGGGAATTTCTTCACTTATCACTGTTCCTCCACGTCCCACACTTTGTTCCAAACCACCATCACTCTGCCCTGCAGTAGAATGTGTCTGTTTACTCAGCAGCCACCTGTCAGCACCTAGAAGGCAACAATCATTTCTTGCTCCTCTACAAATCCCCCGCTGGGCCCAGTGTCAGCAATAGTAGATGAGAAATAAATGTGTCATGCATGAATGAGTCTGTGTAGGGGTGGCAGGAATGGAAGACGTGGAAAGTCGGCCAGCAGGAGTGGTCATTCACACCAATGCAGACACAGATAACCCAATAGCATATGACTGTTGTGATGGAAGGAGCTGCAGGAGGTGGGGTGGAGGGGCCCTGAACACAGGCTAGGTGTTAAGGTGAGCATCTCTCTTGAACTGAAATTCCTGGTTGTTTCATTCTATGCTTGTATCCCTAGGGCCCAGCACAATGTGAGGTACATGGTAGGTATTCAGTAAGATTTCAAGGAGGGAGGGAGAGAAGGAAGAGAGGAAGGGAAAGGAAAAGAGAGGAATGGAAATGAAAGGAGGGTGGGTTGGTTTTCTAACATGAGTCCAGACCAGGGACTCTGGATGCGACCCAATACTTCAATGAAGATGCTGCCTAAAGTCAGCTACAGTAGTTCTCAACTGGTGACAGGTTTGTCCCTAAGAAGACCTTTGGCAATGTCTCAAGACATTCGTTTTTTCTTTTTTTTTTTTTTTGAGACAGGGTCTCATTCTGTTGCCCAGGCTAGAGTGCAGTGGCACGATCATGGCTCACTGCAGCCTTGGCCTCCCAAGGTCAAGTGAGCCTCCTGCCGCAGCCTCCTGAGCAGCTGGGACCAAAGGCATACACCACCATGCCCAGCTAATTTTTAAAAATTTTTTGTAGAGATGGGGTCTCACTGTGTTGGCCAGGACAGCCTCAAACTCCTGGACTCAAGAGAACCTTCCACCTTGGCCTCCCAAAGTGCTGAGATTACAGGTGTGAGCCACCACATCAGGCCTTGAAGTCATTTTTGATGGCCACAACTGCAAGTGTTACTGGCATCTAGTGGCTAGAGGCCAGAGATGTTGATAAATATCCTACAGTGTGCACGTCAGGCCTCACATTAAAGAATTATCCCAGCCAAAATGTCAGTAATGCCACTGTTGAGAAATCCTGAAATAACCCTAAAGCCTGCAGATGGACGTTGAAAGACTGTGTCTGAAAGAGACTTGCCTGGTTCAAAGCATCCTTGGACCATCTGAGAGTCCACCCTCAATCACTGGCTTAGCCTTCAGACCCTTTCAGAAATGACACCTGGGCGGGGGGGATCCAGTTAGCTTCCTACTCCCCCCTCTCCTCCCACCTTCTGGTTCTTCCCAGTAATCCTGGATACTTGTTGGGGGAAAAAAAAACAAAACAGGAACACCAGGAGTAGGCTCAGTCAATGGGTGCTGTCTGTTCCAGGAGCTGCTCAGAGACCCTCTGTACATCGGCCTGAAACACCAGCGTGTGCGCGGGAAGGCGTATGATGACTTGCTGGACGAGTTCATGCAGGCTGTGACAGACAAGTAAGTGGACCAATCTGTCCCTTTTGAAAGAGGACTTTTAAGAGATGCCATGACTAAAGTCAACACTTGTTTTGGCTGATACACAAAGCAAAGGCAGTAGATGCTTTTCCAGGTATTCTGAAAATTCTAACTTGACCCCTTGGAGTGATAAGACTGGACACCAAATGGGCTCATTCTCTGAGAGAATGTCCGGGAGCAGTGAGGGGAGGGAATGAGAGGGTTGATGGCTGAAGGCTGTGATCTGGAGGTAGTTAAGTACTGTTGCCCCAGGAGAAAAACCCCCTTGGCCTGAGCTGTTTAGGGTTCTCAGCACAATTAGGGATGTTGCAAGTGCTGGAGGAAAGATGTGTGCCCTTCTGATGAAATGGTTTTGGAAGGCAGCTTGTCACATTTGGTTATTTTCCACCTCTATGTGAGAACAAGGAAGTGTTAATGAGGCACTGTGGCAGACCACACGGGCTCTGGGCCTGCAAGATTTATGAGGTGTCATCTCTTCACTGGGGAAGCTTCACAGTACTGGCAGCTTCCACCCCACTTGCCTGCCCCATCTGTCCGCCATCGTGGCCACCCGCTCACACTGCTGTGGCTGACGTGCCACTGGGATGGAGGCCTGATGACAGCCCTCACACACCCATGTTTACTCTGAGAGAAAAGCTGGTCAAGCCAGAGTTTCAGCAGCTCAGTGGGCCTCTGAAGACAAAGCACGTTCCCCTCTCACTTGCAAATCTCCAGCCTTCTTGCTGCCCCAAGATTGCACAGGTTTGGCAGAGATGGCCTGCCCATCCTTGGCAAAGTGCTCCCTTGCCCAAGCTCAGCTTCTCCAACCAGAAAAGCGGGCTGGAGCCCACAAACTCTGCACAAAGTCTCATCTGGGTGGGCTTTAGGGGTGGGCAAACTGTAATTTGACCTTTGACCCCTCCGCTTTTCAGATATGTGACCTTGGGCAGGTTACTAAACTTTTCTGAGTCTCCTTATCTGGTTTCCTTATCTGGAGATAAGAAAAGAGTTTTGTTGGTGTTGTGTTTTGTTTCTTAAGATGACAGCAAAATAATATTGTGGTTATATAAGGTGGAAATGATCCTGTCAAAAGACGAAATGAATGATGGACTGTAGGATGGGGGGAAAAAGTCCTTGAGTAAGCAACCAGGAAAAAGGATCCAGTGCACACCTGAAGAGCTTAGTCTTGGAGCACAGAAAACCATCCACAGGGAAAAAGGGAAGGCAGAGTACTGGGCACTGATGGGGCAGGTGGGTAGATGTGGTGGTGGGAGTGAGGGGGAGTCCCATCTGCTTGAAGACAAGGACATCAGCATAGAGTGAGGATGGGGAGGTTTAAGGATAGAGGAAGTGGGACCTAGTTATCTAGGAGAGTGGGAGAATGTCCAGACTGGGAAGCTGGATCATGATCACCGTGCAGCTCTCTGGGCCCCCTTGGGGTTACCGTTTATGAATTTAACTTAAGCTAGTTAACCTGTTTCTGTGCTTCCTCGAGCCAGGTTCAACTGTCTGGGTCCAAGGGCAGGAAGACGAAGAGAGCAGGGTGTAATCAGGGTTGGGGATTTTGCCAGGCAAGAGAAAACGGGAAAGAACAAGGAGTTGAGAGTCTATTCAAGGCAATGGTTATAATTGTATCATGAGCTCTAGGCTGGGTAAAAGGGGAGAGAATGGGAGGACGTGGTAGAGGGGCGGGACAAGGGACAGTGAAAGGGTGATCAATGGATAGTAAGTCCTAGTGAGGTTTAGAAACTGTTGAGTTGGATAGTAGGTGGAATAAGCTGGAAAGAAAGGAGGTGGTGATCAGAAAGTTAGATGTTTGCAGCTAAGATTATGGAGGAAGGGCTGCTATTGGGATGTGGCCACTAAATAAAGCAAATTCAAGGGTCAGCTGCATTAATAGAGGCATAGCATCTAGGACAAGGGAGATGAAGGTCACAACTCATTATCTCCATTTCAGAAATCCTGAATACCACATCCAGTGCTAGAGAAGCTACATTGAGGGTTAAAAATTACCTAAAGTGCCTTTGGAGCACAATAACCATGATAGTGAAGAGAACCAAAAGCTGAGCCTGGTAGAGAGAAGACTCAGAGACTGCTCTGTCTATATCAGGGATGTGCTAGTACCTCCAGATTCTAAAAGCTCTTCTTTCAGAAGAGAATTGGACTTGTTTGTATAGATCTACATGGAAAAGAACCAATTGGTGGAATGCTAAAGGAAGCAGTTTTCAGCTCAGAATAATTCAGAGCTGTCTCACATTGCACTGGACTATCTGTAGGAATGAGTTCCCTGTCACAGAAAGAGTTCAAGGATAGGTTGCATGGCTTATTTCTGGTGATATTATAGGAAGGAATTCAAGCATCAGATGTTCTTTAAGCTGCCTTCCCACCCCGGTATTCTATTCTAACCTCTTAAAAAAATCCTCTGTAGCCAACCAGATAGGTATTATTATTCCCATTTTATGCAAGAGAAAACTGAGACTCAGAGAGGCCAAGTTAGCTATCTCAGGTCACACAGTACATGTCAGGACTACAAGCTGAACCCAGGACCACTGACTCCAAGTACAGACTCTTTCTACAATGCTGTGTCACCTGTGGATGAAAAGAGAAGGGAATGAAATTGGCTTTGAAAGCCCACTGTTTGCTTCCTGTTTCCAGGGCTCACTGCTTATCTAATGAGTCAGTAATCATTCTGTGATTCCCCAAAGAAAAGTATTGCTATTCGTGTGAGAAGGTTAAATAAACTAGGATGTAAGAAGCTGTTCAAACTATCATCAAAATCAATTCACAGTTTTACAGACATACACAGGCAGTCCAAGCGGGGGGATCCTTGGGGAGGGGCATGCGTCAGCCAACAGGAATGTGTCATTAAACAGAAAAGATGATGGATTGATGGTTGGTTGTTTTGACTTTCTAATAAGCTATAGCAGATGTTTCTGTAGATACTGCAGTTGGGGAATGAGCTGGTCTCCCCAAGCACTCTTGGGAATACAGTAGCTCCAAGACAGAATGCCCGGCCTGGGGGTGAGTCAGGAGTTCCAAAGTCAAACACAATATATTTTAAGAAAGAACCTTGGGAAACGTTGACTCCTACTTTCGACATCCTCGTCTCTGTCCAAACATCCTGCTAATAACCCCTACCCACTAATAGGGATGTATGTTAAGATTTTTTGGCCTGAAATAAACTTACTATGGCTCAGTTCCTGTCGTGGAGCTTGGCCACTGAGGAGAACCTGCCAGGACAGAAGGAATCTCCATTTAAGTCTGTGAACCACAGCAACAGACATCTGGGAGTGTCCTTCTCAAAGCTGAGACAAAGACTGATGGCAAGGACTGATTGCCCCACTCTTCCTGCTCTTTCCCTGTCATGCAGTGGATGGGTGCATTGTACCCGAGCACCACCTCCTGCTGTCACGAGTTTTCCCTGACGGTTTCCATTCACATTTTTCATTTCTGTTACTTACAGTAGCATGGATGGGAATTGACTGTTTTCTGAGTTTGCACCTGGAGCCCTAGCTCTGTCTGATAATTGGCCTGGGCTGGACAGAAGCTTGATGTCAGCAGCAGCTTTGGCCTTTAGGCACGCCAGGAAAGGAAACCACCCGCTTCTTCCCTAGTTCCCAAACCCTAAATACAGGGATTCTTAAGCTGCTTAGATGAGAGTGTTAAAGAAGGGAAATAATAAATAAACCTTTTTAAAAAGTCATCTACTTTTTAGCTCTAGGAAAAATTCTTTTGGTTTAGCCTCTCCATTTTTTTGTCTCTGTGCATTCATTCATTCATTCATTCTCTCTCTCTCTTTCCCCTCACCATAATCACACACACACACACACACACACACGTAATCCCTGAGACACAGGGATTACAATAGTGAAATTGGAAGTCACAATTTCACTATTAGTGCTCTTTGTAGAAACTTCTAGTTTTCAGAGAAATTCAGACAGCCCTGGGCCTCTCTGATATCTGGAGCCAGTTACCACAGGCCCACTCCTTAATGTTACCTTCCACACTTGATGTGAGCCCCTGTCCTTCTGGAGCCAACCCCGCTTGCTCCAGCATTCATTCTCTGTGTCACTTCAACCTAAATGGGACTCCTCCCATTCCATCTCTCCTCTGCTACTCATCCCACTTGTTTCTAACCTTTACATTTGGAGGGCTACCCTAAAGGTTTCTGTTCAAATATATGTGCTGTCAAAATAACTAGATGTCTCTACTGTGCCCTGATCAGATTTACAGGGATCAAAGGAATTGCTACTTGCCAGGCGTTTGTACAGAGCAGAGCACCAAAGTTAAAGCTAAAATCAAGGAGATAAGATTCCAAGACTGTTCACTTGCCTCTTGATCTGTGGTGTCAAGGAACACATCTGTTTCTTTTGCTGTGTAAAAAACCATCCCAAATCTTAGTGGCTTAACATTTTATTTGCTCTTGATTCTTGGAAGCTGAACTGACTCAGCTGGAGTGGTTCTTCTCCTGGTCTTGCCAATGGTCACACATATGGCTGCTTTTAGCTGGCTAACTAGCTGGGAGCGGGCTCAGCTGGGACACTGGAAAGGTTGGGCTCCTCTGTCTTTCCATTGAGTCTTAGGGTCTCTCCTTCTTCACATGGCCTCTTCTCTTCACAGGATAGCTGAACTTTTTACATGATAGTTTAGGGCTCCTAAGAACACAAGAGTGGAAGCTGCCAGGCCTTCTTAAGGATGAGACCTGGAACTGGCACAGTCTAACTTCTCCCACATTATACTGGTTGAAGCAAATCACAGGTCCATACTAGATTCCAAGGGAGGAGGTTATACAAGGAAATAAATACTAGGAGGCAGGGTGCATTGGGGGCCACCAATGTCAGAGACTACCACACCCCATCTAGCCTAGGCGGGATGAGGAATGGGGCAGCCCTCACTATAGGAAGGCATGAGAAAACAACAACTCAGTTACGCAGATAAGCAGGGGAATGGTATATAAAATCAATGAGCATGTCTACCTAGTACCTGCTGTACACCAGACACTGAGCCAGGCATGGTGAGCAATACACAGAGAAATAAACAGTCCTCCTCTCAAAGAGCTACATAGTCAAAAACATTTCGTATGTATCTATTGAAGTTTAGATAACCTGAGACTCTACACTTTCTTAGCCTCTAAGTGTCTGTGTAAGTCTGGAGCTCAAGAAGAGTTCTGGGGCAGAAACATAAAGTTGGGAGTTGCCAACCCATAGATAGTATTAATATCAAGAGAATGTTTGAGTTTGCCCAAAGAGAAGAGAAGAGAATATGACTCATCTTGGTTTTCTGAACTGTGTCCTATGGATAACTGCAAGTCAAAGTGCTCAACAAATTTTAGGAGTAGACTAGGATATTGTTGGTAAGAATGGCAAGGAGGGTAAAAGTTTTCATTCCTTGTGCCAGGTCTGATTGCTTAGGACTCTGAACCTCTCTAAGTTCAACATGGATGAGCGTCATGGTTGATTAGTAATGTCCGCCCTGAGCAGGGAATAAGGGGTGGCAGCAGTGTGCTATCCTTTGCCCCCTTTGGAGCTGTGAGGAGCCTTGTGACCTAAGCATCTGTGACTCTGTGAGCACTCATGCCAGCTGATCCTGCAACTCCCACAACTAAATAGCAACTCCCAGGCTAAAGGAGCCTCTGGGTTATTTTTCTCCAGGTGTTCAGGATATTTCAAGAGCTAAAGGAGGCCTCTATTTTAGTCCACATGAAGCTGCAGCTGCTTCTTCTGAGTTACAAAAACATGCAGGAATATGCTCTCATGGGTACACTCCACCCCCTCACCCACTCCCAATACACTCTGGAGCAGAGCAGTGGGTCTAATAAAAGTAGGCATGCTAATACTGACCTATGGTTCCTAAATCTGGCTTTGCTTCTGAGTCATCAAGGAAACTTGTCAAGAATACAGACTTCAGGCTCATATGCCACAGAAGGCCTGGGTTGAGACCTGGACATCTGTATTTTTGAAGCTGTCCTAATGATTCTGATAGCGCTGTGCAAAGACTGAAATTTGGAAGCTCTTCGGCTGAGCACAGTGGCTCACACCTGTAATCTCAGCACTTTTGGAGGTCAAGGTGGGAGGATTATTTGAGGCCAGGAGTTCAAGACCAGCCCAGGCAACATAGTGACACCCCTGTCTCTCAAAAAAAAAAAAATCAGCTGGGTGTGGTGGCACTCGCTTTTATTGCCAGCTACTTGGAAAGCTGAAGCAAGAGGATCACTTAAGCCCAGGGATTCAAAGCTGCAGTGAGCTATGATGGTATCACTGCACTCCAGCCTGGGCAACAGAATGAGACCCTGTCTCTTAAAAGAAAAACAAAAAGAGAAACTAATGGACCACATCCCCAGAAGAGGCAACTTGTGCGGCCCCAGCTCCTCCCACTTTCAGAGTCAGACTGAAGCCCAAGGTGAGGGTGTAAGGACCAATACACGGAGACTTTCCACAGTTTTATCAGCAGGGACCTACATTAGGAAAGACCCAGTGTGTTCTCTGGGCTCACCCTGCCATGGAGGTCTACCTTGCAATACACGTACAGCTCTGGCAGCTTCCTTTTAGTCTGGAAACTTCGCAAGCAGAGCTGTGCCCATTGTTTCTGCTGGAATCCCCTTTGACCTGAGGAACTTCAGGTGCTTTTATGCGGGGAATAATTGCATTTCTATATGTGGGGAAAGCACTCAAACATCTGGGTACCCCGGCCCCGAAGACACATCATGGGCAAGAATCAGGCCTGCCTTTCCCCACAGGCAGGCACATGTTGGGCCTGATTCCCCACAAAGTGCCTTGACTTCATGACAGTGAAACTTCCTGCTTGGGAAGTTTCTGGACAGTGAGCTTGGAAGAGGGAGATGGCAAATTCATTAGTTAGGTAAAGACAGTGGTGACTGCCTTGTTTGGGAAATTTCTTCTAAAAGGCTCCCTGTGAAAGTACACAAAATCATATCACCTTCCCAAAAAATATGCCTATTTGGGAATTTGACTCTGCAAACTGGAAAGGGTATACTTATTCCATGAGGGAATACATTTTGTCAGCAAAGAGATAGAAACAGTAGGTACTGCAACCAGAACTCTGGGAAGTGAGCCTTATTTTCATAACTGAGATGAGAAAACTCATCATAGAAGCTTGAAGCAGCACTAACAAAGCATGTAGCTGATCACGCATTGCCAGTGCTTCTGAATAATGACTACATATCCAACATTCTACTAGGCACTGTAATGAGATTCAAAAGAAATAAAAGACATCAGCTAGGCCAGGCGCAGTGGCTCATGCCTACAATCCCAGCAATTTGGGAGGCCAAGGCAGGTGGATCACTTGAGGTCAGGAGTTCAAGACCAGGCTGGCCAACATGGCAAAACCCCATCTGTACCGAAAATACAAAAAAAAAAATAGCCAGGTATGGTGGCACACACTTGTAATCTCAGCTACTCAGGAGGCTGAGGCATGAGAATTGCTTGAACCCAGGAGGTGGAGGTTGCAGTGAGCCGAGATGGCACCACTGCACTCCAGCCTGGGCGACAGAGTGAGACTCCATCTCAAAAAAAAAAAAAAGAAAAAAAAAAAGACATCAGCTGTGTCCTCAACAACCTTACAGTCCTTCCAAGAAGACATTTTTGAATAGAAAATAATTAGGGAAGACTTAAGTACCCAACTATTTGGTGTTGACCCTCAGTTCAATGGGAATTCAGAGAAAGGGGCAATCAGGGATGATTGGGAAGAAATGGAAATTGTACAAATTTAGGACCGAATTCAAGTAAGCAGCAGGAGAAAAAATGATGTTCCATATAGAAGGTACATCATGAGAAAAGCAAGAACACAGGAAAAGCAATGAATATGCAGGGAAGGCAATGAGTATCTAGAAGAATGGCCCAACTAAAGATGAATGTTTAGTGATTTTAAATAAGGTTAAATAAGAATGGTGCTGGCTACATCTATTATTTAGGTTTCTCCAGAGTAACAGAACCAATAGGATATTAGGTATTTAGATGGATGAGAGCAGATTATGAGAATTGGCTAACATGATTATGGAGGTAAAGAAATCCCATGATATGGTGTCTGCAAGCTGGAGAACCAGGGAAGTTGGTGGCATAGCTCAGTATAAATCCAAAGTGGGGCCGTTGGTGCACATCCTGCAGTCAGAAGGCCAAAGAGCCTGGAGTTCTGATGCCCAAGGGCCAGAGAAGATGGGTGTTACAAATTCAGAAGAGAGAACGAATTCACCCTTCCTCTGCCCTTTTGTTCTATCTGAGCCATCAACCAATTGGATGGTGCCTGCCCATATTGGGTGAGGGTGGATCTTCCTTATTCAATTCACTAATACAACTACCAGTCTCTTCCAGAAACATCCTCACAAACGTACCCAGAAATAATGCTTTACCAGCTATCTGAGTATCCCCTAAACCAGACAAGTTGACACCTAAAATTAACCATCACACTAACATAGGCCTTGAAATACAGGCAGAAGGTCATGATTATTAGAGTTCAAAAGTGGAAGGGGCTACAGTCATCTAATCCAGTGGTTTTTAAACCACACTTCCCTGGGCCCCAGGACTCCAAAGAAGCATATCAGGAGTGCTAGAAATGAAATACTTTCCACCAACCATAAAAAATTTAAACGACTTGAGGAAACACTTTATTGTTTTTCATTGCCTTCTATATCTGGTTTCTGCTCAATGTTTTATTAAAGAATTATTCTGCTAAAAATGTTTGAAAATTACCAATCCACAAAATACCTTATTTGGGACTTGATGTAGTGAGCAATAGGGAGCCATGGTAGGTTCTTGAGCAACAAAAGTATTGTATTAAAATTGACAAGATGTGGGAAGAGATTAGAGGCAGAACCCATAATGATGCCCCAGTTCAAATTCTGCCTTCCCTAGGGAATCTACTCTGACCAGCCTGGCCTGATACTCTTGCCCTGACTGTAATCTTACTGGCTGTAGAATTCATTTGCTAATTAATCATGCACTGCATTGTGACATCTCTTCTAAAATGGCCTATTGCTTTTCTTTAAACTTTTTTTCCTTTTTTTTGGTCCTTAGGCTTTCATTGTCAGAGGAGAGGTTGGGCAAAGATGAATCTGGACTGTTGTAGAAGGGTTCAAGAACCAGCGTAGATGGCCTTTATAGATCATTCCTATCTCAGGTCCTATGACTCAGTAACATCTCTACCAATGGTAGTTCCTAGGAAGCGTGGCTTTACTCGTGCAGTAAATGGTGAGGGTGGGAGTTGGTTGATTGGTGGGTGGTCAAAAGTCCACACCAGGCTAGCTACCAATTAGAATAGACTGAAGGCTATGAATCTGACCACATCTGAGGAAGCACAGAGGAAGGAAATATGGCATTCATTCTGGCTTGTCTTGACTCTGAAGGAGCAGAATAGTTTCCCAGTTTCAGCCTGATACGGCTCATTGTTGACAGTCCAGCTCCTCCATGTTCTCAGCAGAACAAGAGCCAGGTTTTGCATGGTGACAAACTCCTGTGCATGCAAGGAATCTGTCCTGGGTCACAGGCTAGGAGACTGTATCAAAATGCATACTAGCACCCAACTCTCTAGGACCTTTTCACTTCCATCGCACCAAGCAGACTGCATAATTGAGTGAGTTTGCAATTCATTAGTTAAGGTCCAGCCTCAGGACTGAAGCCAAAATGTGCTAGAAGAAACTCACTGCCTGGCGATATGATTCAATGACACTAGCTGGCTATTTCCTTTTCATTTTCTCTTAGCAGCCTGATTTTATCGCTTGGTATCAAGAATAGGAACAAAATCATCCCCAGACCAGAAACTTTTAGTTTATGGCAGAAGAGATGAAGGAATATAAGGGTCTTATGGGTGGCGGGGAGCAGGGATCTGATTCCTCTCAATGAATAAGTACCAATAATAACAATACTCTTACTTATTTAATTGCTTACCATAAGCAGACACTGACACAAGCACTTCACACAATATTAACTTGTCTAATTCTCACAACAACCGTATGAGGTAGGTACTATTATTCGCTTTATTTTAAGAGATGAAAGAACTGAAGTTTACAAAGTACACGTACCTCATCTGAGAAAGGGGACCCTAATTAAGACCCTACCCACTAACTGCAATTGTTAAAAGCATGAATTCTAGACCTAGACTGCCTGAGTTCCAACCTCTCATTAACAAGCTACTTATTAACACTTATCAACAAGCGACTTAATTCATCTGTACCTCAGTTTACTCCTCTCTAAAATGCATTTTTAAGACTGGCAAAGTATTTATGATGGATAAATGAGGCCATCCATGTAAAATGTTTAACATACACCTCAGTGACAGTAAAAAAAATCATGTTTGCTATTATTATTAATTTAGGCAGTTTCCAAAGCCGTTCTCCTTTAGGCAGTGTTTCAGTGTGCCCACATTCATGCATTCATGTTTGAGTTAATATATCCATTCACATGTCCACCACTGCTGTCTACAGTCCCTGACCTATCCCTCCCCTTCATTCCAATATTACTTTTCCTCTCTTCCCCAGTGCTAAAGCTAGGAAGGAAAAAACAAAAACAAAAATGAAACAGCCCTAGGTGTGATCCATTTCCATGTTAGATCCCTGGTATGTGCAATTAGTAAATGCTTGGTCTTCATCCCCACCCCCAACACACACCTATTCAGTTTTGCTCTCCCTCCTCCAGGGGACAGTGTTGTGTAGATTCATGTGTACATAGAGGGGAGTAGTATGGTCTGGGTGTTCCTGAGGGTGAGGTGTTCTTATATTTTTTTGCAGCTGTTTTAAGCTGAGTGTTACGTGGGCCTTTCAATCTCACCACTCAGAGTGAGTTGCCCCCTCAAGTAACCAAACATCTTTTCATGAGACACATTTCTCCGTATAGAAATGAGAAACAGAAGCTTGCCCAAGAGAAAGCTGCAAAATTGCTCTGAGATCACCCACTGATACTGACCTATTCAGAGGCTCCACATATAGAAGCCTTGTACTTTGCCCTCAGAGCTGGAAGGATGCTTTTGATGGCTCCAACTCCCACCCCTCTTCCTGCTGCTCCTTAAATGTGTTGTCTTTGTTACAGCGGCAGAGCCTTCGTGCTTGCTATTTCCCCAGCTTTGAACGTCCTTTCATTTTCTGGGCTGTTTCCATCTCATCATTCAGGCCTGCAGATAGGTCCACAGCAGGCAAGGTCAAGTGTGGAGGTCTGTACAAGACAGGATGTTAGAACTGAGCGTCCTGCCAAAAGCTTAGCTGACGTTCTGTAGCTCCAAGCTTCTCCTGTTGGTTTTAATACAACGTACGCAAAGAAAAACCCCTAGGCATATAGCATCCACACTACAAAGGAAGTTTGAGGATTTTATTTTAATTTTAAAAGATTGTGAAAAGCTGTTAGGTCTAAGCCCTGATTGCAATGTTTCACAGGGGTGTTCACATTCTGAGTCCCTCTCAGTATAGAGGGTCTAATATATATATATATATATATATATATATATATATATATATACATACACTGAAATTAGAAATCCTTCTGAATTCTCATTTTCCCACTGGGATCCAGCCTAGGACTTTAATCTTGCATTCTTGGAATATCTGAGCAAGAAACAACCCACTCATTTGATACAATTTCCTCGCTTTTTAGATGAGGAAACTGAGACCCAAAGAGAAAATTATTTCCCCAAGGCCAGATAATGAGAAAAGCTGTGGGAAATTAAGGAAAACTTATCCAATTATGTGCCCTCCTTCACGTAATTCATGAAATTTCCTCCAAATTTTCAGTCTGTATTTATCGTGTGCCTTCTCTGTACCCCACAATGTGGCCAATACAAATGTATTAGTTCCTTCTCACATTGTTATAAAGAAATACCTGAGACTGGGTAATTTACAAAGAAAAGAGGTGTAATTAGCTCATGGTTCTGCAGGCTTTACGGGAAGCATCTTGCCAACATCTGCTCAGCTTCTAGGGAGGCCTCAGGAAGCTTACAATCATGGCAGAAGGCAAAGCGGAAGAAGGTATATCACATGGTGAAAACAGGAACAGGAGAGCGAAAGGGGAGGTACTACACACTTTTAAACAACCAGACCTCATGTCAACTCACTATCACGAGGACAGTACCCAGAGGGATGGTGCTAAACCATTCATGAGAACTCCTTCCCCATGATCCGATCACTTCCCACCAGGCCCAACCTCCAACATTGGGAATTACATTTCAATATGAGATATGGCTGGCAACACAAATCCAAACTATATCAACAAAGACTTGTCCTGAAGAATTCAATTTTCCCTGTGATTATAACATGGACACATAAAGTCACCAGAAAAATAGTTTAAGACCACATTCAGTTATTTGTTTTCCTATTTAATTCATGTATTCATCTATCCATTTAT
Organism: Hylobates moloch; assembly: GCF_009828535.3. Taxonomy (NCBI): domain Eukaryota; kingdom Metazoa; phylum Chordata; class Mammalia; order Primates; family Hylobatidae; genus Hylobates; species Hylobates moloch. The sequence continues at coordinate 58,747,053 of NW_026652286.1, read as the reverse complement.
TAATTCATTTATTGAATATGGCAAGAAGTCAGAAATAGACTTTGCTGTCAAGGAATTTATAAACTACAAGGGAAATTCCCAAATAATTACTGCTGGGTTTGCATAGATTTAATGTGTACGCAGCCAATGGCCTTGCCTGCAGTGTTGATCAAGGTTGATAAAGGGCATAAGGTGGTCAAAAGATCTGGGACATTTACTTGGACTTTAAAAGTCATGACCTTATTCCCAGGAAAGCGCTAGCAACTGAAGAGAACACTCAGCACGGGCCTCATTAATTAAAGAACCTTCATGGAGGACACCCGTGGCCTCATGCCAACCTGATACGCACAATCTAAGGACAAATACGGGCTGACATAAATGCTGAAGCCCCCAAGCCAGCCAGTGGGTTGGTGGCCAAGAAAAGTGCATGGGCTTTATAAGCAGGAGGTTGAGGAGTGAGTTGCCATGCCCTAGAGAAAACCTCTGTGCTGCCACTGAACTTTGGGAGGTTGAGAGGTCAGCAGGTCAGCCACCATCCCCTCCCCAGCACTGAGATTTCTGGCGCCATTTCGTGTGCTTGCCCCGGAACTCAGACAAACAGGGAAAATCAGGAGGAAAGCCAAGCTGTTCCTGAGTGTTTTCTGTCTGGCCGGGACTTGCCGTCAGAGCTGTGACTGAGGAATGGCCACATTATCCTGGGACTTTTGCTTAGAAGTTACTGCTTCCTGTGACTATGTTGCGAGTCAATGGGAGTTTTCCCCCTTAGGCCAGAATCCCAGTCACAGGAGCCTGCCAGTCTGGCTGCCAGACCCCAGCACACCAGGGAATCTCCCAGTCTGGGAGCTGGGAAGGGAAGGGCCTCAGAGGTCCACCCTCACATCGTGGGCTGAAATCCCTTCCACGACTTCCTTGCCAAGTGGAGCTCCAGTGACCATGGACTCACCTCCAGTGACCAGCAGTCTCTTTCCAACCAGTGTTTGAAATCTCTGCCTTATATGGCACTGGAATGTGTGTCCTTCTGACTTCTACCCATTGGCTCTGCTTTTGCCTCAAAGCCATACAAAATCAATCTGCTTAAGTCCTTGTCCACAAACGGTCGTTCCTATGATTGAAGATAATCATTATGCCCAATTACACTTGCCCTTCTCAGGCTCCGTATTCCCTCTTTCTCCAATCCATGGTATGCAGTTTTTTCACCCATGGAATAGATTCCCTATCATCCTTGTGAATCCCTCCCCAAACCATGACCCCCTCTTCTCATTCACACACCCAGCAGAATAAGTCACTCCTCACACAAGTCTGTGGCAGAGTTGTGCTGTGACGGCCTCTTATCTGTCCTATGACATCTGACTGTGTCTTCTTCCCATTCTAGCTGTGCTCTAGCCCCCACCTCCTCCTAGCTCCTCAGGATCTCACCAGCCCTGTCATCTCTCATCTCCCCTCCATTCTGACTCCTGTATCTCATATGTATACCTCCCATCCCCAAAACAAATTCACCCTTCAGTCCCACTTCCCCCAACAGCTGTCACCCTACCTACTTCACAGCCAAGCTTCTTGAAATTTGTGATGACCGACATTTCCTCCCCCTCCATTTTCACTTTAACCCCATGCCAGATGGTTCCCTCCCTTCCACTCCACCAAAAGTGGTCTGCAAAGGTCACCAGTGATCCTCTAAACAACGACTCCAATGTACACTCTGTGGTCCCTGTTTCACTTGACATGTTGGCAGTATTTGATGCTCCTGACCACGGCCCATTGCGTGGCTCTGGTAGCAGCTGCTGTGTGGGCCCAACCTGCTCACTATCCTTGGCTGGACTTTATTCCACTGCCTCTCTCTGCTCCGTGGATGCAGGGTGTCCCGGGGTTGTGTCCTTGCCCTGCTCCCTGCTCTGTGCACAGGCGCTGCCTGAGAACCCTCAACCAATCCCACGGCTTCAACTGCTCACAGTGCCCTGAGCTGCCTGTTCTCCTCCCCTGACCTCATGTATAGCCCAGTGCTTCATGAACACGTTCATTAGAACATTCCACAGAACCTGGCACTCCTCATGTGGCAACCCCGCCTTATCGAGTAAGTTTGCCTTTCTTTCCCCATCCCCAACCTTGATGAGTAAAGGACTCCACCCTCCATCCTCGGCCCTTCCTGGGCTCCTCCTCTGGTCTATTATTAAATCCTGTCCTTAACAATCATTGCCTCCGTGGACTCAGTGCCTATAGTGCGCTGGAATTTTATATACATTATCTCATTTAATTTGCACAACAGGACTGCAAGAGAGGTATTATTAGCCCACTATTATCAGTGAAGACTGAAATTTGTATCAAGTACCTTTCCTGAGGTCATGCATTTAGTAAGTGATGGAGCCACACCTGCTCGATCTCAAAGCTGTCTATCCTCTACCACACTTTGTCTTTCCTCCAGGCTACTCTTTTCACTTCCTTAACATATTTTACCCTGCTTCTTCTCTGCCTACATGTCTGCACTGCCTTATATTAATACCAGGACTTCACAATCTCTCACTGCAGTTCCATGCCTCCTTGTCTCCAGTCTGTCCTCCCAGCTGTCCATCCCATCATCCATTTCTGCCAGAATGAACTTCCTAAAACACCCGCCACCTTCCTGCCTAAAGCCCTCAGTGGGTCCCCCTTGCCCTCCAGATTGCTTAGGCTCTTTTCATGGGCATGGAAAGGGGTGGCGCCTGCATTCCACCAAGGCTCATTTCTCCCCATGTCCTCCCCATCTTCAGCCTCCTCTGGCAAGATCCGACTCTGTGTATTTTCCTGCAGCTCCAGGAAGGCACCATACTCACTCAGTCCTCATGCATCTGCTGTTCCCTTTCCTTGAGATGCCCTCCTCCCTCCTTCCATCCCCACCAATCCACAGTCTGTCTGGGAACCTCTGCTCTTCCTTCAAGCCCCACCTCCTAATCTTCTGCCCTGTGAAGCCCTCATTGCCTCTCCCCCCTGCAGAGCTGCCTGCCCTCTTTGAGGCTTCCCATGTACCTGGCACATATCTTTATTATTACTGATGCCACAGAGTATTGCAACTGTTTTTTTATTTTCCTGTGTCCCCATTCAACTGTGAAATCTGTGAGGTTTTAGCGAGTAGTACAGTCCCTTGTTCATAGTGGACACTTTGAAATGTTTGTTTTGTTTTGCTTTGTTCTTCTAAGATATGGGTCTCACTATGTTACCCAGGCTGGCCTTGAACTTCTGGGCTCAAATGGTCTTCCAACCTCAGCCTGTTGAGTAGCTGGGATGACTGGCATGTGCCACCGTATCAAGCATAAAATGTTTATTGAATTGAATTTTTATTACATCATACTTAGTATAGTTTCTGGCACAAAGAAGATAACTTGCCCAATACATTTCTTTAATTGAAACAGAAATGTCAATAAGTAATTGCAATACAATGTGACATATATTGTTACAGATATGTCCAGAATATCATGGGAGCCCAGAGAAGACAAGAATTAGCACTATTTTAAGGGTAGGGAAAGAGATGTGTCAAAGAAGGCTTCTTAAAAGAGGTTACAGTTTAAGATCTGGGCCTACGTCTGTAATCCCAGCACTTTGGGAGGCCAAGGTGGGTGGATCATGAGGTCAAGAAATCAAGACCATCCTGGCCAACATGGTGAAATCCCATCTCTAGTAAAAATACAAAAATTAGCTGGGCTTGGTGGTGCATGCCTATAGTTCCAGCTACTCGGGAGACTGAGGCAGGAGAATCGCTTGAACCCGGGAGGTGGAGGTTGCCACTGCACTCCAGCCTGGTGACAGAGCAAGACTCTGTCTCAAAAAAAAAAAAAAAAAAAAAAAAAAAAAGCTCTGGGCCTTACAGTTGAAGTAGGGGTTGGCCTGGATAAAAAGAGGCCTTCTAGACAGAGAGAACCAGCAGCTTGAGCAAAGACAGGGGACTGTGCAAGGGCCCACAGTGGTTAGGAAGCAGCAAAATGTGCCTAGAGTGTCAGAAGACCTGAGTAGGTGTTCAGCAATAGAGCTGGGGCCAAAGTGAACACTACCTAAGGAATTTGGATATAACCCCACAGGCAGCGGAAGCCCTCTTAGGATTTTCAGAAAATAAGTAGCTGACATAAACTTGTGTTTAGAAATACGTGGAAGATGGATTGGGAGAGGGGAAATAAACTTGAAGGAGGTGAGATCAGTCACTGTAGGGTCCTGGACAGAAGTAGCAACGGCAGTAATCCTGGGGAGAGATGGCCTTGCCCTGAATCCACCCAGTACCCCCTGCACAAAGTTCTTCCTGCAGAGCCATGTCTCCCAAAGTGTGTTCCACCATAGGTGGTGAAGGTGAGATGCAACAGGGTAAGGTCTCTGGTCAAATAAGTGTTGAACATGCTGGGTTAAACACGTTTCTTATTGCAAGATTTTTCAGAGCTTTTAATACACATTGTATACGCTATGTGTAACACACAGAGTTTTCCAAATTTACTTAACCACAGAACCTCTCTCTGAGACCATCTCAAGGGACTAGAGTTTAATGGAATATGTAAAATAGAAAAAAAAGACCACGAGTTTTTATGATTCTGTCAGATCTAGTTCCTGGAAAGAAATAAAAAAAGAAATAGCTTTCCATTGGGTGACAACTGATAATCTCACTGAACGTTCTGCTGTGGAAGTCTTGCATGTGGGTTTTTTCCTGAGGGGAGGGGAACAGCGTGGACTCCCATGGAAACACCAGAGGTAGCTTTTAGTCATTCTATTTAGAGGCAGGTTGAACAAGTTCACCTGCTCTTCCCAGTCCCTCATGTTTGTTCAGGCCTGAAAGAGGTCAGACCCAGGTGTTTGAAAAAATGGCAGGTCCTGACCTATGGAAAAGAGAAACTAGGTCTGCAGCCCCTGGAATGTTCTGCACCACCAACATCCCTCGCTCTGCATTTGGTTCACACGCTGGGGAAAAGGGCAGAACAGCCACCTCAGACCCTCCTACCCATGGGAGGATGAATCCCAGGTGGCAGGTGCTAGCACTGTTGGTCATGGCCTGGGTATCATCACACTGTCACACACAGCTCACCAGAACTCCCAGGCACAGGTCACTGTTTGCTGGCTTCCCTTTGCCTGAGTACTGGAGGAAAAAAAAAAATCAAACATCCACTCATTAGCCTTGTGTCTCGAAGTGAGCCCTGGCTTTGGAATGCCTTCCCTGGCCACTCCAAGGCCATTTCCCAGCTGAGTCCCCAGGGTTGGGAAGTCTGGGAAGCTATCTGTGTGGCTTGGGAAGGTGCCTCTTTCTCCATTGCAGGAATTCTCCACTGGAGAAGCATCAGATGTTCCTCAGCCCCTGCCAGGGCTGCAGGGTGAAGAGTTCAAAATTGCAAAAGGGGACAGATAAGCAGGAGCCTCCCCGGTAAGGGTGAGCTTCTCGCAGGACAGAAGGACAGACAGCAGGCTGCTGCCAGCACTAGAATTGGGAAGCTGCCCAGAGCCCTGAGTAGGGAGCTGAGAGCATGGCTTCTTGGGAGGGGTCCCGCCTCTGTTCCACAGTATGACCTGGAGGGTGCCTGCCTCGCTCTGCTCACTCAGCTGGTCCGGTTTGCCTAAGCACAAAGGGCTCTAAGACACTGACCCCCCATATTTTCCTCATATGTTGCTCTCACAGAGAATGTCTAACCTCCCTGCTCTGGACTTGAAGAAATATCTGAGTGAAGCTTCTAGTATTCAATTCCAGCCCCAAACATTAAGTAGGTTGTGCTACTCCTCCAATGCTCTCAGACCAGGAAACTGAGACCCAGACAGAGAGAGGGGACTCAGCCAAGACTCCTGCATTTTTTCTGTCTCCCTGGTCAATGTTTTCTTCACCATACCTACGATCTTTCCCAGTGGAGAAAGCAATCCAGCTTTATTACCTATTTAGCTTTTTTTTTTTTTAAGAACCTGTAAGGCTATCAAAATTAAACTGAGGCTGGTTCTTGAGTCAGATAGAACCAGATTTAAATTGCAGCTCCACCACTTACCAAGTGCAATAGAGTAAATAGCCTGTGGGCAAATAACTTGCAATCTGTAGCTCCAGATTCCTTCTCTGGAAACAGCACCTACATCATAAGGTGATGTGAAGATTAATTAAGATAATGTATGTAAAGAGTTCAGCGCGGTGCCCAGCAGGTAATAAACACTAGATAAAAGCTAGCTATTTTTTTTTACCATTGTTGTTAGTATTTTAATGAATATGTAAGGCAATGATAATTAACATTTAAATTAGTGTTATGGTGAAAGCTCATTACCTGTATTTGGATGTACAGGGATGAATTGACAAAAGTTTTTTTATCCACTAAGCCATTTAAATTTCTACTTTGAAATTTTCTCTTCTTAATTGGTTTTTAATTAGTTTAAAGAGTTGGCAGGCAAACTCCAGACATTAAGTTTCCACCAACTCCTTCATGGATCCACCCCTTCCTAAAACATTAAACTACAGTATCAGATCATCATAGGTGCTCAATGAAGGTGTTTGGATGGATGAATTTATGGATGGGTGAATGGATGGATGGATAAATGAATGATGGATGGATGGATGATGGATGGATGGAGGATGGATGGATGGATGGATAAATGAAGGATGGATGGATGATGGATGGATGGATGATGGATGGATGGATGGATAGATGGATGGATAAATGAATGATGGATGGATGGATGGATGGATGATGGATGGTTGGATGATGATAGATGAATAGGTGGATGGTGGTTGAATGGATGGTGCTAAGATAGTAGCACCACGAAGTAACCACCTTTGGTTCAGACTGGATAGTGGTCTGGTTTCATGAAAAGCCATAATGGAGAGTCTGAGGGACTGGGATAACATGGTGAAGGGCTCAGAGGTCTTGGTGCAGACAAACAGCAGGTGCAGTGGAAGTGAAGAGACATAGAAGGAAAGGCTGTGGTCACAGACTGAGATGGGACAGTGTGAAATCCTAGAGTAGGAGTAGTTCCTGGCGATAAAAGGTACAGGAAGCAGCCAGGGGATGGTTACCCAAGTTGGAGAGGAGTTCTGGGGTTCCTTAAATCCAGTGAGTTCTAGGAACTATGAGTCCAGATTATTGGATGAGTGATTCACATGGCCTCTTATGCAATTCCAAGCTAGGATTAAAGTGATCCCAATTAATGAGGTTTTATCCTATATTCCATCAAATTGCTCCATGGGAGGGAGGGGGGTTTCTTATATAAAATTGAATTAAATATAAATAATATTCATGCACTGAACAAAGGTATTTATTTATAATTCTTGCCTTATTTTTACTTCAGTGAATGAATGGTGGTGTTGCTTAAAGGAGTGTGTGTGTGTGTGTGTGTGTGTGTGTGTGTGTGTGTGAGAGAGAGAGAGAGAGAGAGAAACAGAGAGACAGACACACACACACAGAGACAGAGAGAGACAGAAAACGTTCATCACATTGTTTCGTTGTCTGAACTTTTCAGCATTTTAGCTGCAGGCCAGTTGTGGGGCAACACTGGGAATCTTGTAGAAATTATATATAGCAAAATGTCACCAGCAACCAAAGACATTCTGTTCCTCCCCACCCAATCCAAATACTTGAAATTCACAGTAAATTTTGGCTTGGTGAGCATGGCATTATATTTGTGCATGGGAGGTTTTATTTATGATTTCTATTCATAGTACAAGGAAAAGAGGGCTGGATGGTGGGTGGGGAGACACAGTGAGCCCCCCACCAAACCTCCATCAGCATTTGTTCTATGACTAGGAAGAAGAATTGTGGCCAGAATGGCGTTTGTGTTTAGCATTTTATGGTCTAAAAATTACCCGCAGGCTTCAGTTAGTAATACTGTATTGTATACTTGAAATTTGCTAAGAAAGTAGATCTTGAGTTTTCTTACCACACACACAAAATAGTAACTATGTGAGGTGATGGATATGGTAAATTAGCATGGTTGTGGTTATCATTTCACACTGTACACATATATCAAATCATCACATTGTATACCTTCAATATATGCAATTTGTATTTGTCAATTATGCCTCAGTAAAGCTGGGGGAAAAACCTTACCCTCAGCTTTTAGCCCTCACAATAGTTCACAGATGTTGGCCAGGCAGATATTATTGTGCCCATTGACGGATGGGAAACTGAGGTAGAATAGAGAGGTGAAGTGACATGTGCAGGTAACTCAGTTGAATGTGGAGAGCCAGGTCCGGCCTATGGCCTTCTAACCCACGCCCAGCACTCTAAGCACTGGACTGTGGCAAGTCACTGCCCCTGTGTTTCTGCCCCTGTAATGTGAATCCATCTCCCAGTCCTTCTACCAACAGCCTTGACTAGCTAAGGTTCTGGAAGGACCATGGCAGGAACAAATATTTGCCCGCCCACTGGTATTTGTGCTGGACAGCGTAAGCCATGCACAAAATTATAAGGTTGGAAAAAATGTTTTGTGGGCCATTTCAGTGCTCCTCACTCCCTCGTCGCCACCAGCCTCATCAGAAAGATGCCCCGAGAGCACAGGAAGCCCCCCAAGTGTGTGTCCCACCCACCTTCTCTAACAAGGTAATAAATCTTTCCACGGCTGGTCCCAAGCTGGTCCCAAGCCTGTAGGTCACACCAGGTTGGAAGGGCAGGCCACTTCTATCTGTTACATGCCCTGACACCTCTTGTGGATCAATCAGGACATTTTTTCTCAATGACATGACCTCAGATGCTGTTACTCAGCCACAAATTGACCCATGAGGTGAAACCTATTTTTATCCATGTATTAAGTAGTTTTTAATAATCCATACTACACTTGCTTCCAGAAAGGCTAAGAGACACAAACAAAACTATCAAACCAGGATCAAAGAGCAAGAATGCAGTAAAGGGGAAATCTGTGTGCAGAAGCCCACAGAAGCTGAGGGGGCCTGTTACAAATGAGCGAAAACTTCACTCTCAGCTTCTTTACAGGCAATGTTAAAAGGAATAATAGGTTACAAAACTCTAACAAACTCAGTCATTTTTAAGAGAAGGCCATGAAATCTAGGAGGCAATGCTAGCATGGATTTTAAATAAGGCATAACAAGCATCTTAATGGCCATTGTCTTCACCCACAAGGCATTGTTTCTCAGGGTTCTCTGGGCTGTCAGAATCAGAACCATCTGGGGTGCTTGTTCAAAATGCAGGTTCCTGACCCCATCCCACACTCACCGAGTGAGATTCTGTGAGATGGGCCTGGTGACCTGCTTTTTAAACAAGGTCAGTCATTGATTCTTCTATACCCACAAGTTGGAGAACAACTTCACCAAGATGTTAGTAGATAACAGTGTCTTAATGTAGTGGCCTTTCCTAACCATCCTTTCATCTTACCAGAGAACAATGCCTGGTGCCAGAGGAGTCTCTAGTGGAGGAACTCCAGGCCTCAGGGTCCAGCAAGAGAGATATTTGGAGGATGCAGGGGCTCCCCACCTACTTGTGGTGGGGAAGCTGGGCTGTCTGCATGCTCTTGGATATGGAGTGAGCTTTCTTCTGGGATCTCAGGTGGCCACAGGCTACAAAGAGGGCAGGCCCCTCCTTGGCCCTCTTGTCACTCCCAGGGCTGGCCATGGCAGCCATGGGAGCCATCAGCGCATCTTAGCTACAGTGATGCTGGCTTGGCTGACCACCAAACCCAGGGTCCTACTCTCTCCCTTCCCCATCCTCATCCATGATAGGGCAGGCAGAGCTCCAAGCCCAGGAGTCCAGGAGCCAGCCAGTGGCAAAAACACAGACGAAGGAGCCATGCCACCTCCCACCCCCTGGCCTGCACCTCCCCACCCCACTGTGCAAGCTGGGATCTGCCAGGGATCTGCCTCAGGGAGGCAATCATGGGTTTCTTCCTCTCCCTCCACACAGGTTTGGAATAAATTGCCTCATCCAATTTGAAGACTTTGCCAATGCCAATGCCTTCCGCCTGCTCAACAAATACCGTAACAAGTACTGCATGTTCAATGATGACATCCAAGGTAGGTTTCCACCCCACCTGATGAAGCCACGGGGGACTAACTTATATTCTCAAACCTCACTGGGATGCCAAAGGAGTGAGGAAGGGCTGTCACCTCATAGCTGGTTTGCTGCCAGCAGCTGTTGAAAAAAGAATATTAAACTTAGATTCAACTCCTACTTGGCTAATTCTTAATTCTCTGAATTCAGTTTCCTTTTCTACAAAATGAAGATCATTACTACTTCAGAGGTAGGTAAGAATACGTGATTTAATGTATGTAAGAAATTCTAAACAATGCTGTAATTTACTAGCAAGTTAAACGTGAACCAGTCATTTCTCTGACCACAGTTTCATCATCTAGTCAATAGAGAGGATAACAACTGCCTTGAAAGAGCATGGTGAAAATTTACAAAGCTAATGCTATAGAAAGTACTAACTCATAAAACTCATCAGACCAAAGCACCAATCACCATAAAAATGGCCTTCCCCAGCCATAATAACTTGCTTTTAGACTTTCCAAATACAAGGGGTGTCTCTGTTGGGAGGTCAGGACAATTCCTTCTCTGGTTTTGACTGAAGTGTTTTTGCTCATAATGACCCTGAGAGAGACACTGACACCAGGAACCCAGAGCCTTCCAAAGCCAACATGAAGCAGCTTCTAGTTCAGGTTCCCTTTGATCATATATTCTGTGACCCAGAAATATATGAAGGTACTTGCTTCTTACTGTGGAGTTACCAGTGTCTAAAGCTGGAGTGGAAAGGGATTCATCTCACTTGATCTAGGAGTGCACAGGAAAGCACTGTGAGCTGTTCCTAGCATTTTGTAAAGTCCGAGAGAAACCCTGATGATGTTTTAACAAATGAAGTTTGCCAAGCAATCTTTTAAAAATCAAAGATCCATGTCAGGTGGAAAGAATAAGTTGGCAAGAGACAGGTGTTGGCCCTGGATTGTTAAAGGTTGGCCAACTTCTCATTTTGCAGAGGACTTCTCCAGAGGCCCAAAGAGGTCACAAGTTTTCTTCAGGTGAGTCAGGGATAGATCTAAGAGAACTCAAACTCAGGTAATAATAGCTAAGGTTAATCACTGAATGCTCATTGTATATCGGGCACTGTTCTAAGCACTCTACAGTTTTAAACTGATGAGACATTAGCATCTGTCTTATGAATGAAAACACTGAGACAGAAAAAGAGTAAGTAACCTTTATAGCCATTAAGCATAGAGTTGAGATTTGAGCCCAGGCATTCAGACTCTAAATTGCAGTCTATAAGCATTCACCATGCCATTCCCAGGTCTTATATTACAAACCAAGTTGCCTTTTTTTCCCCATTATGGTCCATATTACAAGGTATAAGAAATGTGATAGACTATTTTTTGTATTTGTCATAAACTTCCAAGAGGCAAGATAGCACAGTTAGAACACACTATTAGAAAGTTTAGTTTAAAATATACGATTTCAGTGCCTGAAGAGTGGGTATCCAGAGGGAGGGGAGACCCAAAAGAGAAAGCTGGGACATGGTGCCCCCTGCCAGCCTGTCTCCATTCTGTCTCCCCCTTACCCTGTTGCATAGACCTGGGACAAGCATTAGCTGGGCTAGGCCAGCCTCACCCACACAAGCCAGGACACTGCGCAGACACGGCTGTGCAGTCCAGGAAGATGCGCTGGTGGAGGGAAGCATTCTCTCACTGCCCTCACTCACCTCATTGTCAGCTCAGCAGGTGGGAGTGTGCCTTGGCCCTGAGGAAACACCTGCCTGCTAGACCCTGACCGGCTTCCCAGTGTGAATTCACCCATGAATCAGCAGCAGGACAGCCAGTCCCCTGAGCCCACTAGGCTGTCAAGGCCAGAGGGTGGAAGTGGAAAACAAGTCCATGCAGGCGGCACACCTGGTGCACAGCCTCCAGCTGTACAGACACACAGACAGCCACATGTGTATACATCCTCCTAAACCCAGGCACAGGAACACAGCCAGGCCCTGCAGCCCCCCAGCCCCCATCCGCCCCCAAACTGCTGCCAGAATGTGCCTCTGAGATGAAAGTATCACTCACTATGCCACCTTCTCTCTTCATGAGAAAGTTCGCACTCCTTCAATGAAAATATAAGACTTTGGGATCTCTCTTCTGCTCTCTGACCTTCCCTTTATTTTACTCCTCTGACCTCCTTACCTGCCATTTCTTTCTGTGTTTGAAAGCCCTGCTCACCCTTTCCCATCATCTTTACCTGAGTAACTCTTACTCACCCTTAAAGACTCAGCTCCAGGGTCTCCTGCCCAGGGAAGGCCCACCAGCCCCTGTTCCCTCAGTCTGATTTGGGTGCCCCTCAGGTGTTCCCCTCTGTCAGTTCTCTTACTTCATTGTACCCCAAAAGCCTGTATTGCATTGTCTGCCTTCCCAGAAGATAATAAGCTTCTGGAGGCAGGAACCATGCCTTATCCATTCTTGTTCCCCAGCTCCCAGCACCGCACCTGCTACATGATAGATGCCTAATAAATGTTTAAGAATATATGAATGATGTCTACACACACAAACTGACATCCTCATAAGCACACCCACCTGTTCATGTGGGTATGTCTACACTGGACACCTGCCCCTCCAGCCTGTTATCCGGGTCATCATTCATGTACAGCTGACCCTTGAACAAGGTGGTGGTTACAGGTGCCAACGCCCCACACAGTCAAAAATCTGCATAACTTTTGCCTCTCCGGAAACATAGCTACTAATAGCCTACTGTTGACCAGAAGCCTTACTAATAACATCAGTAGTGGATTAACTCATAAATACACTAGTATCTACCCCTATTTTATGTGTGCATGACATACCTAACTTCTTAATTTTTTTGATATTTCTAGGCTACACAGTTCATCTGTGAGTTTTTTCAAATTGTTACAAACCTCCAAAATTTTAAAAAACTATGTATTGAAAAAATCTGCGTATAAGTGGACTCACGCAGCTCAACCCCATGTTGTTCAAGGATTGACTGTGCTCACATATAAAAGCACCTCTACATGTGCTCATACATATTCACATGTGTACCCCACATGCAGACACATGGAGCTGTTTGTTTTTAATTAAATCAATCCATTTGTTTACATTCATTGGTTTTTGTGTCTTGCCTCTATAGCCAATTTTGCTCCCAGGCAAAACAAAGTGGGATAATTTTCTGGGTCCCCCAGCAAAGAGAAGAGGGATTTCCCATTCTTTTCTCAGAAATTCAAGACTGAAGCCATCAATCTAGAACTCATGAGGACAGCTGGCAAATAGTGCTGGAATGGCAGGAGCCCTGTAAGAACCAGCCTTTGATCAGCTCAGCCTGATGTTTAGGTGTGACCGTATCATTAGCAACCATAAAGAGGTGGGCATGAGCATGCGCCACCCAGATCCTCCTTCAAGGAAAGATTTGTTGCCTAGCTGACAGCAAGGCTGTCAGCACATCATGCAGAGCGTCAGAGAAAGAGAGCCACCTCACCATCCCACCAGGGGCCGGCCTCACCCAGTGATGAGGGAATATGAAGGCTTAACTATTTTAGCTCAGTGCGGGACAACTCAAGCTCCCCATGGAGTTGGCTGAGGCTTTGGGGCCTGCATCACAGCTCAACTTCCCCCTCAACTCATTCTGCTTCCCTCTCTTCCTTCCCACAAGGGCACTTCCTAAAAACATCCTGAACACTCCAGTATAACTCAGAATCTGCTTCCAGGGGACCTAAACTGTACAAAATAACATTTTGCATGCACACAGAACTTTAGGTTGAAAGTGCGTTTCATCCTCACTATCTTACAAGTGCCTGGCAATGTCCCCTCCCCCCGCCAACTGGGGGACACACACAGCTGTCCAATGTCACTAATGAGGAAACTGAAGCCCAGGGGGTTAAAGCTTGCTCACGGCCACACAGCCAGACAGACACAAAGCTGGAACTGGAACCCCCTTATGTCTGACTTGGAATTCTCCACTCTCTCCATGGCATCAGGCTGCTTGTTGCTCCTTCATGTGTGAGGTGGTGGAGGGTGTCTTCTCGTTAAGGATGAAATTCCAGACCCTGCTGAAACAGTGTGGGTGTCGCTGCTCCCTGGCATCCTGCTGCTCTCATCCTGTCCTCCCCATCGTTCCCATTCCTTCCTCTAACTCCTACAGAATGCAGACCTGAAGATGAGGCCCACGGTCACGAGCTGGTTAGGGATGGGTCCAGGCCAGAAGCCTGTGATGTGTGTTCTCATTGTTAAGTGGACAACGAGAAGACTGGTAAGGAATTCCAGGACTAATGAGCTAACATGGCAGATACAGCCCATGCTGGAATGGTCCCCCTTTATCTCCAAATACAAAGTAAGGAGCAATGCCACTTAAGACTACAAGCCATGCTCATAATGGAAGAGGAGCACCTCCATGCACAGAACCACAGAGGGTTGGGAGTGAAGGGGTGAGAGGGAGTGTGGGAGGGAGGAGGAAGCAATGCAGAATCATAGTCATAAACAGAAACCACATCACACCACACGTGGTTGCTGGAGACGGATCCTCAGAATCTTCTTGGGAACCACACATGCAGGGGGCTGGAACCGAGCAACCCACATGAAAATGAGACTAGGGTCATGCTACCTACTCTGAACACCAGCCTAGCCTCACATCCTCAGTGGATAGATAGAATTAAATCCTCGGGAGCTCCACTCTACTGATCTCCCAGAGAGCAGGGCCATGCCTGGTGCACAGCAGGAGCCCAGGGCACATTATTTGACTGTTTCCCAACCAGTACCACTGTACCATGTGCTCAGAATCACTGACCCCACGGGGCTGGGGCTCTGGAGCCCCAGCACTTGAAGGGAAGAGAGCTCCCCAGGGCTTCTGGTCATCTCTGCCTCCCACCCCGGCCCAGACCCACATAAAGCCTCGGCCCAGGCCCAGGCTGGTCCTTGGTGATCAGAGCTGCCAATGCACTGACTCATCGCTGGCAGCCTCTCAGGAATTTTGGAAAAGGCAGAGGCTCAGGTGACTTTTGTTGTTTCAGCTGGGACCAGAGAAGCATCTCTGCTCTTAGGGAGGAAAGAAAGGCCTAAAAGGGGAAATACAGTGGGAATGGTCACGCTGGGGACAGGGGAAGGAAGGAGAGCCACACAAGGGGCCAGGTCCAGGGTGCTGCTGGCCCAGTTTCTGTGGGTCTCTGGCCTCCACGTGCAAGCTGACCACACAGCATGGCTGGAGCCAGGAAAGCCCCACTGGCTCATTAGCTCTGCAGCATCCTCCACCTGGCCAGCCTTCCCTGGACTGGCATTGCCTACCAAGCCTGCTAAATCTCCAGGCCAGACAGCCCATCAGGCTCCTGTGTGTTATGTCAGGCTATTAGCACCCCCTGTGAGCCCAATGCTTAACAATCAGACATTGCACCAAGACAAGCCTAGGTCTGAATCCCCATTTTCCTGCTTTGTGGCTTTGGACAAGTGGCTGAAATTCTCAGTACCTTCCTTTCCTTATCTGTAAAACGGACTTAACAGTTTTAACAGCCACAACTGCTCATCAGCTAGTACCACCAGAATGGTCAGGGTGCTTTTATAAGGCCAGCATCTGTTATGGTTGGTTGCAGCCTATGCCAATTCCTTGATAAGTATTTCCAACACCCGTTTATGGCACTGAATTGTTGTAAGGATTGAAGTGATGTATAGGTAGTGACAGGCATGTAGCAGTACTCAGTTCATGGTACCTATTACTAAAATCTCTGATGCCTGACAGGCTCCTGACACACAGATATGGGAGGGAAGAAGGAAAGAGGAGACTTAAGGCAGAGATTTTGATGGAGGTGAGGAGAGGGCCACATGTGAGCACAGGACCGGGGAACTCTGGGGAGAAGAGAAGCAGGTCCCCACCTCACTTTTCTCCGCTTTCCCACATATTCCCTATTATTCCAGCCCATTGTACTAGTCACTCTTTTGTGAGTTTTCTGCCAACTCCACGATTTTGAATGTGCTGGTCCCTCTGCCTAGAATTCTCTTCCTGTTCTTCACTACTTTCTGTTTGTCCATAAAGGCTCATTTCACTTCCCCCAGGATAATGCATCCAGGGCCAAGCCACGAACTCTAAATGATCCCACTCTTCCCCAGGATCTGGGAATGACACTGGACGGTGGTCACCCACTTTACAGAATGCTTCAAAGTGAGCCAGGGGTGGGGCTCTCAGCCAAGAAATGCAAAATACATCCCTGGAAGATGATGACCTTGTTGGAGAGGGAAGGTGTTGGGGACTTTGCACAGGCTTCAGATGCCACAATAGGGAAGAGGCAGACAGGCAGGAATGGCTCATCTCTGAAGACTTTGTGCAGCTCGTTTGTCTTGTTTACAAGACGCCAGGGATTATTTCCAGCTGTTGGGGGTCAACTGCCCTCTCTCTCACCCACCACCACCACTACACACACTGAGTAGCAGTTCTAGGCCTTTCCTTGATCTCTCCCCCTGCCGTGAACTTCCCCTGGTCTCTTTAACCTTTTCTCCCCTCTGTTCCCAAAGCCTTCCTTTTCACTAAGTCCTGTATTCTGAGGCTGTTCTTCACTTCCAGGGCTGTTCCTAGTCCTGAAGTTCATGTGGATCTCATGTATCTGGCTCCTCCGAGATCTCCCCTTTTAGCTGTTGCAACAGCCGAACCTCCAGAGAAGCCAAGAAGATGATCATCATTCCTTCTGGTTCTTTCCAAATTGCGGCAAAACAGGCCTAAACCCTACCTTCTCCATCTGCCAGAGAACTGCCCTCTAGAGAGTCCAGGAACTCCAGAAAATTCCCTTATGACACAAAATTGCAGTGAAGTAGTGTAGAAAGCCTTTGCTTGGTGTCCAATAAAGGGGAACCTGAATTTTTGGAACACTTATGCTGGCAACTCCTTGAGAGTTTTATTTGAGAACAAGACTTTTTTTGTCTTTATTTATTCAAGGCCTAGCCCAGAGAAGGCCCAGAACAAACACTCAGCATATACTAATGAATAAATGAATGGCAGTAGCTACTGTAGAAAGGTAATTCTTATAGATCGTGGAAGCAGGTGTAGCCTCATAGCAGAAGTTGTTCTGTCCCAATAGGGATCCAGGCCTCCAAAGCCACCGTGGCCAGACCCTGACAGAGCCTCTTTCTGTCCTGCTTGCTGCCTGGGTCAGAAGTTTTCCCTTACCTGATAAAGCAGTAAATTCTTTCCTCCAATAATCTGTTGTTCAGCATGGAAACTCCTTTAACTTTGTCAAATCTGACTATTAAAAGCAGAAACTACATTTTCAGCATGCTATTTCCTGAAGCTACAACCTCAAGTACTCAGTTTGTAGGAAATGTAATTATGGAAATCTCCCTCTGAAAAAGAACACTTCTTTTATCATGAATAGGAACAACCAGCCACACTTTCAGCTGCCCATGGCATTCATGGGCACAAGCCATGTTCCAGCACATCCCTGGACCCATGGGCTTCTCAGAGTGGTTACCTTGAAACAGCTAAGTAGCTTCCTTTCCCGTTTTAAACCCCTAGTGCATAGCCTAAGAGCACCCCAAAAATGCAAGTTAATGATGGAGATAACTTTATTTGCCAAACTTTGTAATTTGGAGCTTAAGAACCACTGTTTTTCCTCTTGAGTTCTGGCCTGTACCAAGTGCAGAAATAGTTTCCCAAAGGAAAAAAATGGGCAACAGTACCAAATGCTGCTGAGAGGTCAAGAAAGAAGAAGGCTGAGAACTGATTACTGAATTTGGCCACCTGGAGGTACTTGGGGACCCTGACAAGAGGTGGGTCATTTGATTGGACTGGGTTTCATGGGAACCAAGGAGGAAGGAACTAGATGCAGTTAATATATTCAGCTCTTTAGAAGAGTTTGGCTATAAAGGAGAGCAAGAAATAGGGTGGGACATACAGGACCAAGGGAGGGCCTTTTAAAGATAGAAGTTTTACAGTGTATTTGTATGCTGATGAGAATGATCCAGTAGAGAGGGCAAAATTGAATATGCAGGAAATAGGAGTGGGAATAATGGGACAAGTAGGCAAAAATGATGGGATCCATTAGACAAGTGGTGCTTTAGCTAGAAGCAGGGAGGCATCGATGGTAACAGGGGGAAAGGCAAGTACTTGGACATTGGAGGCAAAGGGTCTGAAGACCTGGTGGTGATAGGATTCAGAAGTTCTGTCCTGATTAGTTCTATTTCCCTTGAGCCTCACTCTCCACTTTTAAGGGCAAAAAATAGGAGCACAGTAGTCCCTACTTCATGGAGTTGTTGGGAAGATTAATTGAGCAAATGCTGCGCTGGTAAGCACATAGCACAGAGCCAAGGCCACATTAAGAGTGATCAATAAATGGCAGCTGACCTTGCATCCTTTTATTGTAATGTGTGACTCTGTCCCATCAGATTTCCCATTGTTCTGAGTTCCCCTCCCCTTCCAGAGGTACAGCTGAATGTTGACATCTACTGCCTAAGTTCACTTCCCTCTGCCTCTGCTACCACCCTACTCCATCCTTCCCCAGAGAAACCCCATAACACCTCTCCTGCTGCCCTCAACTATAGTCAGGAAGGGCTGTCTGAGCAGCAGAGATCGTGAAGGGATGGAAGCAAACCTGGGAAGGAAACCCCTAGGTTTCCTTGCTTTGGGTGACTGACAGGGCCAAGCCACCTTTCTCTGTCAGTTTCCTCATCTGTACAACTGTTAAATGCCATGATCTCCAATCCCCATCCAGCACTGAATTTCTGTGAGTAAGCCCAGTTATTCAACCTGCAAATAACCCCAGAAGACGGCTGACACCCAAAAAGAAAAAGACCCATCCAGAGTGTAGTGTCTGCGGGATCATCTCTGATGGAATACCTTTGGCGCCATCTGGTGGCAAACGCTTTGCGCAACCCCTCCTTTTAGGGAGGCAAAAGGCTGTCCTGAAACAGACTCCGATGAGCAGAAAACTCCCTCTAGCCAATGGCAGGAAACTAGTACCTCACCTAGAGAGGCCATCTAGTTCAGTGCATCCCAAACTTGAATGGCACACAAGTCATCTGGAGATCTTTTTAAATACAAATTCTGACTCCGTAGAACTGAAATGAAAGAGGGTTTTATGGGTGGAGAGTAAGAAGTATGGAGTTACTTGCAGGGAGGCAGAGAAAATGGGGAGTTCCACATAATAAGTGGACTCTGCAGAAAATTAAGGACAAAGGGGATTTGGGGATTTCAGGAGAGGATCATACAATGCAATTCTCCTCGCCCTCTCTTTAAGTGATTTAAATACTTATTTAAATTGCTTGTTGATGCTGCCTTGGATGTCAGCTTGGTGTTTCTTTTGACTGCAGTACAGTGCTGAGCCTGACCATGATATAGCCCAGCTTCATTCAGGTTAGATGAAAAAGTAGATACGGGAAAAGGAGGCATGGTTAAGGATGCCTGGGGTAGCAAGGAATGTCTTGCTGATCATTTGGGCTGAGTCTTAAGGAATAATGAACTGCAAAAGGGTCTTCTAGATAGGGAGAATAGCAGGGGAAATGTACATAAGTATAAACATGCATGATATGTGTAGGGAACAATGAATAATGCTACTGGTACATGGAGTATACGGGGAGGCACTGCAGAGGTAGGTTGATACTGATAACATACTTTTCTGTACATAAACTAACAAAAAGTATGTCATGAACAACTGTTTTATAACAGCCATCACACTTGTAATCATTTAGTAATTTCTTTACTTACAAACAGAGATGAGCTCAGTCCATTTTGTTACCATGGTATCCTCAGTACCTGAGCCTGGTTCATAATTGATGCTCAAAAAATAAATGAATGTAACAATTTCCAGTGATCTGTGACTACCCACTGTGTTCTACTGTTTTGTGCCCAAGTTTTGGTAAACTGGGAGTTCTCTGATGGCAGGGATCATGTTTGATTCATCTCTGTCTTCCACTGTGCCTAGCATGGTGTCTGTCACGTCATAGGCCCTCAGAGGGTGCACACTGCGTACTTTGGGGACCATGGGAAGGATATTAGGAAGTCCCAGTATCCTCAGCCCTGTCTCTGGGACACTGCCAACAGTTCAGCACTCTCTCCAGGCCACAGCTGTGTGAAGACAGGGGTGCCTGCACCCCATCTTCTGAGAAGTATGATCTTGCATAGAGTCCCGCCTTCTGATGTCCACAATGAATGTGCACTTATTGGCCACCAACTGTTTGCTGTACCCCCCCATCTCAACCACTGAGCCAAGTATAAATCTAGGAGAAGGCCCACCCCAGAGCTAGCAAAAAATAAGCCACCTGGAAAACTGGAAACAGAAAATATAGAAAATTCACTCATACTCCCACCCTGCAACCATTAGTGTTTTGTAAGTTCCTTCTGGATTCTATGTGTGTGATACATTACAATTAGAATCATCATATGCATACTGCTTAATGTTCTCTTCCTTCCAGCCAACTCAATGGAACATAGGTTAGTGCTTAAGCACACAGGCCCTAGAGCTTGATTCCCTGGATTCACATCCTGGCTCTGTTATATGATCTTGTACAATTCAGCAAACCATACCTTATTTTCCCAATCTGTAAAATAAGGATGGCAATAATGAGGATTAAATGAATAACTGTCTTCATGTTAAGACATATAAAGTACTTGGAACAATATCTGATGTTAGTGACTAGCTTCACAGCATTTTCCATGTTGCTGTATAATATTCATGATGATCATTTTTAATAGCTATAAAACAGTCTACTGTGTCTACACTGGCTACTTTACTTAATCATTACTCCTTTGTTAGATGTGTCGGTTATTTCCAGCCATTCTGTATTATAAATAACACTGTCATAAATATCCTAGTATATACATTTTGGATTTTTCCATATAGAGATTCTCGAAAATAGAAGTATAAGGTCAAAGGGCAAAAATATTTTATGCCTTTGCTCTAGATGGGGAAACAGTTCTCCACTAAAGATTGTAGCACTTTAAAACACAAAGTATATTGGAACATTTTACTTTTCATTCCTCCCTCCCAGGCATAGATGACAATAATTTTTTTAATTATCCAAATGTAATAAGCCATAAATAGTCCTACATTAATTTCCTTTTGCTTTGTTTTGTTTTGGTTTCACCATCGTGGAGTGTTGCTGATTGTGATTACTTTATTGTGAGCTCTCTGTATCAGAGTCTATACCACTTGCTTTAACAGAGAACACTTAATATTTTTAAAAATGTTAATTGTCTATTAAAGAATTCAAAAGCCAAAAAAGAAACACTAAGGATCTGCTACAACTCCTGAGGCTAAGGGAACAAAGGAAAGAGGAGGTGGCAGTTAGTGGCGCTGGTGTCACTGAGTGGCAGCTATGAGGCTAGTTCTCTCAGTGACGGCCAAACTGCAAACTGGGTTCAACTTCTGCTTCAGGAACAAACTGCTGCCGTGGAGTTGAAGAACTAAAGCTGTGGGGCTGCCAGATTTAGCGAAACCAAATGCAGGACGCTTAGTTAAATTTTGGTGTTAGAAACAAATAATTTTTAGTGTATTTATGCTCATATTGCACAGGACATACTTATACAAAAAACAATCTTGTTGTTTATCTAAAATTCAAATTTTACAAAGTGTCCTACATTTTACCTTGCAATCCTAACAAGATGGATGATGCTGGGGTTGGGGGGAAGCATATTATCCCCCTCATCTAGCCTTTGTCTCCCTCTAGCACCTACTATTGGTAGAGCCCAGCACAAAGCAAGTTGGCAAAGCTGAAAAGTGGTTTGCAGACAAAGCAGTGTAAAGAAGCTGATAAACAATTACCCAATAATTGGTACAGTCCACCCTTCTGGATACTCAGCATCCATATACACTGTCTGGCAAATGTGTACTTCCACACAACAAAAACAACTCTGGCCAGGTGTGGTGGCTAAAGCCTGTAATCCCAGCACTTTGGGAGGTCAAGGCAGGCAGATCACCTGAGGTCAGGAGTTCGAGACCGGCCTGGCCAACACGCCAAAACCTTGTCTCTAATAAAAACACAAAAAATTAGCTGGGCATGGTGGTGGGTGCCTGTAATCCCAGCTACTCAGGAGGCTGAGGTAGGAGAATTGCTTGAATCCAGGAGGCAGAAGTTGCAGTGAGCCGAGATCACACCATTGCACTCTAGCCTGGGTGACAGAGTGAGATTCTGTCTAAAATTAAAAAAAAAAAAACCTCTAACAAAATGCCTGACAACATTCTACTATTTTTCCAACAAATGAAGACATTCTCACCTTTTCTCCAATATGGGGATAGACAATGTCCCAACAGACATTTTAGTTATCTCTGGAAGATAGTCACTGTATCCACCTCTAAGCAGAATTAATAGCTCACAAAATTCAATCATATTTGAAAACTCTGTTATCTAAAGACTAACATGTGGAATTAACCTCCAACAGAACTTATATAAAATAATAGGGAGGAGAAGGGAGAAGAAATTAGCTCATGTGTACCATTATATATAGTCACATTATGATCAAGGAAGAAAAATATGCATGGCTGCTACCTTCCTTGTTTCTGTAACAAGTCATGATGTCAAAGATGATTTTTATAAATTTCTTCCTCAACCTTCCATTCCGTGTTTTCTTGTCCTCAGACAGGACCTCAGGTGGCTGGGATTCTTTACCCAGTAGAGTGACCCAAACCTTCATTTCTGAAGGATCTGAATCCTCCATAGTCCTGAATATCCTTGGTTGCAATAGTATTTATTAATATTTACTATTGAGCATGGAAATATGAAGACACTCCTCTAGAAGACTCCCCTAAGCTTCAGACATAGTCCTCCCTGTCCTCACAGTCCCTTTGATTATCAGGATGAATCACAACAGCCAGAAGAGTAATCCCCTTCTTTGCCCACTGATTTAGTGGCATGAAGAGCCCCAGCTGGCCAGGGAGCTGTTTCAACTCCCAATTCAATAGAACCATGTTGTAAATCCTAATGGAAGTATTTCCTTCTTGGCAACTAAGACCTCCAATCCAGTAGAGCACAAAATTAAAGAGACAGGACGCAAAAATTCTGTACGTGGGTTATTAGGTGAAATGGTGAGAGGAGCCCCTCCCACTTCCACCCCATGATTTCTAGACCCAAACATTTTGGCTATGAGAGAAAAACACAATGTGTTGCTTGCTAAGTCATCATACATTGCATCCCATAAAACAGAAGCTCATTATCTCCATAAGGTGTTGCTTCAACTTAAGTCTTAAGTAATTCTTCAGTAGGCCATTCTACTGATCTACTAAGCCAGCTGCTCCTGAATGGTTGAGTACATGTTAAGACCAGTGAATTTCATAGGCATGAGCATATTGCTGCCCATCTTTTACTGTGAAGTAAAGTCCTTGATTAAAAGCCTTGCTGTCTGTAATATATCTGGATGGCGAATAGGTATTCCAAACATCCATAGATAATGGTGCTGGCAGAAGCATTACAGACGAGGAAAGAAATCCATATCCAGAATGTATATCTGCTCCAGTTAGGACAGATTTCTTTCCTGTCCATGATGGGAGTAGTCCATTGTAATCATCCTGCCACCAGGTGGATGGTCCCCGCCAGGGAATGGTGCCCATCAGGAGCTCAGCATCGTTCTCTGTGTTTGACAGGTTAATCATTCAACAGTAACAGTATCAGGCCAGCTTGGTAAGAGGAAGCCCATGCATAGCCTCCATCCTTACAACCATGGCTGTTTTATGCATAAGTCCATTAAGCAAACCCTGGGTGACTAAAGAAAGATGCTGTCTAACATACACAGGTCATGCCATTTTGTCCACCTGATTATTGAAAGACTGTTTTCATCATGTCCTTTGATAAACTCTCACATGGGGCACAAATATCCTCTTACTCTGTACCTATCCCAAGAGGTCCATCCACCTACCATTTCCCCAGACCTCCTGATCACCAATCTTACTATTTTGTTCTTTCCAAGTCCCTGACCATCCAGCTAAACCATTAGCAACTGCTCATGAATCAATGTAGTGCTAACCATCCCTTGGACCAAAGTATACGACTAAATTTACCACTTGAAGTCATGTCCACTGTCCTTCACCATTACCTTTTACTGGGGCTGTGAAGCTGCCACCTTATACTTCTAGTTGGTGCCAGCATATTATTCACAACAACTTGTAAACCAAGCCCAAGTTTTTTCTCCTTGGTCAGCTGCTCTTAAAGAGTCCCCAGTGAGGCCTTAGATGTGGATTCAGGGAGAAGTCATGTAGCAGTGGTTCAAATGAATCTGAGCCACCTACTTATACAACTTACTTGTCCCTTCCAGACATACTCGAGCCATTTGATGATGGTGTGTGACCAGACACAGCCAACCTTATGACTTGGTGGATAAGATGGGCAGCTCAGGCCATATGGTCATTTAATGCCTCATGGCCAGGTTGTGTTCTCATTTTTTAAAATGTTTTTATCCATTTAGTCCTTATATAATTCTATGAGGCTCATGCTTCTTTTTGTCTTCCATTATATTTATCTTTGTCAATTTCTTTATGAATGATGATGGTAGCAGCACCTGGCTATCTTATCCCATCTTATGGGGTCAAGTAACAAACCAGGAGCTGTTTCTCAACTTCAACAAAAAAGTTACCTGCAAAAGAGAGCATGGATTTGCACCAAAACTTGCATGCCTTCAGGGCATAAAGGCTAAGAAAAGTTGCCTGTTCCTCCACAGTCTAAGGTGTGGGGAACTCTGCCAAGGGTCTTCTCTTGGGAGGTGGGGGCCTGTGGCCAGAGGTTGATCTCAGGCCACTCTGTTTCAGGCACAGCCTCTGTTGCTGTGGCAGGGATCCTGGCTGCTCTGCGAATCACCAAGAACAAGCTTTCCAATCACGTGTTTGTTTTCCAAGGTGCAGGCGAGGTATGTGGCATTGAGGGTTTCTTTTGTTGCTCCAGGAAGAGAATAAGAATGGGTGGAAGCATATCAAAGAAGGGAGGCATTCTGGGGTTCTGAAAAGAGGAAGCAGCACAGACATATTGTGATCATTGCAGCTGCCTAGGCTCTGACAATTGGGTGTCTCAAGGCAAGGACTTAATTGGGCCTCCTGGGAGTCATGGAGGTGGGGGAAAGAAGAAGGGGTCATTATGGTGAGATATCAGATAAATGTTCAGCAGCTGTTTGCCCTGTGTCTGAACATCCACCCTATGGTACCTTCCAGGCAGCTATGGGCATTGCCCACCTCCTTGTCATGGCCCTAGAGAAAGAAGGTGTACCGAAAGCAGAGGCCACAAGAAAGATCTGGATGGTGGACTCTAAAGGGCTCATTGTCAAGGTACTGTGAGTCTGGAGACCTGGAGGTTTCCTGACAACTTACAGCTCCCAGGAACTGGATTGGAAGAGGTCTCCAAGAAGTAAACTGCTCAAACAGAATAGAGAGCAAAATGAGGGCAATGGCCTAAGCTCCAAAGCAAAAGATTCATCCCAAAGTAGCCTTAATTGCTTCTGTCCAAAGCAAGTGTGTAGATGTGTGCCCCTTCTAGTCTTGTCCCCCACCACTTCCTGACTTGCACCAGCCTCCAGCTACATTAAATCATAGTTTCCAAAAGCAGCCTGCTCTCTGTCTTCCACTTCTTTACACATCTTGTTCTTCTGCCTGAATTGCTCTCCTCTGTTTTTCCACATGCCAACTCTCAACCCTTAACCCCTTCCCAGTTTCCTCCTTATCTTCTGATAGTGCTCAAATGTTACCCCCTCCAAAAAGCTTATTTCCTGCATCTATGCTCCTTACATTGTGCTTACCACATGGTAGAGAAGTTGTCCCTTTCCAGTTTCCCCACTAGACTACAGTCTTGATATCAATGCCTGGCACATGGTAAGTGCATAATTAATGCGTGAGGCATGAGTGAAAGAATGAATGAAGAGAAACAGTCCAGCTTCCGGCTAGCATGTGTTGAGAGACACAACTGAAGGACCCCTCCATTAGAGCTACACTCAGTGCTTTAATTCCCAGAACTTCACTAACATAGAATGTCAGTGAGAGACAAAATATTATGGCAGAGATGAGAACAGGGGAAGTACATAAGGACATTGACCAAGAATGGCAGAGATCCTCAGCAGAATTGACCTTCCTATTGTTCCATATGGGGCCAGATTTCTGCTGGAAGGAACTTAGCCTTGGAGATTCCTCTTCCCACCCACCCCTATGTCTTTCCAAAGCATAATCTGGCCACAGGTGTAAGCTGCCAGAGACAGCCACTCTTCCCTCTTATCCATCTTTCAACATCATTTTTCTCATTCCATTAACCCTAGCCAAGGAGCTCTCAAAGCTGACATCTTTGCACTGCTTCCTATGAGGCCAGCTAATCCAAAGCAGTCATCAAAAGCATCTGAACCCATTTACCAGCACTTATGCCAGCCTGTCACCTACCAACTTCCATTTGAAGAAATGTAAGGAACTGGAGCTGGTTGGGCATGGCCCGTCATTCTAAGACCTTCCTGGAGCTTAGTTTAGTATTATTCACAGGGGAATTAATGGCTCTTATAAGCATATTCAAATTAGCTCCCTGACCCTGGCTGACACAGGTCCCCATCCCTCAACTGAGCTTGGGTGCTGGATGCCTTGGGCCAAAGGGTCTTGGTGAGACTCAGGCATTGCCCAAACGCCTTTCTGTCCTGGCCCAGGAAGCCATAATCCTAACAGCTCAAATAAATTCTTTATGGATTCTCCATATGTGGTTTGGGTTAAAGAAACACGCACATACACACACACACCCCACTGTCACACTCAGGTCCCACCATAGGTTCTGCCAGGAAATGTAGTCAAGAAGATGGGCCCCCAAACATCTGACAGCTCAAACCAAAGCATGGGGCTCAGCAGGAAACACTCTCAGAGTTTCCAAATGCATCTGTACTCCTACCCAACAGGCCATCACGACCACAACTGCTCTGTGTTCCTTTTCCTATAGGGGAGGAGCCACCTGAACCATGAAAAGGAGATGTTTGTCCAAGACCATCCTGAAGTCAACTCCCTGGAGGAGGTGGTGAGGCTGGTGAAGCCCACAGCCATCATAGGTAGGAGGAGGGAGGGTACCCACTACCCAGCCCAGCTAACCCGCTTGACTTGCAGATGGAGAGACAGAGGCTCAGCTAGGAAGCCTAAGTAACCCACGGAAACAGCTCTTTCCCCTATCCCATGTGAAATTCAATGCCACAAACTTTTATTGAGTGACTATTGTATAGAAACCATAGAACTAAGGCACCAGAGTTAGGGCTCAGTGATGCAGAAATATACAATGCAGTGAAAAAGTGCAGGGCTGGTCTGTCTCTCTCTCTCTCTCTCTCTGTCCTTTTTTTTTTTTTTTGACAGAGTTTAGCTCTTTTGTCCAGGCTGGAGTGCAATGGTGTGATCTCAGCTCACTGCAACCTCCGCCCCCTGGGTTCAAGTGATTCTCCTGCCTCAGCCTCCCAAGTAGCTGGCATTCATTATAGGTGCCCGCCACCATGCCCGGCTAATTTTTGTATTTTTAATAGAGACAGGTTTTAGCCATTTTGGCCAGGCTGGTCTCAAACTCCTGACCTCAGGTGATCTGCTCCTGCCCCACTGCCCCCCAGCCTCCCAAAGTGCTAGGATTGCAGGCATGAGTCACCACACCTGGCCTGGTCTCTCTAACCACAATGAGATGGGCATTTCTCTCCCAAGGCAGACTCTGGCATCTCCCTGTGTCCTGAGGAGCAGCTCACTCTCCATGGAAATGCCCAGGAATGCCTTCACAGGAGCAGCTTAACTGGCAGGGACCTGAGGTGGACCAGTGGTCCCTGAGATGAAAAGGAGGTCTCAGGCACCTCAGTCATGTGGCAGATGCTGGGACCAAGACCGAGTCTTTCATGGTGTTCCTAGTTCCCCCACCACTACCAGCAGAAGAGGAATGGGTTGTTTATAGACAGTAGGCATCCCCACTACCCCCCTTTTCCCTGTAGGTGTTGCTGCCATCGCAGGAGCCTTCACGGAGCAGATTCTGAGGGACATGGCCTCCTTCCACGAGCGCCCTATCATCTTTGCCCTGAGCAACCCCACCAGCAAGGCCGAGTGCACGGCTGAGAAGTGCTACCGGGTCACCGAGGTCAGCGGGGAGTCCTTCCTTCCCCCGGCTGAGAGGACATAGTAACAATTACTATAAGTAACCCCATGAGGGTGAAAAATATTCCTACATCGCTGATGAGCAAACTGAGTTTCAGAAAGATGAAGTAACATGCCCAAGGTCACAGAGCTAATAAGGAGTGGAGCTGGCTGTCAAACCCAGGTCTGACTCCAAAGCCCAAGCTCTTAACTTTGTGCTATGCTGCTCAAGGTTCACCCTAAATAACACAGAGCTGACCAGAACCCAAAACCTGAGGCACTTGTAGACTCTAGGCCACATCCTGTCACTTCCTGGGTTGGCCCTGCCAGGAGGTGACAAAACTGGTACTGTGAACCCCATCACCTTTCAGCAGTTTCTTGGCTGCTAGATAACAGGTGAGGGCTGAGCTTTCTGGTCAAATGACAAATGTGCTTTAAATACCTGCCATGTTCTCAGCACAGTGCTGGGCGTTTGGGAGAGGATGAAGAAGGGTCCAACATTTGGAAGATAAGAATAGGCCACTATTATTACCCCAAACCAATCTCCAAGTTCATCTCTGGTTTTCCTCCTGCCTCCAGGGCCGAGGGATTTTTGCCAGTGGAAGTCCTTTTAAGAGTGTGACTCTGGAAGATGGCAAGACCTTCATTCCTGGGCAGGGAAACAATGCTTACGTGTTCCCTGGGGTGGCACTGGGAGTCATCGCCGGCGGGATCCGGCACATCCCAGATGAGATCTTCCTCCTGACAGCAGAGGTATCACTGTCCGTGCTCCCTCAAATGCTTGCAGTAGGGTCTGTGGGTTGACACTGGGTCCTATACCGGATCTCTCTTATCTCTTCTGCCCATCTGCCCCAACGCTGCCAGTGGATTCCCAAAGTGCTT
Source organism: Hylobates moloch (assembly GCF_009828535.3). Lineage (NCBI taxonomy): Eukaryota > Metazoa > Chordata > Mammalia > Primates > Hylobatidae > Hylobates > Hylobates moloch. The sequence continues at coordinate 58,718,301 of NW_026652286.1, read as the reverse complement.
AAACCTCAAGCATCTCTCATGGCCACCTTGAAGCTTGACTTCTTCAATCACACATGGGGCTTTTGAGGGGGAATGGGGAATAGTGGTGAAGGGTATTAGCAAGAGGCACTGACAGAGGAGGAGACATGCCTCATACTGCCCCCTGTGCCCTAGCAATGCCATCTAGATGCCTAGACAGAAGAGATGCCATCAGAGCCACCTGAAACTGAGGGCTTGTGGACCATGATAGGTGATGGATTCTTCCAGCCACAGGCCTTAACCAAATCACTGGGGTAACTGGCGGTAGTAAGCCCCACTAGGACAGCTTTCTGTAAGGGAGGGGGTGGGTGTCATACTTGTTTTTTTCTCCTTGGAGGAGCCAGATCTTGAGCACTGATATGAAGTGTTGGAGATGTACCTATTCCAGGTATCTTACTAGAAAAGTGCACAAAAGGGTTCGTTACTAGACATGATGAAAACCATGAAAGAATTCATTAAGAATGACAGCCTATATTCACACTCATGGTTATTGATAACAGTTACAGTGGCTGAAATTACCAGGTAGTTACCGAGTGCCAGGCACTTGACATTTATCCTCACTCTGACAAAAGCAAGGCATCGAAATGTCTCTGTTGAGAGGTTAGGCTAATCAAAGCCATATACAAATATTAAACATATTTACACGTAACAAGCTCCAAAGGCTCTCCTGTGACTTCTAACATCCTTCTGCATTTCCTTCTCACTGAGGCACTGGTGAAAGCCTGAAGCCAGTGAGACACGGGTATGGCTTCCACACAGCCCTGTCTGGATCCACTTCTGTGAGTCCCACAGGGAGCTACCTCATGTACCAGGTCCCTTCTTACTATGTCTAGTCTTTGAGCCCTGGCTCTCCAAGGCTGTGCAAATAATGTCTCCCAAAGGCTTTTCAGCTTCCCCCAGCCCCCTGCACACTACTTATGACTCTGTGTTACAGTTCTCTGTTCCTCTTGTCTGAGTATTCTGTTTGTCTTTCTTCTCATTGCTGTGATGGGTGTTCTTGTCCTGTAGCTGTGGGCAGAGCTGTGTGAAGCCCCCATTGGATGGAAAGAGTCACTTTCTGCTTGAAGTCAGCCTGAAAGCAAAGTCCTCTGTTGAGTAAAAACACAATTGCTAGAGTCTGGCCTAAGTAATACCATGGGACATCCACACATCTGCCCCACTACCTCCAGTGCTGTGAGACAGTTCAGCTCCATCATTTCATGAACAGTATCCATCAATTACACAGGAACCTCTCCTGGATCTACTTATTATCACCTGCTGTGAGCAAGATAAGGCCCCTCCCCTAAAGAGCTCACATTATGGTCTTCAAAGGCCGGCCAAGTTATATTTCTGAAAAGGGTACTTTTAGTGAAGATAATTTAAGTTGAATTTGATTTTCCCATGGAAAATTAATATAGGCTTTAAGGAGATGTGCATTCACCACCTCCTTTCATTGTAACAACTCTGTAAAATAGGTAAAATTCTTACTCATATGTGAGTTTAAGTCACTTGCTCAAGGTCACTGGTCTTGTGAGCCCAGGATGGCTCCAGACAACTTGACTCCCTGCTGAAGAGCACTGCCAGTGCCTACCATCTTAGATGTGATCACACATACCATGATATATCTCTTCTCAGGATAACTTTTCTAGATGCATATCTAGCCATGGAAATCTTGCTTCTCTCTTATCAATCCATCTTCTATACCTTCACAAAGAGAATCCTTCAAAACATAGGTCAGGTCAAGTCTCTCCCCTAATTTCAGACCTTCGTATGGCTCCTTGGTGCATACAGGATAAAGTCCAAACCCCTTCCCATGATTTCCATACAAGGCACTTCATCACCAGGCCCTCCTTTCCTCTCCAACCTCACTTTTGGTGTCTCCCTACCATCGACCTAACCAATGTGCTGTTTTCAATCTTTTGTCCATGCTCTCTCTCACCTCCCAGCATTTGCATGGGCCACTCTCTCTCCCTTAATTCATGCTTTGTCCTTCAGGTATCAGCCTGTGACACTTCTGAGAAGCCTTTCCTATACATGGTAGACAGGATCCTGCCATCCTCCATGCCTATATGTCCCCTCTCATTGCACTCACCCACTATAATTGCTATAATCATTTGTTACTTGTCCACTGACACCAGTCTCCATAAGAGAAAAGACTATGGCTTCTCCACCATAGAATCCTTCCTTATATGGCTCCTCAGCACCTAGCACAGAGTCTAGAGACTAAAAGTGAGGCTGAAGAGGAAAGGAGGGCCCAGTGATGAAGTGCCTTCTACAGACACCATGGGAAGGAGTTTGAAGGAGCCATATAAAGGTCTGAAATTAGGAGACAGCCTTGGCCTCCTCTGTGTTTTGAAAGATATAGTAGAGCTCAGTGAATGTTTGACTGAATGAATGGAAAAGAAAGATAGAAGTGTGAGAAGGAGGTAGAGGGGGAGGCCCACTTCCCTAATATCTGAAAACATTGAGGGGAGACCAACTTCTTAGCCTTGTCACTTCTAAGACACACAGTTCTCAGAGAGCACCAGTGGCATTTCCCAAGTCTAAATTTAACACCAGAAGACTTGGTGGGAATAGATTCAGAACTACCACATTAAAGAGGCTGATTTGCAAGGCTGAACAAACTCCAGCGTCTGAGCCTGGAGGATGAGGGCCTACGGCAGATGAGGCTTAACCCTCAGAGGCAAGCTCTGAACATGGAAGGGAAGCTGTGGGAGGCTCTGTTCTCAGGATGATGTGCTTAGGACATTTATTCCAATAAGGTGTAAGACTCAATCACTCACTGGAGGAGAGGCCTTCCTCAGACTGAGACCAGGGCTGGAAGGAAGAGCTCCAGGAGACTGAACACAAAGACATAACATAGCCTAGATGGTCACTCAAGATGGTACCAAGCACGTGGAAGGAGGCTGGGACCCAGGAAGTGAGGGACCCAGGGATCCCTATGCAACAGGCCGGACCAGCCAAGAGGAGATCTCATAGCCTTTGCTTTGCAGGCCACAAATTTATTCATCTTGGCTTTAGTGATTTTCCTTTGGAATTCAGAGACACTTAACGTTGTTTTAAGCCTCAGCCAGTCTTATAGTACAGAAAGGATGTGTCCTCTCTTACGCCCAAGCATTAACCTTCCCTGGTAACAGAGTCAACAGTTGGAACTGCAGTGTTTGACCAACTATGCAGGGTGGGGTGAGTCTCTGGGGTAACGGGTTGGGCTTGTTTTGGGAAGGCAGAGACTCAGCTTATTCCTCTCGGTTCTCTCCTTCTCCCCAGCAAATTGCCCAGGAAGTCTCTGAGCAGCATCTGTCCCAGGGGAGACTGTACCCACCACTCAGCACCATCCGAGATGTGTCTTTGAGAATTGCCATCAAAGTAAGGGGCATCCTACCCCTGTAATATGGGTAGTGAGGCTCAACCACTTTCTCTGTCTATGACTTCAGGAGGGTTAAGGGGATGTAAACTGTGGAGACACTGGATCTCCTTGAGCTGCACTACATGTAACCCAGAGGCTGGGTGACAAACCCTTGTTTGCAGCTTGAGCTCCACCCCAAACACCCACCCAGGCCAGTTCTGGGAAAGCTCCTGGATTTCCCCTAATACACCAAGCAGAAAGGTCATCAAAGTCCATGGACCAGAATATGGAAATTTTTTAGAAATGACTCATAAGCGCCCATTTATAAGAAAGGTCAGCTTGCATAGCATCATGGAAAAAGCTCAGGCTTTGGGGTCCCAGCTCTCCCAATCAATAATGGTATAATATTGGCCCAATCACTTCACTTCCCTGAGCCTCAGTTTCCTCCTTCTTCAAAGGGCCAGTAGTTCCCCACTCTCAGAATTCTAGAGATTGGCAGAGAACAGTGAAAAATCTCCATACCCAGTGCTCTCTCAGCCAGGGTAAATCTCTTTCTTCCCCTTTTTCTTGGAATGGCTGGCTATGGGTGATCAGCTTCATGGAATATTCCAGACTATAAGACTGTGCAGAGATGATGGGTTTTCAAAGAATCAGAACACGGTACAATAAAGACTGGCCCAACATTGATAATTGTTAAAGCTGGATAATAGATACATGACAGTTTATCATACTATTATTTCTATTAGTGTGCATGTTTTACATTTTCTATAAGTTTTAAAAATAATTTCAGAAAATGCATTGTACAACAGCACACACTACCCATGAGTTGTCTGGTACAGCATCCAGAAACAAGCCTCAAGATTAACAGTCCAGCTCAGGGTCCAGCTTCACCCCGTCAGTTTCCTCCTTTGGGCGATATTTAGATTCACATTCTCCTGAAGCCAAATCTAATACCCAGAGAACAGTGTCCAGGCTGTTCATCCAATTTAACCCATATTCAAGTGGAAAAAAAATCAGGTTCTGGACACATTTGCCTCTTGTCTAATTTTATCTTAACACTGCTCCAGAGAAAGGTCTCTTTACTCTCATTTTACAGATGAGGGAACTGAGGCTCAGCAAGGATAATATCACCTCTGAGGACCCAGAGGCCTTTGGAACAGGCAGAATTTATGCTGAAGCCTCTTGACCCTGACTCAGTATTTATTCCACTATGTTAAAGCTGCCTGTCCAGAAAGAAAGCTTAAAATCCTTCCTATCCAGTTGTTTCATGAGCCATACTCAGGAAAGAAGCAAGTCTGGTTCCTTAAGGTGTATTCCCCTCCCCCATGCTCCCAAGCAAGGATCCTTAAGCAGGTTTCCCCTTAGATCCGGTTCCTTAGCCAAACATATTTTTCCCTAGGTTCTCGACTACGCGTACAAACACAACCTGGCTTCCTACTACCCGGAGCCTAAGGACAAGGAGGCCTTTGTAAGATCCCTGGTCTACACTCCAGACTATGACTCCTTTACACTGGACAGCTACACTTGGCCCAAGGAAGCCATGAATGTTCAGACGGTCTGATGCAGTCTCAGAGGCTGGTATGGGGCTAGATGAAGCCCAGAGTAACACCCACAATATAAATGGGTTCCAAAATGGCCCAAGTGAATCCTTGTTGCTGTGTTTTTTCTTTTAAACTTTCTGCTGTGAGAGGAGATGCCAAGGCATACAGTGAATAAAAGCCCTGTCTCTGAAGGCCCTGGGAGTTCACTTTTCTGAACCCTCCTCTGAGTTCCTTCCTAAGTATTTCTTCATCCATTAATCACCAACTATTGGTCAGGCCTTGTGGGAAATGCAGAATCTCATCTAGAATCCTGCTTTTACAGACTCGGGCTCTAGTGGAGGAGATTGGACACAATTCATTTTGCCATAAGGGAGAAAGTGGTAAGTTCATGAAAGAAGAGCAGATAAAAACTGAGGGCAGTCAGAAAAGGGAGAGGATACTTCCTATGGAAATGTAAGAGAAGGCTTCAGGGAGAGCAGTGTTTGCACTGAGTCCCAAGAGGAAAAGATGGGTGGGAGTCATGTGGAGATGAAGAATGCCAGCACAGTCACTAGCCAGAAAGCACAGCCCACCCATTAGGGAGTTTAGTCCATGTCAGCAATACACACCCTTCAAGTCCCGGCAGTGTGTGAAGGCTGAGTGGCTAAGGGCAGCTCGCTAACTATTCAGGTCACTGCCCTGTGGGTTGTTGAGTCTTAGACATTCTTTTTTCTAAAAGGAAAACCAGAGAAATGTGGGTGGGGAGGGTCAGCCTGCCAAGGAGTGAGGAGGAAGAGAGGCAGTGAGAGGAAGAGCACCATAGGGAGTTCTAGGGAAGACTTGATTTCATTTTCCTGGCTCTGGAACACACTCTGGCTTCCATCCTTCACTCTCTGAAGTAGTTGAGCAACCCAAAGCAGTTTTCTTAGTGAGTAATATCAGTCCATCCTGGGTGTTTCTTAGACCAAGTTCAGTGCTAGCCTTCATCTCTCTCATGTTCAGCAGAGTCCATATCATAGGGGTGGGGGCGGGAGAGAGCTTGCAGCCCCCTGAAATTAGATACTGCTAAGATGTTAAGACATGTTGAGATGGCAGCTTCCAGCCTCTAATTTCATTGTGTAATAAAGGAATCAATAAATCATGCTTAGGGCCCTACTCCTGCTGCTACCTCAGCCTCAGGATCTCCACTGCCAGCAACGAATAGGTCCTATATGACCAACTCTCAAGGACAGACTAGATGGACTATTAGACTTCTAGAAGAGTAATTAGCAGAGATACCACTCACTTCTTGCCCAGGTCTTATTATTCCAAGAACTGCTTCCTCGGTGCTGGTGCTCAGCCAAGAATATCCTGAGAAAACATCCCTCCTCTATGATCCTTGGGATCACAGAGAATGAAAAACTATTCAGAAGAGAGTTTGAAGAGTGAAGCTGGAATCTGAACACCATGGAATTTTTGACACTATCTTTTTACATCATGTCCCACAACTTCCTCTGTACCACGGCTACATATCCTTTATAATCAATATAGTAGAAAAGAAAAACAATAGTAGAGAAAATAAATGAAAGCAAAATAGGTTCTTTGAAAAGATCACATAAATTAACAAACTTTAGCTATACTAACCAAGACAAAAACAAAGAAGACACAAATTATACTTCCTTTGTTCCAGCCACACTGAATATCTTGCCAGCCCTAAGCACATGTGCTTTCAAGCCTGTGCTGATACTATCCATGCTTGGTCTCTCCTTCTGGGAAGTCCTTCCCCTCCCTTTTTTTCTCTTTACTGACTAAATTTTAGTTCACTCTAGCTTTCTGCCTGGAAACGGCATTCATCCTTGGAATTCAAATGCAATTGGCTCTATAGAGTAACAGAATTAATAACTAAATTAGAAATCATCAAACAGAAAACTATGGGAAATTCCAAAATATTGGAAAACAGTACATTTCAAAATAACCCATAGAGCAAAGAAGAAATCACAAGCCAAGTTATATATGTTGAACTGAATTTTTAAAATCATATCAAAATTAATAAGATGTAGCTAAAGCAGTATTTAGAGAGAAACTTTATAGCTTTAAATGTTGTCATGGTTAATTTTATGGCACCACAGGGTGCCCAGATATTTGATCAAATGTTATTCTGGGTATTTCTGTGAGGGTATCTTTGGATGAGATTAACATTTAAATCATTAAACTGAGTAAAGTAGATTGCCCTCCACTAACTGCCTTCACCCAATTAGTTGAAGGCCTGAATAGAAAAAATGGATTGACCCTCCCTTGAGTAAGAGAGACTTACTCCTACCTGATGCCTTTCTAACTGGGATATTGGTTTTTTCCTGCCTTTAGACAGGAACTATACCATCATCTCTCCTAGATCTCCAGCTTGCTGACTCACACTATAGATCTTAGAATTTGACAGCTTCCATAATCATGTGAGCCAAGCCAGTTCCTTATAATAAATCAACAGAGAGAGAGAGAAAGATCCTATTGGTTCTGTTTCTCTGGAGTAGCCTGACTAATGCAAATTCCTATATCAGAAGAGAAAGAAAGAGAGAAAGGAAAGAAAAAAAGTCTCAAATCAATAATTTAAACTTCCTCCTTAAGAAAATGGGGGTGGGGGAAAGCAAACAAAATTCAAAGCAAGCAAAGATTAGAGCACAAATCAATATACCTATAATAAGTAATGAAATTAGTAATTAAAAAAATCTTTCCCCCAAGAAAAACCATGTCCAGATGGCTTCATTGGTTGGAATTTATCAAATACTTAAGTAATAACATCAATTATTCAGAAACTCTTTCAGAAAATAGGGGAGGGAACACTTCCCAAATCATTCTATGATACTAGTATTGCCATATCAAAGCCAGATAAATGTATCACAAGAAAAGTACAGGCCAATATCCTTCATGAATATAGATGAAAAAATCCCAAACAAAATATTAGCAAACCAAATTCAGCAACATGAAATTTAAAAATTACATACAACAAACAAGTGGGCTTTATCCTCAGAAACATAGTTTTTTAACATTCAAAAATTGTTCAATAAGGTTGTTCAATTACATTAATAGAATGAAAGACAAAAAAAATGATCATGCCAATAGATATGAAGAAAGCATTTGAAAAAAACCAACGCCCATTTATGAAAAAACTCTAAACAAAGTAGAAATAGAAAAGAACATCCTCAACCTAACAAAGGACATCTATAAAGAGCCAAAGATAACATCATATTTAATGGTAAAAGAACGAATACTTTCTCCCTAAGATCTGGAACAAGGCAAGGATGTTGCTTTTTCCACTTCTAGTCAACATGGAGGATGTTTAGCCAGTGCAATGAAGCAAGAAAGAGAAGCTAAAGGTGTCAAGATTGGAAAGAAAGAGTAATACTGCCTTGATTCACAGATGACCTAATCCTCCATGTAAAAAATGCTAAAGAACACATACACATTCATTCATTCATTCATTCATTCATTCATTCTCTCTCTCCTCTCTCTCTCTGTCTACTGGAACTAATAAATTAGTTTTGAAAGGTCACCAAATACAAGGTCAACATACAAAAACCAGTTGTATTTCTATATGCTGGCAGCAAATGATCTAAAAATAAAATTAAGAAAGCAATTTCATTTACAACTGCATCAAAAAGAAAAGATACTTAGAAATAAATTTTAGAAGTGCAAGTACAGTATACCAAAAACTACAAAATATTGCTGATAGAAATTAAAGATCTAAATAAATTGAGAGAGATTCTTTGTTCATGGATTTGAAGACTCAATATTGTCAAAATTGCAATTATATTCAAATTGATCTATACAGTCAACACTATACCTATCAAAACCGTTGTAGGGTTTTTTGGTGGAAACTTACAGGTTGATTCTAAAATGTATAAGGAAATGTAAAGGATCTCAAAGAGTCAAAAAAATTATAAAGAAGAACAAAGTGCCCTATTCAATGTCAAGAACCTACTATTAAGATACAATGATCAAGACTGTGTGGTCCAATAGCAAAGACATGAAATTAACCTAAGTTTCCATCAGTCGATGGCTGGATAAAGAAAATGGATAAGAAAATGAATATATATGTGCAATGGAATACTATTCAGCCATAAAAAAGGAATAAAATCATGTGTTTTGCAGCAACATAAATAGAACTGGAGGCCCTTAATTGAAACAATTCAGAAACAGAAAGTGAAATGCCATATGTTCTCATAAGTGGGAACTAAACAATGTGTACACATGAACAAAGAATGTGGAATCTCACTGGAGACCTGGAAGGGTGGGAGGGTGGAAGAAGAGTGAGGGATAAGAATTTACTTAATGGGTATAATGTGCAGTATTTTGGTAATGATTACACTAAAAGTCCATACTTCATCACTATGCAATATATCCATGTAACAAAACTGCACTTGTACACCTTAAATTTATACCAAAAAAAGACTGTGTAGTCATATAAATAAATGAAGCAGAACTAAGAGTTCACAAATAAGTTTTTACATTTATGGCAAATTGACTTTTAATCAAAGTTACTAAGGTAATTCATTGGGGGAAAGAGAGTCTTTTGAACAAATTGTGCTGAAACAATTGAATATCCACATGCAAAAAAAAGTTAACTTAGACACCTCACACTAAACACAAAAATTAACCTTTACACATCTCAAACCAAACAAAAATTAACCTGAAATGGATCACAGACCTAAATGTGAGAGCTAAAACTGTAAAATTTCTAAGAGAAAATACAGCAGAAAATCTTTATGGCTTAGGTTGAGTTCTGAGATACAACTTTAAAAGCATGATTCATAAAAGAAATAAATTGTACTTCATCAAAATTTAAAATTTTGCACTTTGAAACACTTTTTTTGGGAGGGAAAAAGACAAGCAGCAGACTGGGAGAAAATAATTGCAAATCATGTATCTGATAAAGACATTGGCTCCGGAATATATAAAGAACTACTTCAACTTAATAAGAAGATGACAATTCAAATTTTTAAATGAGCAAAATACTTAAATCAGCATTTTATCCAAAAAGATAGGTGAATGGCTAACAAGCACATGAAAAATGCTTAACATTATTAGTAATATGAAAATTAAAACCACAATGGCATAACAACACTCACCAGAACGGGTATAATTAAAATAAAAGATCTGTTGGTAAGAATGTGGAGAACTTTCTCTCCTAAGCACTATTAGATTCAAGGAGAGTTCCCTTGCCTTTTAAGTCTTCACTCTAACTCCCCAGCCTCCCATACATAGCACCAGTATTCAGCAAGTGTCATTTAAAAGAGTGGATGCTGTGGTTGCACCACCTAGATCCTGCCTTGGGTCTGAAACACTCATTCCTCCAGATGCCATTATCAGCTGAGGGCCCACAGCTGCATCGCTGTCTAGGAATTGCCCTAGACTGAAGGTGAATGCTTCACCCAAGATTATGCCATCATCCCCAAGGGAAGCCTACAGGCAATGACTGGGTGATTCAAGGGCCCAAAGGCCAGCTTCCTAGCCTCAATTGAGAACATCTCTAGTCATCCCATCCTCAGAGCTCCCTATGAGACTGGCTGAGGCTACTGTTGCAACTGCTATGTATCACCATTCAACTTCTTATGCTCTATCCTGTTTCTCTTGCTCCCCCATAGATATTCCCTGAGAAGACACCCCAGTAATCCTCTGGATGCGAATCTCAGATTCAGTGTCTGTTTCCTGAGGAACCCAACTTATAACAGGTAGAAGAAACTGGCCAAAGTTCTTAATTTTCCAATTTGTTGCACCAGCCCCACGTGACCACCAAAAGCTTTTCTGGGTTTCCCTTTCCCTCAGGACAGACCCTCTTCACAAACCAAGCTTGATCCTTATTAGTCCATGTCCAGAATCAGTAAATGTCCCTAGAAAATAAAATGGCCACTTACCTCAGGAGGCCTCCTCCCTCTCTGGAATTCCCATTCACCTAGTCCTTATTGCTTTCATAGCTCTCACATATCTTTAAATATGATCTTTATAATTTTTCCATCTTTTTCTAGTTGCAGGCAAAGTTTTAGGCTGCCATGACCTACTACATCCTATTTAGAAGTGGAAGTCTCTAGAGAGATTTTCAAAATTACAGATGTGTGGATGTTAACTTTTTTCCTAATTTAATTGAATTGTGGTGAGAGAAGGTGTTCTGTATTATTCAAATAGCTTAAAATTTGCTGAAATGGGTTTATAAACAAATATATGGTCAAATTTAATAGTTCATGTACTCTTATAAATATGTATTCTCCCACTGTTGGATGCAATGCCCTTTGTATGTTCATGGGATCAAGTTTGTTGACTGTTTTGTGTAAATCTGTATCCAAAATCTTGATTTTTGTCTACTTGATCTGCTTCTGAAAGAGGGACAATAAAATTTCCCACTGCTATGGTAAACTTGTCAATTTTCCTTGTAATTCTGTCCATATTTGCTCTATTTACCTTGGACCAATGCATCTTTACCTTTTAAAAAACATTTACTAAATTAAAAGTCCTAGACTATATGTTCTGCACAAGATCAAAACAACATTTTACTAGAAATATTTCATAGTCTCCTCTCATTCTGTCTTCAGGGCCCTCCATGTTAAGTTACATCCCAACCATAAACATTAATGGTAAGGCCTTTTTATTTGAAGACATTCAACACATGTGCTTCTGTACAACGTGGATTTTGCATGAACTTTCAATCAGACGTTGATTTTTCAAAATTGAGGTTTTCATAACAAAATGAGATTAGAGAAAGACATCAAATAACCACAAGATGTGTAAAGAATCCAACAAAATCACCTGTTGGACAAACCTGATGTATACTGGGACCCGTGTAGGATGGCAAACATGAAGCAGGCAAATAATCATATAGGCCCTACTTGCAGTGTTTGATATGACTTAAGGGATGAGCTACATAAAGTTATAGTTCCTGGAGTTTTAATTCTATATGATACTAAAAATATATAAATTTTGTTCTGGGGATCTTGGCATCTAATCTCTAGATTTCTTATACATTTTTTCTGGCATGGGAATAGCACTAAGCCAAACATAGAAGTTGCATTTCTGTTAAATTTGTGGCTTTTCGATATCCCTATGGAAGCTTCATCAGACTTATTCACTAAGCCCACATGTTGGCTAAAATGTACAATAAATTAGGTCTTTTCTCAAGTCCCACTTTCAAGGCAATAGCATCAGGCAGCCAGGTTTATTGAATACAATAGTTATTTCTGTGACCACTGGAGTCTTTGAAGCTGAGAGGTGACAGCGTGCTGGCAGCCCTCACAGCCCTTGCTAGCTCTCAGCACCTCCTCGGCCTTGGCGCCCACCCCGGCCACGCTTGAGGAGCCCTTCAGCCCAACACTGCACTGTGGGAGGCCCTATCTGGGCTGGCCAAGGCTGGAGCTGGCTCCCTCAGCTTGCAGGGAGGTGTGGAGGGAGAGGTGTGAGTGGGAACCGGGGCTGCACGCGGCGCTTACGGGCCAGCTGGAGTTCCAGGTGGGCGTGGGCTTGGCGGGCCCTGCACTCGGAGCAGCCGGCCGGCCCTGCCAGCCCCAGACAATGAGGGGCTTAGCACCCGGGCCAGCGGCTGCAAAGGGTGTACCGGGTCCCCCAACAGTGCTGGCCCACCAGTGCTGCGCTCGATTTCTCACCAGGCCTTAGCTTCCTCCCCGCAGGGCAGGGCTCAGGACCTGCAGCCTGCCATGCCTGAGCCTCCCCACCTCCGTGGGCTCCTGCGCCACCAGAGCCTCCCCGAGGAGCGCCGCCCCCTGCTCCATGGTGCCCAGTCCCATCCACCACCCAAGGGCTAAGGAGTGCGGGCGCACAGCGCAGGACTGGCAGGCAACTCCACCGGTGGCCCCGGTGTGGGATCCACTGGGTGAAGTCAGCTGGGTTCCTGACTCTGGTGGGGACTTGGAGAACTTTTATGTCTAGCTAAGAGATTGTAAATACACCAGTTGGCACTCTGTATCTAGCTCAAGGTTTGTAAACACACCAATCAGCACCCTGTGTCTAGCTCAGGGTTTATGAATGCACCAGTCGACACTCTGTATCTAGCTACTCTGGTGGGGACTTAGAGAACCTTTGTGTCCACACTCTGCATCGAGAAAGAGAAAGTCAGAGAAAGAGACAGAGAGAGGAAGAGACAGAGAGACAGAAAATGTAAGAGGGAGTCAGAAACAGTGACAAAGAAAAGGAGTCAGAGAGAAAGAGGGACAGACACAGAAAGTCAAAGAGAGAGTTAAGAAGAGAGGAAGAGACAAAGAAGTCGAAGAGCGAAAGAGAGATGGAAGTAGTAAAGAAAAAACAGTGTATCCCATTCCTTTAAAAGCCAGGGTAAATTTCTGTCTACCCAGCCAAGGCCTATTTTTCTATGTGGAACATCGACCTATATCTGCCTCCCCACTAACTGGACAGGCACCTGCACCTTAGTCTTTCTAAGTCCCAACATTAACACTGCCCCAGGAAATCAGACCTTATCAGTACCCCTCAAAGCTCAAGTCTGTCAATGCAGAGCCATACAACTAATACCCCTACTTATAGGGTTAGGAATGGCTACTGCTATAGGAACCGGAATAGCTGGTTTATCTACTTCATTATCCTACTACCACACACTCTCAAAGGATTTCTCAGACAGTTTGCAAGAAATAACGAAATCTATTCTTACTTTACAATCCCAAATAGACTCTCTAGCAGCAGTGACTCTCCAAAACCACCGAGGCCTAGACCTCCTCACTGCTGAGAAAGGAGGACTCTGCACCTTCTTAGGGGAAGAGTGTTGTTTTCACACTAACCAGTCGGGGATAGTACGAGACGCCGCCTGGCATTTACAGGAAAAGTCTTCTGAAATCATACAACACCTTTCAAACTCTTATCTGGAGTTGGGAAACATGGCTTCTCCCCTTTCTAGGTCCTGTGGCAGCCATCTTGCTGTTATGCGGCTTTGGGCCCTGTATTTTTAACCTTCTTGTCAAATTTGCTTCCTCTAGAATTGAGGCCATCAAGCTACAGATGGTCTTACAAATGGAACCCCAAATGAGTTCAACTAACAACTTCTACCAAGGACCCCCGGACCGACCCGCTGGCACTTCCCCTGGCCTAAAGAGCTCCCCTCTGGAGGACACTACAACTGCGAGGCCCCTTCTTTGCCCCTATCCAGCAGGAAGTAGCTAGAGTGGTCATTGGTCAAATTCCCAACAGCAGTTGGGGTGTCCTATTTAGAGGGGGGATTGAGAGGTGACAGCGTGCTGGCAGCCCTCACAGCCCTTGCTGGCTCTCAGCACCTCCTCGGTCTCGGCGCCCACCCTGGCCATGCTTGAGGAGCCCTTCAGCCCGCCACTGCACTGTGGGAGCCCCTTTCTGGGCTGGCCAAGGCCGGAGCTGCCTCCCTCAGCTTGCAGGGAGGTGTGGAGGGAGAGGTATGAGTGGGAACCGGGGCTGCACGCGGCGCTTGTGGGCCAGCTAGAGTTCCGGGTGGGTGTCGGCTTGGCGGGCCACGCACTCAGAGCGGCTGGCCAGCCCTGCCGGCCCCAGGCAATGAGGGGCTTAGCACCTGGGCCAGCAGCTGTGGAGGGTGTACTGGGTCCCCCAGCAGTGCCAGCCTACCGGCGCAGCACTCGACTTCTCGCCAGGCCTTAGCTGCTTCCCTGCAGGGCAGGGCTCAGGACCTGCAGCCCGCCATGCCTGAGCCTCCCCACCTCCGTGGGCTCCTGTGCTGCCCAAGCCTCCCCAACGAGCGCTGCCCCCTGCTCCACAGCGCCCAGTCCCATCCACCCAAGGTATGAGGAGTGCGGACGCATGGCGCAGGACTGGCAGGCAGCTCCATCTGCAGTCCTGGTGCAGGATCCACTGGGTGAAGCCAGCTGGGCTCCTGACTCTGGTGGGGACTTGGAGAACCTTTATGTCTAGCTAAGGGATTGTAAACACACCAATCAGCACCCTGTGTCTAGCTCAGGGTTTGTGAATGCACCAGTCGACACTCCGTATCTAGCTAATCTAGTGTGGACATGGAGAACTTCTGTGTCTAGCCCAGGGATTGTAAACGCACCAATCAAAACGAACCAATCAGCTCTCTGTAAAATGGACCAATTGGCTCTCTGTAAAATGGACCAATCAGCAGGGTGTGGGTGGGGCTAGATAAGAGAATAAAAGCAGGCTGCCCAAGCCAGCAGTGGCAACCCGCTCGGGTCCCCTTCCACACTGTGGAAGCTTTGTTCTTTCGCTCTTTGCAATAAATCTTACTGCTGCTCACTCTTTGGGTCCACACTGCCTTTACGAGCTGTAACATTCACCACGAAGGTCTGCAGCTTCATTCCTGAAGCCAGCAGGACCACAAACCCACCAGGAGGAACAAACAACTCCAGACACGCTGCCTTAAGAGCTGTAACACTCACCGTGAAGGTCTGCAGCTTCACTCCTGAGCCAGTGAGACCACGAACCCACCAGAAGGAAGAAACTCCGAACACATCCGAACATCAGAAGGAACAAACTCCGGACATGCTGCCTTTAAGAACTGTAACACTCACCGCAAGGGTCCGCGGCTTCATTCTTGAAGTCAGTGAGACCAAGAACCCACCAATTCCGGACACAAAGCAAAGCCGCATTTGAGAATGATATTTCTCCAAATACAAAAGCTGCTTGCTGTTAAAAGTACTGTGCCATTTATCTCTAATAAACCGTACTGCATCTTCGTTTTTCATTCCACTTTCAATTAATGCTAGGACAACAAGCACTGGAGTCCTCCCAAGACCTGCAACACAGTGAACGGCAATACAACAACCAGGTTCTTCACGAAACTTAACGTCTACAAGATTTAACAAGTCATCAACAATCTGGTTGGATGGTGATGAACCATCATCAAAAGGCCAATCCAGAAACTGGATTGGCCTTCTTTCTCCATAAGAGCAGGGTCATAAGTTGTTTCACATACTCTTACTATTGTGGTAACCCCGTATTTCTTAAGTTCTTCTGTAAATCTGTTTAAGGTCGAATTGGTTGTGTTGTGTATAATAAGAAATCTCACGTTCCCATATGTGACTTCCACTGGAGCTGGGTGATTCATTGGAGCCATGTTAATTTAGTTAAAAAAAAAAAAACTACTGATATGGTTATGAAAAAAATTAAAAATTTTTGAATACAGAAATGATGTCAAGAAACTGAAGTCTATGCCAATGTACTCCACTTGAAATTCACAGAGCTTTGAATATGAAGTTGGTAGTGACAGGAAATGAAACGAACCTTCCAACAAGAAGCCGCGATTCTTCAATTCAGTAATTCTGAGCCAATGGAAAGGAGGTGCACCAAGGGTTACCCCACCTAGGTCAGAACTCTTGTAAAATGCTCTGATGATCTCAGTTCTACATTTCTGTGTCCAGGTGACCCGCTCTGCAGAGGCTTCCTGGTGGGGCAGTAATGACTTTCCACCATTCATTTGTCCTCATAAAGTTTGTGCTGAACCTGGCAGTAATCTCCAGGGCCCTTCAGAAACTCCATAAATGCATGATCAAGAACACCACAGAAAGAAATATGTTTACTCAGGAACGATGGTGGCCTAACCATACAGCTGGGCCCACGGCGGCCGCAGCACTGCCGGGAGCAGCCGCAGTCGTGGAAGGGCAGCGGCGGCGGCGCACCAAACTCTAGGAGGACCAGCGGAGCGCCTCCACTGAGCCAATACGCGCACCCCGAGGTGCCCTTGCGTCGCAAGTCCTCTCTTTCGTAGAGGGCTCGCCACGCACGAACCCGTTCACCCATCGTAGTTGGGCGGACCATTGAGGACGTCATCACGGCCGCCGCCGACGGGAGCCTGTTGCTAAAGCGAAGGAGCGCTGGATGAATGCTGAGTTTCCTTGTCTCTCACTAGAGAGGAGAGGGGCTGAGGAGCGACGCGGGGGTGGTGGGATAGGAAGCCTGGAAGAGGCTGGAGAGAAACTGGAGGAAGACAGGTAAAGTAGCGGAAGGTTTCCCAGCCACTGACTCTGACTAGTGTATCTTTTTCTACCTGCTTCATGTTTAATAAGTATGTCTCTTGGGAACAACATAATATTTGGCGCTTTTTTTTCCGCATCAGTCCAGTCTGACAAACTTTTTTAGCGGAAAAAGTGCACGTATGCACTTTTGCCCTCTTATTTTATGCTATTTGACCCATATTTCTATATTTTTTACCTTTTCTTGACATCTTTTGGATTAAGATTTTCCCTCTACTCTTTTGGAAGTTTTCATTGGGGCTAATACTTCCTTAGGACTTATTTTAGAGTAAGCACTGTTCTAAGCTTTATATAAATGTAATACAAAGCCCCTGTGAATTAGGTACGTGTCATTTCTACTGTCCTGACTTTAAAAACCTAGGCACAGAACGGTAATTTGCCCAAGGTCACACAGCTAGTAAATGGCAGGGATGAGACTTTTTAAAAAAATAATTTTAACTTTTATTATAGATTCAGGGGGTTCACGTGAACATTTGTTACATGGGTATATTGCGTGACCCAGAGTATGAATGATAATTCTGTCACCCAGATAGTGAGCATAGTACCCAATAAGTAATTTTGCAAGGGCTAAGATTTGAATCCCGCGATTTTGGCTCTGGAGTCTGCCTCTCTAATACATATGGTCTATTATATACCCTGTTTCTGTTCTTTTAGTGCTTAAATAACTTAGAAAAAGTCAAACATGGTTCAGAATCTTTTCCTGCCTCTTGAAGGAATTCAGTATGCTTTAACTATTAATGTCGTCAAGCATCTTAATCTTTTAACGCCACAAATTGGACATTATTGTTTGTACAAATCAATGTTTGTTTACATTTATTCATGTTATCAGTTTCTTTGCTCACTCTTCCTTCTTGAAGCTCCATTCTTTCTGAGGTTACTTTTATCCAGAAGCATTTTTTTGGAGATTCCTTTGAGTATCTGATCAACTTTGATAAATGTTTTATATATGCTAGAAAATCTCTCACTATTGAATCCATTTCCCTTAATATTAGTAAACTATATTTTGTTTTTTCCTTCAGGTTTCTTTTTTGGCATTTTTCTAAAATTCTTTTATTTTCCCTTCATTGTTAAAAGTTTTGCTGGGTACACAATTCTTCATTGACATTTTCTCTCAGCCTTTTGAAGGAAAGAAGAAATAGGGCTTTATTGCAAGGGGCCACGTGAAGGCCAGGAAGCAAAGTCTAGATATTTTAGAAAATTCTAACAGCTGTTAGAGAAGAAACCTGAGAATAAGAATATCTTCAGAGGACTGAGACAAAATGTCAGTATAGAATTGTGTACTCAGAAAAACTATGTAAAAATGAAGGCAAAGTAACAGAATTGTAGGGGGAACAAAAAAACAAAAAAGAAAAGTGAAAGGGAATTTTCAAAAGCAAATTAAATCCTTTACTTTTGATAGCCTAAGCTTGTAAAAATGGTGAAGGAAAGCTATCTAGAACAGGGATTCTTGGCCTGTGGTCCAGGGGGGGTCTATGAAATTTCTAACTGCATGCAAAATGTTGTATAGGAATATATACCTGTTTTTAGGAGAAGGGTATATATTTTTCATCAGATTCTTAGAAGAGTCCATGACTGTCCAAAACATTGAAAACCACTGAAATAGGGAATCCTTTGGTATATTAATCTGGTCTGGCTGTGCTGTATTTCTGGAAAAGACAGAACTTGATGATAGCGAGCTGGGGTTAATGACAGAGTTAGACTAGTACAAGAATAATAGTTAACAATGAGGATCACTGAAGAAGATCCAAATTATGAAGACTTGCTCAGAAATCAGCTGTTTAGTGATGGACTATAATAAAGTTTGATTCTTAAAATGGCTGAATGATAGAAAACATATTAGACCTCATATCTATATAATTCATATAACCATGCCTCCATCTCAGTCTAGATAGACTGGAGCACACAGCCTTGACATCTGTTGTCATGACCCCTTCTTCTCTTCACCTGGCTTTTTCCTCTTTATCCTTAAAATTCAGCTTGGGCTTCATCTCCTCAAAAAGCTTTCCCTCTCTGTGCCATGGTAAACTTACCAGAAGGAATCTACCTTGTTTTTCCAACAACCAATGCACAATGATATTAGGTTTTTACCTTGTTATACAGGGCTTTTCTAGTTTTTACCTTGTTATAGCAGAGGTTTCACAATGGTATGAAACTAGAAATCATTAACAGAAGGAATTTTGGAAAATTCACAAATACATGGAAATTAAACATGCTCATGTTTAATTAAACAAGATCTAAAAGTATCTTGAGACAAACAAAAAGGAAAACACAACATACCAAACTTTATGGAATGCAGCAAAAGCAGTTCTAAGAGGAAAGTTTATAGCAATAAATGCCTGCACCAAGAAAGAAAATTACAAATAACTAAAAGTTACACCTCAAGGAAATGTCTTTAAAACCATAAGCCCAAGTTAGTGGAAGGAAAGAGATAATAAAGATCAGACCAGAAATAATGTAATCTCTATTTTATTTCTGCTCTGGAGATTAAAAAAAAAATACAAAAGAAACTAAAAGTTCATTTTTTGAAAAGATAAAATCGAACAGCCTTTAGCTAGACTAACCAAGAAAAGAAAAAGAGAAAAGACTCAAGTAAAGTCAGAAATAAAGAGATGTTACCGTTGACAACACAGAAGTACAATAGATCATGAGAGACTATTATGAACAATTATATGAGAAAAACTTGAATTACCTAGGAGAAATGGATATATTCCTACACACATACAACCTGCCAAGACTGAATCATGAAGAAATAGAAAATCTGAGCAAACCAATAATGAGTGAGGAAATTGCATCAGTAATAAAAAGTATCTCACCAAAGAAAAGCCCAGGAACAGATGGCTTCACTGCTGAATTCTACCAAACATTTAAAGAAGAACTAATACCAATTCTCCACAAACTGTCTCAGAAAACAAACAAACAAAAAAAAAAAAACGAAGGGGAGAGAATACTTTCAAACTCTTTTTAGGACCGGTATTACCCTTATACCAAAGCTACACAAGCACATCACAAGATAAGAAAACTACAAGCCAATATCCTTGATGAGCATAATGCAAAAATCCTCAACAAAATACTAGCAAACCAAATCCAACAACACATTAATAGGATTATTCACCATGATCAAGTGGCATTTATCCCTGGGTTGCAAGAATGGTTCAATATTCTCAAATCAATAAATGTGATATATCACATGAACAGAATGAAGGACAAAAATCATATGACCATCTCATTAAATGCAGAAAAAGCATTTGACAAAACTCAACATCCTTTCATGACAAAAACACTCAACAAATTAATTACAGAATGAATATACTTCAGCACAATAAAGGCCATATATAATAAGCCTACAGCTAACATTATACTCAACAGTAAAAACTTGGAACTGTTTCTTCTAAGATCTGGACCAAGGATGTGCACTCTTGCCACTTCTGTTCAATGTAATACTGAAAGTCCTTAGAGCAATGAAGCAGAAGAAAGACATCCAAGTAGGAAATGAAGAAATAAAACTACTGTTATTTGCTGACAACATAATTATGCATACAGAAAACCTAAGGCCAAGTGTGGTGGTTCAAGCCTGTAATTTCAACCCTTTGGGAAGCCAAGGCAGGAGGATCACTTAAGGCCAGGAGTTTGAAACCAGCCTGGTCAACATAGTGACACCCCATCTCTACAAAAAAAGAAAAACCCTAAAGATTTTAACAAAAAGCCATTAGAATTGATCAACAAATTCAGGAAAGTTGCAGGATACAAAATCAACAAACAAAAGTCAGTAACATTTCTTTACATTAACAATGAACTTTCCAGAAAAGAAATCAAGAGAACATATCATTTACAGTAGCTACTAGAAATAAAATACTGAGGAATATATTTAACCAATGAGGTGAAAGATTTATACAAAGAAAACTATAAAACATTAATAAAAGAAATGGAAGAAGACAAATAAATTGAAATATATCCCATGTTCATGGACTGGAAGAATTAATATTGTTAAAATGTCCATACAACACGAATGATCTGCAGATTCAGTTCAATATCTATCAAAATTCCAATGTTATTTTTCATAGATATAGAAAAAACAATCCTAAAATTCATATGGAACTACAAAACAAACAGCCAAGGCAATCATGAGCAAAAAGAACAAAGCTTGAGGTATCACACTACCTAATTTCAAACTATACTACAAACCGATAGTAACTAAAACAGCATGATACTGGCATTAAAATAGATATTTGAACAAATGGACAGAATAAAGAACCCAGAAATGAAATCATGTATCTACAGTCAATTAATATTCACCAAAAGTGCCAAGAATATACAATGGGAAAAGGACAGGCTATTCTGTAAATTGTGCTGGGAAAACTGGATATCCATAGACAAGAGAATGAAATTGGACCCTTATCTCACACCATATACAAAAATCAACTCAAAATGAATTAAAGACATAAACATAAAACCTGAAACTGTAAATCTATAGAAGAAAACACAGGGAAAACTACATGACATTGGTCTGGGCAATGAATTTTTAGATTTGACCCAAAAATGCAGGCACCATGTGCAAAAGTGGACAAATGGGATTACATCAAAATAAAAAATTGCTACACAACAAAGAGAGCAATTAACAGAGTGAAGAGAAAACCTACAGATTGGGAGAAAAATATTTGCAACCCATAGATATGATAAGGGATTAATATCCAAATTATGTAAGGAACTCAACTCTATTAAAAAAAAAAAGAGAGAGACATGGGCAAGGAACCTGAATAAATATTTCTCAACAGAAGACATATGAATGGCTAACAAATACACCAAAAAACGTTCAACATCACTAGTCATTAGAGAGATGAAAATTAAAACTACAAATAGCTACCACTTCACATCTATTAGAAAGGCTATTATCAAAAAGACAAAAGATAACAAGTGTTGGCTAAGATATGGGAAAAAGGGAACCTTTGTACACCGTTGGTGGGAAATATAAATTAGTACAGCCATTATGAAACACTGTATGAAGATTCCTCATAAAACTACAAATATAATTACCATATGACCCAGTAATCTCACTTCTGGTTATTTGTCCCAAGGATTTGAAGTCAAATATGAATATGTCAAAAGAGATGTTCATTGCAGCACTATTCACAATAGCCAAGATATGGAATCAACCAAGTGTCCAACAATAGATGAATGAATAAAGAAAATGTGGTATATATACACAATGGAATAATATTCAGCCATGAAAAAGAATGAAATGCTGTCATTTATGGCAACATGGATGGAACTGGAACTTAGAGAAATAAGGTAAGAACAGAAAGTTAAATGCTGAATGTTCTTCCTCATATGTGGAAGCTAAAAAATAGTCGATCTCATAGACATAAAAAGGATATGTGGATAGCATTGGAGAACATTATGCTAAGTGAAATACACCAAACACAAACAAATACCACATGTTCTCATATGTGGAATCTAAAACTCATATAAGCAGAGAGTAGAATGATAGTTCCCAGAGGGTGGAGGATGGGAGGAATGGGGAGATGAATTCAAGTGTACAAAGCCTCAGATAGGAAAAATAAGTTTGATTTTTTTTTTTTTTTTTTTTTTTTTTGAGACAGAGTCTGGCTCTGTCACTCAGGTTGGAATGTGGTGACATGATCTCAGCTCACTGCAACCTCTGCCTCCTGGATTCAAGCGATTTTCCTGCCTCAGCTTTTCGAGTAGCTGGGACTACAGGTGCGTGCCACAACACCCAGCTAATTTTTTGTATTTTTAGTAGAGACAGAGTTTCACCATGTTGGCTAGGCTTGTCTCGAACTCCTGACCTCAGGTGATCTGCCTGCCTCGGCCTCCGAAAGTGCTGGGATTACAGGCATGAGCCACCACGCCCAGCCAACTTTGATATATTTTTGAGATCTGTTGCACAGTGTAGTGAATATAATGAGCACTGTACATGTCAATATCGCTAAAAGAATAAATTTTAAATATTCTTATCACAAAAAGTTAAATAAGGTGATGGACATTTTAATTCAGTTGATTTAATTATTCCACATTGTATTCAAAAATCACAATATCACTTTATACCCCATAAATATATACAACATAAATATTACAAATAATTTGTCAATACATAATTTTTAAAAATAGTTTTTAAAGGGTCTGACTGTAGTACTGACTGCTACCTGTGACAGTAAATTATAAGTTCAATTCCTCCAGTGAAAAGGTCTGTGAAGTTAAATCTGCTCACCTGAACATACCAAAATTAACTTTTTTTTCTTTAACAAGGAATTCTTTTTTTTTTTTTTTTGAGACAGAGTCTGGCTCTGTCACCAGGCTAAAGTGCAGTGGCACGATCTCGGCTCACTGCTGCCTCCACCTCGGGTTCAAGCAATTCTCCTGCCTCAGCCTCCAGAGTAGCTGGGACTACAGGCACGTGCCACCACACCCAGCTAATTTTTGTATTTTTAGTAGAGACAGGGTTTCACCATGTTGGCCAGGATGGTCTCAATCTTTTGACCTCATCAAAAGATTTGATCCACCCGCCTCAGTCTCCCAAAGTGCTGGGATTACAGGGATGTGCCACCGCACCCGGCCAGCATTCTATATTTTTAAAAAATATTAGTACAACACTATTATAGTAATTTATTATATATTAGAAACAAATTACTTCAAGGGTGCAGCAGATGTAGATTCAGGCAGGTCAGGCAGTCTTGGGGAAAGCCTATTGTTTTAAATATTGGTTAATGATGGTTGGCCCACCATAGAATGATTTTTTGAGGAAATGAAAGGCAGAAATGGAGAAAGATTAGGGAAGAGGTTCCAAAAAAATTGTGATCATCAGCAGGTATGCTTGTTTCATAGAAAAAGATAACATTAGCAACAAAATTTGCCCAATTTCAGCTTGAGTGAATATTTTCTCCGTAATTATTCAGGGCTCAACACATTCCTATTTTGTATTTGTAGTAGGGCAAAATGAAAGTTTAAATGTTCACAAACATCTTCCCACGTAAACTTTCCCTCATTTCCCAAGGGAGAGATGTGGCAGGCAGAGAGCAAATAGTCTAAAAGACGTCCTTCTTAGCTTTTGTATTTCAGAAATCTAGACTTCACTCTATTTTACCTCAATCGGTCAGACAGGGCAGGGAGAGGAGAAGAAAGTGTACCTGAGCGAGTTAGAGAAAACGCCACACTTTGAGACAATTAAGAGTCCGTTTAGCCGGCGGCAGAGACAGCCAACACTCAACGTTCTCCCAGCCCTGAAGAAGGGGCTAGATTTTCTTTTATACTTTGGTTTAGAAAGGGGAGGGGGGTCAAGTTAAAACAATTTTACAGAAATAAAGTAGGCAAAAAGTTAAAAGGATAAATGGTTACAGGAAAGTAAACAGCTCCAGGTGCAGGGGCTTTAAGACTATTACAAGGTGATAGACTCGGGGCTTTGGGCGTTATCAATCAGACGAATTCCTGGGAATTGCGGATATTGCTCGCCACAGGATCTTATCAGTTAATTGCAATCTTGGATGTGCGGGGAGTCAGCTTGCACAAGTTAAGTCCTTGAGGAAGGGGCTGCCAGTGAAAGAGCCAAGATGGAGTCTGTCTGGCTCTCTTAGCTAAGGGAGAGTCAATTCAGGTGGAAACAAGGCTAGGTGATTAAAGGAAAAGGGAGAGTCTAAAAACAGGGTTAGTAAAAACAAGGTTGGGCATTACAAAAGTATGAAGATAAATGAAGAAAGTTTTTAGTTGAGAACAACCATACCTTAACTGAAAGTCAGTGCTGTGACAGGGAGATAAGTCCTCTTGAACAGCACCTGCAGCTTAAGAATGAATGCAAGTGAAGTAGTGGGAGACTCACTTCACAGTGCACAGTTATTCCAAGGGTATAGAAATAGCTGGACAAGGGAATGGTATCTTGGGAGGCCCCACGAAAGTCCCAGGTATGTCATGAATGAGAAAACTCAGGGAGCATTGTTCTGGCCTCCTGAGGGTAAATAGTCTAACCCATCTCTGTGATGTTCACACATATACCCCTCTGGAAAAGTCTAGGATTGGGGGAAGAGGGAGGGGTAAAATGTACCATTATGAATCGTCGTGCACAGTCAGGCGCTTAGAAAATATTTATTATTGCCACTATTCATTACAGACGAAAAAAGTTTTGTACACAAAGTCATGAAGCAGCAGCAGGGCTGGGTCAGCAGCACCCCAGCAGCCATAGTGAAGCTGGGTCCGATTCCCAGCCCCTGTGCCGCAGGTTCTAGCCCTCAGGACCATTTAGACACCTTCACTGCCATCAGAGATGAGTATAGGAAATAAGTGGGGGGTGGGAGGAAAGCAGGAGTGAATTCAGTAAGGGCTTAACAAGCAATCTAATGAAAGCACCAAATCTAAACAATGATTTTTTTCTCTGAGGTAAAAATACGCAGTTTCACAATCACCCCCAAACATGTAAAAGATAAAAACTTTCCCCAGGAAACGCAGAGCCAGACTTTGAGTTCTACACAAGCAACCGGGAGCCAGGCAGGAACTTGTTCAGGGGCCACAGGTTGCTCTCGCCCACGTTGGAGGTGCGCCTCTGGCATTGCTTGCAGCGCCGATACTTCTCACACTGGTCGAGGAGAAACAGCTTGTCTGAAGCCCTGAGGAGAGGAGAGCAAATGCAGATCAGCAGGTTCCTGGAGCTCCTGGAGGCCCAACTTGGAAGCTGGTATGGCAGGAGGTACACAAAAGAGAAGTGACACCTTGCGTTCTCTGCCTGCCGTGCTTCAGTTCACCCCATCCTGGCATCCCCTGCTTCCAGACTTCTGCTGGCTTGTTGTTCTCTACTGAATAAAAAGCCTCGACTTGTGCCTTCACAACAGTCTGACCCTACCCCTCCCCAGCCTCAACCACCCAAGCCCACAGAGAACTTGCCAAAGGTCACACAGCCAGCAGACAGTGGCTCCAAAGCCTCTCTGTTGACTGCTTTCCCACCTGGATTATACCTCTACCTGTTGAGCTCCTGGGAGACGGTGTTTGAGAGGCATATCAACCATTAAGTTGCTGGTTATCAGCTAACAATAGCAGAGAGTTGAGAGGACTTAAATGAACTATCCCAGGAGGCCAGAAGCCTCTGGAGAATTTAAGGCAGGAAAGGGAGTGCAGACAAAGAGGAAGACAAAAGCAACTAAAAGCAGAGATAAAGAGGCAGTAGTAACTGATTTTCCCCTTTGATAGTTTTTCTTCGTTATGCAAAACAGTCCCTCTTGTGCTCCTCTACCCCATCAGAATTTCTCCACAGGTGGATTTTTTTCTTTTCTTTTTTTTTTTTTGAGACTAGGTCTCCCTCTGTCACCAGGCTGGAGTGTGCAATCACAGCTCACTGCAGCCTTGACTTCCTGGCTCCAGCGATCCTCCCACCTCAGCCTCCTGAGTAGCTGGAATGACAGGTGTGCACCACCACACCCAGCTAATTTTTGTATTTTTGGTAGAGAGGGGGTTTCACCATGTTTGCTCAGGCTGGTCTCAAACTTCTGAACTCTAGCGATCCATCTGCCTCAGCCTCCCAAATTGCTGGGATTACAGGCATGCGCCATGGCATCCAGTCAGAATTCTGTTTAAGAAGGATTATCGGCCGGACGCGGTGGCTCACCCCTGTAATCCCAGCACTTTGGGAGGCCGAGGCGGGCGGATTACGAGGTCAGGAGATCGAGACCATCCTGGCTAACACGGTGAAACCCTGTCTCTACTAAAAAATACAAAAAATTAGCCGGGCCTGGTGGCAGCCACCTGTAGTCCCAGCTACTCGGGATGCTGAGGCAGGAGAATGGCATGAACCCAGGAGGCGGAGCTTGCAGTGAGCAGAGATTGCGCCACTGCACTCCAGCCTGGGCAACACAGCGAGACTCCATCTCAAAAAAAAAAAAAAAAAAAAAGGATTATCAAGGGCAGTCAAAGAATAAACTATCTTGGAAATGAGCAGGGGAAGACCTGCCTGGCTTGGTAATGGAACACAGTATCATGAGCTAACTGCATACATATGGACTTTGGTTTTACTTTTGCTTTATTTTCTTTTTGTGCCAACCAATTCCTTCTTCCTACTGCTGCCTGCCCAAGTCTCTGTTCACACTTGGCCTAGATCCTCAGACAAGGCTGCTCCACGATATACCTGGAGTAGATTTGTTAGCCTGCCACTCAACATTATTTCCTGTGTCTCCTCAATCCTTTATCACCATGTTGGCCAAGCACTCTTCCCAAACACAACTAAAATCTCCCTGGCATTAATCTCACTGACTTTTACCTGCCTTCCCAGATCATTGAGAAAATTGAAATCCCTAACTGCCCTTTCCTCTCCTTTCCTCTCAGCCAAATGACTCCACTTCTCCTTTGGAACCTGTTTTCCACATCATCACTCATACTTTCATTGTCACAAAATATGGGTTCTACTCATTAAAAGACAGGTGAGAAATGCTTTACAAGAAAACCTAAAAGGAAAAGTAGAGTTACAGATCAAGATCCATTCTACAAATTTTATCCATGATTAAAAATTGATAATTGGCAATTTAAACTATTATTTTGGTATATTTGGGTTTTAATAATTTGATTGTATAGACTTGATCTTTTTCATCACATTTTTAACATGCTATAAAATCATACCTTACATTTGTATTTTAATTTTTTTCAAGGGTAATACAACAGTAGTGATGTGAATATTTAAGCTGAGGAGAGGGCAGGCATGTAATAATTTCAGAAAGATGCTCTTGGTTGGCTCCATAATAGGCATCTTACTTTTCCAATTGCCAATCTTACAACCCCTGACCCTGCTCTTAACCATTCCCTAAGCCTTGAAAATGTTCAGATTAGGCCGGGCACGGTGGCTCACGCTTATAATCCCAGCACTTTGGGAGGCCGAGGTGGGCGGATCACGAGGTCAGGAGATCGAGACCACGGTTAAACCCCGTCTCTACTAAAAATACAAAAAATTAGCCGGGCGTGGTGGCGGGCGCCTGTAGTCCCAGCTACTCGGAGAGGCTGAGGCAGGAAAATGGCGTGAACCCGGGAGGCGGAGCTTGCAGTGAGCCGAGATTGCGCCACTGCACTCCAGCCTGGGCGACAGAGCGAGACTCCGTCTCAAAAAAAAAAAAAAAAAAAAAGAAAATGTTCAGATTGGAAACTCACTCCCCCTACTTCCAAATAGTTATTTCCAAAGAGAATCTTCACTCTCCACAAAAAGCAAATAAAGCCACCCTAAGCAGAGGCAAATATTAGAGCAGAATTAGTAAATACCTAGCATACAACTTGGCATTCTCCAATCCCTTGTCTATAACAGACATTTCTAATCAATCACGGCAGTATTTCCCATGGAATACAGACTTGCTTTCTCCACAAAGTTCTCTAGGCAGCCACTACTAATCAAGTGGAGTTCCACTTGAAACCTGTTGCTATCCCACAAGAAGCAGGAGAATTTGGGGGTTCCAATCAGGCATTACCGTTCAAAAGCCTTCTCCTCCAGGTCTCGCTGCTTCTTCATCGCAGCACTCCTCTCCCAGTCCTCCTGTAAGCGTTGGTTGACTCTATTTACTCGCTCCAGCTCAGTGGTTCTGTCTGCCAAGTGCCTGGAGAGAAAAGAACAGCCTGACTTCATAATACTTGGAAGAGCATGCACCAACTTTGGGAGCCCCATTACTTTTATGTTAAACAAAAAAACCTTCTGGTTTTGTTCACTACTCTGAAATATACTAAAAAGCATGAACACTGTAAAAGCATACTGAAATTCCTAGCTCTCAAATAATTTATGGGTCAAAGATCTTTCATCTTCAATCCTGGTTTGATTTAATAGGATTGAAACCTTTTTCCAGTTAACAACTTCAGCCTCTAAAACCATTAATTTCCTTTGAGGCTAATTTAACTTATCTGAAGAATCATCCCAAATGGATTTCCTATACTCTGTTTCTTTCCTTTTAGTCCAGCCTCGCAGCTGCCAGTACTCAGCCTACCAGTCACTGCAGACATATTACAAGGCAAAATAGGTATACAAATGAAAGTCTACAAAAAGAGAAAATAAACACAAGTGACTAAGCAAGGGAAAAGAAAATAGAGAAAACATTAACATTGTGAAGAAGGCAAGAAAAAAAAACACGAATGTTTGGTGAAGGCCATATCATCAAAGAAGTGACTGCAGTATAATCTCTCTCTTCATAGGGAGATATTCCCAGTGTTGTGTTTCTATCACTGGTCTCCAAACACTCCATCACTACTGTTGTGAATCACATTAAGCCTGGTTCTGATTATGTGTTTATTTCTTGCCAAACTGAAATGTTTACTGTCAGTTCTCACTGAAATCTAGAAGGAGCTTCACAAAATGTTAACTGTTGATGTAGCCTGCTCTGAAGGGCTTTGTGTTACAGGTAGCAACGGCCACTGGGTGTCAGGATCCTCCAATAAAAATCAGTTAATGTCCTCTATACTGTCTCACTTTTTCCTTAAACGGCACACCCTTTCATCTAACAAGCATTGATTGAACAGCTATTGTATGGTTATTATAAAGACTAAATGATACACAGGAAGTGCCAGTGCCTATCATGTAATTGGAGCTCAATGACTGAAGAGTACCTATTACGTTTTTCATAAGTTATTTTTCTTTTCATAGATTTTTTTATCGTGGTTTAAAAAAACATGTAACAAAATTTACTATCTTAACCATTTCCAAGTGTACAGTTACTTAGTGTTAAGTACATTCACGTTATGCAACCAATCTCCAGAACGCTTTCACGTTACAAAACTGAAACTACACCCATTAAACAACTCCCCATTTCTGCCTCCTCTAGCCCTTGGCAACCAACATTCTACTTTCTGTTCCTATGAATTTTACTTCTCTGGATAACTCATATAAGTGGAGTCATACAGTATTTTGTCTTTTTGTGACTGGTTTATTTCACTTAACATAATGACCTTGAGGTTCATCCACAGTGTAGCATGTGTTAGAACTTTCTTCCTTTTTAAGAGTGAATAGCAATTCCATTGTACAGTGTATATATATATACACACTACATTTTGTTTATCCATTCATCTGTCAGTGGACACTTGGGATGCTTCTACTTCTTGGCTGTTATAAAAAGTGCTGCTATGAACATGGCTGTACAGATATCTTTTGAGATCAGCTTTCAATTTTTTTTGAATACATATCCAGAAGGGGAATTACTGGATGATACAGTAGTTCTATTTTTAATTTTTTGAGGAACCACCATACCGTTTTTCATAGCAACCGTACCATTTTATGTTTGCACCAACAGTACACAAAGGTTTCTACTTCTCACCAACGTGTGTTATTTTTTTCATAGTAGCTATCCTGATGGATGTGACATGGTATCTCACTGTGATTTTGGTTTGCACTTTCATAATAATTTGTGTTGTTAATCATTTTTTCATTTGCTTGTTGGCCATTATGTTATTTTTTTTTAAGGATAGGTTAAAATAATTTTAAATGCTCAGAAAGTAAGAAAATGAGGCAGAGATTATGCAGGGGACAACTAGCATCCTCACAACATTGCTGAGAAGCAAGTTGCTATGCCTTCTTAGAAATTTAACTGTCAGTTTCTGGTAATATTTCAAATATATCATACATTAGCCAGAAGTGGTGGCATGCACCTCTAGTCCCAGCTACTCGTGAGGCTGAGGCATGAGAATCACTTGAACCCAGGAGACAGAGGTTTCAGTAAGCCAAGATCGCACCACTGCACTCCAGCCTGGGTGACAGAGTGAGACTCTGTCTCAAAAAAAAAAAAAAAGGGAAAATTAGATGTATCGTACGTTTGACACAGCAGCCCCACTTTTGGGAATTTATCTGATAGAAACAAAACTATAAAAATATATATTAAAAATGTTTAATACAGAACTGTTGTAATAGCAAAATATCTGGAAACAAAGTGAATGTTCATCAATAATGTAAAAGTTAAATTATTATACATCTATATTATAGATAATATGCTGCTATTAAAGAAGAATGAATCTTATATATATGTACTGACTTGTATATGACATTGTTAGGTTAAAGAAAGATTAGTTTGCAGAGTAATGTATAAGATCTCAAAGACTATTTCATTTACAAAAGTAGAAGGAAAAATATAGATGTGCATATTACTTAAATAGGAAAAATTGTTTAAAATTTTTTATAAAAAACAAGGTTAATATGTAACCTACTTTTAAATTATTTTTTACAAAAAAATTTTTAAAAATTTTCCTATTTAAGCAATATGCACATATATATTGGCTACTTAGTAGGGGAGATTATTAACTGTTTTTTTTTTTTTTGAGGCAATCTCTGTCACCCAGGCTGAAGTGCAGTGGCGCAAACTCAGCTCACTGCACCCTCTGCCTCCCAGGTTCAAGCATTCTTGTGCCTCAGCCACCCGAATAGCTGGGATTACAGGCGCACACCAACACGGCCAGCTAATTTTTTTATTTTTAGTAATGACGGGGTTTCACCATGTTGCCCAGGCTGGTCTCAAACTCCTGGGCTCAAGTGATCTGCCCTCCTCGGTCTCCCAAAGTGCTGGGATTACAGGCGTGAGCCACCATGCCCGGCTAACCTTCAGTTTACTTCTTTTAATGAGCATGAATTGTTACTTTTGAAAATAAGAGTAAAAAGAAAAAAAACAAGTATAAATAGCTTAGCAGTCCTGTCTGGATCACCCTGACTAAATTATCCCCTCTGAAAGAAAGTGGCCTTCTATTTGTCACAAGAGAATCTAAGATCACATGTTGAGATGAACCAGAGAAGGACCAGGGAGTTGGAAAAGATAAGGGAAGTGAGAGAATCTGCCATAACCAGTAAAGAATATGTAAACAGAAAACGAGGATCTGACCAATACAGAAACAGGGATTTGTTCAGAGCTTACAGTTTCCGAAAATGCTCTCACATACATAATCTCATCTAATTCTCCCAGTAAGGTTAGGAGGGGCAGATGTGATTATCCTTCTTTCTCATATGAGGACAATAAGGCTCAGAGACTTTACATGTGATCTGGCCCAAGTCATACAACTTAAAAGTGACAATTTAACCCTCCAAGTTTAGGAAATAACTAGATTCCAAGTTTAGGAAATAACTAGATTCCAAGTTTAGGAAATAACTAGAGAAGCTAACAGATAGAAGCAGAAGAGGAAGTAGCAATAGTCTTAGCAACAAATACAGAGGGTCCCATATCTAGCTATGGAAAGCACATTTTGCTTGCCACTATGGGATAAGTGATGGTGGTTCTGCTGTTATAAAACAGAAGCTAAAGAGGAGCTGAATGCTTACCTAAGGGAATAAATTTTTTTAAAAAATCAGTGGGAAAGACATCTCCTTTCAGGCATGTTTAGGCTTTACAAATACATCAGATAAAGGACTTATACACAGAATATACAAAGAACTTTCAAAACTCAACAATAAGAAAAGAGTTTATAAAATAAGCAAAAGATTTGGATTGATACATTATACCCTTAACCAAAGAAGATACACGAATGGCAAATAGGCACATGAAATGATGTTCAACATCACTAGTCATTAAAGAAATGCAAATTAAAGCATGAGACACCACTATGCACCTATTAGAACAGCTAAAATTGAAAAAGACTGATCAGCCTGGGTGCTGTGGCTCACACCTGTAATCCCAACACTTTGGGAAGCTGAGGCAGGAGGATTGCTTGAACCCAGAAGTTCGAGACCAGCCTGGGTAACATAGTGAGATCCTGTCTCCCCAAAAAGTTTAAAAATTAGCCGGGCGTGGTGGCACTCGCCTATAGTCCCAGATACTCCAGAGGCTGAGGTGGGAGAACTGCTTGAGTCCAGGATGTTGAGGCTGCAGTGAGCCATGATCATGCCACTGCACTCCAGCCTGGGTGACAGAGCAAAACCCTGTCTCAATCAATAAAATAAAATAAAGACTGATTACACCAAGTTCTGGGAATGATGGGGAGGACTAGAATTCTCATATGCTATTGGTTAGGAATGTAAAGTAGTACAACCACTTTGGAAAACACCAAAGTGTCAAGAGAGGTTTTTAAAAATTTATTTAATAACTTTATCTTCATATAATGAAATAGGATAAAACAAGATGAAGCATGTAATAAGTTTAAAACAATGTCTTGCACAAATAACTCCTCAGTGTGTTAGATATTATTCTTACTTCTCCACTATTGTATGAGAAAGATGAGGGGCAGGGACAGGGTGGAGAAAGAGAGAAAAAGGAAGCGGAATAAGTGAGGAGAAGTGGAGGGAGAAAGATCAGGGGTCTCCTTACTCTCTTTGTGTCCTCTGAAGCATTTGCAAATCCCGCCTCTGGTCCACTAGTTGATGCAGGATGGCTTTCCTCTTGTGGTTAGCAGCTGCCTCCAGCTGGTGTTTCATGTAATTTTGTTCTCGCTTTTGCTTTTCCACCATCAGTTCACCCTCATTCTTACCAAAGATGGGCTCGGAGGAGTCCGGCTCAAAGCGGGGCAGCCGGGAGGGTTTGTTCTTTATCTTAAACAGAGATACACATAATGCAGGTTATCATTCTACGAGGGAATAAGCTTTATGCACAACCCTGTAATGTGGTAAAATACCAGTATCTTACAGGAAGGAATGCGGGGCACAAAAACTACCAAATGCGTAACACATAAAAATATTCATAAAAATTTACACATATTTTAGGATGTTATTGACGCATTGCATAATTTTAAAAACAATAATATTTGTCCCCTTACCTGTGCATCCAAAGCTCTCTTGTAACACTGTGTTTCTTCCATCTTATCTTTTAAAAATTTCGCTCTTTGCGCAGCAAGTCTGGCAGTTAAGAACAGGAGAAGATGGACCACAGTTTTGCAGTCTTTAGTAATACGGATTCACATCATCAAAACATGTTTAATAAGTATTAAATAGGAACAAGAGTCTGGTAAATAAAAATTGATGTTTTATTCTGGTAGCTTTCATTTTAAGAAAGAAAAGAGTAATTCAAATCCATAGGCGGCCGGGCACAGTGGCTCATGTGTGTAATCCCAGCACTTTGGGAGGCTGAAGTGGGCAGATCACTTGAGGTCAGGAGTCCGAGACCAACCTGGCCAACATGGTGAAACCCTGTCTCTACTAAAAATACAAAAATTAGCCGGGGGTGGTAGTGGGTGCCTGTAATCCCAGCTACTCAAGACGCTGAAGCAGGAGAATTGCATGAACCTGGGAGGTGGAGGTTGCAGTAAGCCAAAATCACACCACTGCACTCCAGCCTGGGCGACAGAGTGAGACTCCATCTAAAAAAAAAAACATGGCACATGTATACATATGTAACAAACCTGCACGTTGGGCACATGTACCCTGAAACTTAAAGTATAATAATAATAAATTAAAAAAAAACCTCAGGGTGCAAATGATAAAATGCACTCTTTACCCATGTAAAAAAAAATTTTTTTCTGTACATTTGGCATTTTAATATAAACTATATACCATTATAAGTCAAATCTTTGTAACTAATACAAGTCACAAATCCAAATAAACACGTTTTCTTCATAAAAAAATTATAGTTCTTTGATATACATATATTTTATACATACACATGTATGTGTGTTTCTAAATTTGAATTTATTCAACTCTGGTATTCTAAGAAAAAATGTAAATCTTATTTTTGTTATTATTATTCACTAATAGTATAAAGTATGGTTCCCAGTCTGTGGGTTGTAGGCTCCTGGGCTTGAAGACCTATAAATACCAAGTATTATCTTAAAAAAATGAATAAATATGTTTTGAAAAAAAAATCCATAGGCTAGTGAACAATGTGCTGAACACAGGACAAACAGGACAGGTATAGGCAGGTGACTGACCATATTGTCCAAATGCCTTACTACTAAAACAGCAGACACATCACCACCACTCCACCTCTTCCCACACCCACCAGTTCTTTTAAACATGTACATAAGAAAGCAGGAAGTGACCATTCTATAAACTGATTTATTTTCAACTCTCTTAAGTTACCTATCCTATTAAAAATTATGGTTCTGTTATATGTAACTTCTAAAGAACCCATATATGATCTTTCAAGTGAGTATAATGGAACATATACATTTTATAGAAACAGATTTTTTTCATCACAGAAACTTGCTTCTTATTTGTTTTAGGAGTTTCTGTTCACACTATAACAGCCTCCACAGTTGCTCTCCCAATCTCAGCAGCAAAAATGTGGGCCCCCTTAGGCATATGTATGTAAGCAGAGGGAAAGCTGCTCTACATGGCTTTTGGTCTCTGGTTCCAGTCCTTCCTATGTTCCCTGTACATTCCTGCCCTCAGGTTCCATGGGACACCCTTACATAATTATAATAAAACCTCAGCTTTGCCATGAGGTCATTTGAACATCTAATAGCTAGGAACAGCTGCTCAAGACAAGTTCCTTTCTTCATCTACTGGTACTGGCAATTGCAAAAACAATACAAGATGATGCTCTATATTATAGTAATTACAGATTGACCATCACTACTATAATGATAACTATGACAGCTTTTTCATTTTTGTAATAAAAAATTGTGGTACTGATACAGAAGGGAAGTGCTGGGAAGGGAAGAGCGTGGTCCCTTTAAACGATATGGAAGTGGGGGAAGGGCATGGTCCCTGGCTAGGGCTCCACCCTAGGACATGGTCTCTGGCTAGGGTTCCATCTGTGTGCCCATGGACCTAGATGAGGACAGGCATTTTTGTTTCCCTGCCTAAATGTTGCATTTCTCAAGACCACCCTGGCCTGCCACACCCCCATCCTGTGCCTATAAAAACCCCCGAGACCCTAGCAGGCAGGCACACAAGCGGCTGGACGTCGAGAGAAACACATCAGCAGAGGAACACACAAGTGGCTGGATGCTGAGAGGATGTCCAGAGCACACCAACAGGCACTGGCACGCCAGCAGGCCATCAACCAGCGGAATGACGTGGAGTTTGGCTGGGGTGGTTGGAGGGGAACCCGGGCCGCACAGCAGCCCAACTCCAGGGAAAAACCATCTCCTTTCTGGCTCATCCATCTGTTGAAAGCTACTTCCACTCAATAAAACCTTGCAGTCATTCTCCAAGCCCACGTGTGATCCAATTCTTCTGGTACACCAAGGAAAGAACCCTCGGATACAGAAAGCCCTCTCTCCTTGCGATAAGACAGGGGTCTATTGGGCTAACACTAACCACCTACAGATGGCTAAACTAAAAGAGCACTCTGTAACACATGCCCACTGGGGCTTCAGGAGCTGTAAACATTCACCCCTAGATACTGCCGTGTGGCCAGAGCCCCATAGCCTGCCCGTCTGTATGCTCTCCTAGAGGTTTGAGCAGCAGGGCACTGAAGAAGCAAGCCACACTCCCATTGCACGCCCTGCTAGGGGGACGAGGGAACTTTTCCCATTTCAGTACTGGCTGCTAACTGGGTTAGTTTGCTCAGTTGGTTACGGTGTGCTAATGAAACTACCAATGCTGATTCAATCCTACATGGAAATTAACTTCACATGAAAATTCCAAATCCATTTGTCAGAGCGTGTGTAGCTGGACTCACTCCTCTGTGAGTTGCACTTGTTCCAGGCGGTCCATCAACTCTCTGTATTGTCTTTGCTTTATTTCGTTTTCCTGTCTGTTATCCATTTGTTTCAGGAGACTCTGGGAATACTCCTCTTGCTTAAGAGCATTAAGCGCAGGACTGAGTGGCCGTTTGTCAAATAGGAAGGATTTCTAGAATGAAAGAGAAGCAATTCATTTATGCTAGAGTACCGAAAAACAAGGTTAATAATTCAGAAGACTAAAATAAATCAAAGTATTTCTTAATTTATAATATTTGCCCAGCCCTCAACACACTGACCAGCCAGTGTTGAGGTAACCTGTAGAATCATATGAGTGTGTTCAAGGATGAAGCTGAGCTGAGCTGACTGTGTTACCAAAACACCAGGAGTTTGGTCTAGGTGCTCACGGCACAGAAAGCCAATCACTGAGACAATGATTATTGCCAAGGAAGAGGGCTTTAATTGGGTGCTGTAGCCAAGGAGATGAGAGATCAGTCTCAAGTCCATCTCCCTGACCAACTAAAAGTAGGGGTTTATATAGCAGGGAAGAATTGAAACTATGGGAAAACCAGAATTCGGGAGGGATAAGGAAGCAATCATGGTCAATGGAGGGGCCTGGCTCATTGTCTGAATTGAATCATCTGGTGAGTTTCAATTGTTTGACACTTTTTGGAAGGCCTAGTGGTTCTTTTCTGAGGAGGAAACTCAGATAAAACAAATGTTAAGTTTCAAGCTTTAAGACCAAAAGGGTCAATTTCTATGTTTATTTAAAACAAAAACAAAAAAAACCTGTCTGTGGGACTATTGGGTCAGTTTCAACTGGAATCCCATTGCTGAGACAGAGATTAAAAAGGACTCCATGGAGTAGGTTGTGAGTTAGCATTTACAACATCCGATGGAAGGAAGAAGGAATTCTGAGTGCATGCAAAATCATGCAAGGACAGAGAGGAACTGAAAAGAGGGCAAACTGAATACCTACTGTGGGCCTGGCCATTCTAGACCCTGGTGATCCAACAGTGAGCAACAACAGAGATCCTCGCACTCATCAAGCCTGCATGCTGGTGCAGGAGACAGACAATGAACAAGAAACGGTACATCAGGTCATTTAAGATAGTGCTAAGTGCTAGGAAGCCCTTATGATAGCAAGTGGCTGGGTGGGAAAAGAGCTAAACTGGCTGGTTATTAGGGAAGGCTTTTCCATGGAGAAAATGAATCACCTTCACTGTAAATATCAGGGAGACCCGTGTTCCATACAGAAGGAACATTAAGTGCAAAGACACTAGATGGAAACAAACTAGGCATGTTCAATGAGCAGAAAAAAAGTCTCTGTGGCTGAGACATAGTGACCAAGGGAAAGGAGAAGGCATAGTGACCAAGAGGAAGGCAGGAGTCAAAGCGTGTAGAATTTGATAGTTGAAGGTGAGGAGTCTAAATTTCATTTTAACTCAATGGGAGGCCAGTGGAGGTTTTAAACGGGATAATAGTATGTTTTGGTTAACAATATTATAATATCACTTTGGCTGCTGTGTGGAGAATAAATTATAGGGAGCAAGAATGCAAGCAGTGAATCTAAAAGTATTGAAGAAGTTGAGCATAAAAATGTGGCTTGGCAACACTTTCAATGTGGCAACATTAAAGATGAAGACATTTGGACAGATATTGGATACATTTTGGAGGTAAAGGCAACTGGACTTGCAAATGATCGGAAGTCAGGAACAGAGAAAGGAATACTGAGATCATGACTAGATACAGGTTTGTGCAAAAATGGATGGTTGGTGATGCCACTTACTAACACGAGAAGACAGAAAGGAACAGGTTAAGGAGGGAATCAAAAGTTCTGTTTAGGTCTTTTTAAATTTAAGATGTGTATAGATCTATCAAAGAAGAGATACACAGCAGTGATAAATATAATCTGGAGCTTATATATAAGAAGAGAGAAAGATCATGCCTAAATTTCAGAAGCCCCATGCTCGCTCTCTCTCTCCTTCCTTCCCTGCTTCCCTGCCTGGAATGCTCTTCCTCCCTTGGTTTCTTTACCTAACTCCTGTATGCCAGAAAGTCTTCCCAGATCTCTGGTCTAGGTTAATGAATCTCTTCTTTTGCTCATATAGTGCCCTTTTTCAGAGATTTATCATCGCATTTATTACACCACACAGTTGTCTCTTTAAGTGTCTGTCTCTCCCACTACAGACCTCTTCAGAAGGGGGAACCTTGTATTCCTAGACACCAGCACAGTGGCCAGCATGGAGGAATTCAATAAATGTTTGATGATGAATAAATAAATTATATTTTATTAGATTTACATCCGGAATGTCGACTACCTAGATGGTGGTATATAAAGAGAAAGATTCAGGCAGAAATAAAGGTAGGCCCATGATGATTGAAAACATTAAATCAAGCAGTGAAGCAGTTGGCTCACCACCATCTGAATCTGAGTTTCTCAAACATTAATGCAAATGCAAATCACCTGGGGATCTTATTCCACCATAGATGCCCATTCAGGGAGTCTGGGGTGGGGCCCTAGATTCAGCATTTCCAGCAAGCTCCCAGGCAATGCTGATACTGCTGGTTCTCTTAGGTCCTTGGGCTGGACTTTAGTAGTATACTGCTCCCTCCTCTCCACCCATCCCACGTCCTGGTTGAGAATTACCATAATTAACAAGACCTGCAGTGACTAGTGGGAACGGTACAGTGAATGTGAGTGGTGTGGCTATAGACACTGGACAACACCTGCCCTAGAAGAAAGCTTCAAAGTGCACCACCCACTTTTCAACTCTGCTGCTTAAAAAAATGGCACAACTGGCCAGGCATGGTGGCTCACACTTGTAATCCCAGCACTTTGGGAGGCCAAGACGGGTGGATCATGAGACCAGGGGTTCGAGACCAGCCTGGCCAACATGGTGAAACCCTGTCTCTACTAAAAATACAAAAATTAGCGGGGCATGGTGGCGGATGCCTGTAATCCCAGCTACTCGGGAGGCTGAGGCAGGAGAATGGCTTGAACCTGGGAGGCAGAGGTTGCAGTGAGCCGAGACCACACCATTGCACTGCAGCCTGGGTGATGGAGCAAGACTCTGTCTCAAAAAATAAAAATAAAAAATAAGGCACAACCTGCAACACAGGGAGTGGATCCAAAGACTCACAGATGGGCCAGGTGTTAGCAATAGAAATTTTTTAAAGACTTACATAAAATTCCGGTTTCTCATTCTTGTGGCTTCTTATAGCTTCAGCAACTCCAAGATTATAGGCAGCATTTTTCTGATTCTGTTCTCTAGTAGCCAGACTTTTCATCTATTGTAAAAAAAAAAGAAAGAAAAAGAAAAAAAAAGTTTATTTTTAAATTTTAAATTACATATTGAAGTGGAGCCTCTAAAAATTTTAATTCTATTACATTAAAATAATCCAGCCATGGTAGAAACCTGCCTTTTGGAGGCAATGGTATTTTCTGATATCTCTATAGATTTATAAAAGTAGATTGGGAAAGGTATTTTATTTCCTATTCTTGGCCTTTAGGTACCACCACTAGAGGGATCTAAGGAATGGAAGAATTCATCACAAATGCATGAAAGGGCAGGCAGCAGGGTCAATTATTAGACACCACAGAAATCTGGATACAGCAAGTGTAAAAGTGCTATTCTGTCTTTGCTTGAAATAGGACATGAATCTGAAGGGTAAAAGCCTTCACCAGAGTTATATTTTTTCAGAAATAAGGAAGCATAAATCCTATAATTCCACCTTTAAAATTCAGACCTTAGGTTAAAGAAAATCAGTGATATGTGCAAACATTCGACTGCATGGATATTTGTCCCAGTGTTGTTTATTATTAGTGAAAACTTCAACACAAGTTTTAGTCTAACAGCAAATACATGATTAGATATGTCACAATACAGACATATGATGGAACACTTTTAAATTACATTATAGGCTGGGCTCAGTGGGTCATGCCTGTAATCCCAGCACTTTGGGAGGCAGAGGCGGGAGGAATGCTTGAGCCCAGGAGTTGGAGACCACCCTGGGCAACATGGTGAAACCCCATCTCTACAAAAAATACATAAATTAGCTGGGTGTAGTGACATGTGCCTGTAGTCCCAGCTAATCTGGAGGCTGAGGTCGAAGGATCACCTGAGCCCAAGTAGGTCGAGGCTGCAGTGAGCAGAGGTTGTGCCACTGCATTCCAACCTGGGTGACAGAGTGAGACCCTGTGCCAATAAAAAATAATAATAAATTACATTATATAATCATGTTCTACTGCCCCATATTAAAGACTAATCGAGGTGTTGGACTACCTGGTGTCTGAAGAGAGCCTCCTGATCTTTCAACATCTGATACTGCTGTATGAGTCTCTCATCTTCTATCTCTCTCCTCCTTTCCTCACTGTAGTACAACAGGGAATTTCGTTGTGCTCGTTGCAAACATACATAGCACATTTCCTACAATCCCAAATTTCAGGACAAATAAATTTTTACATTTTACCTTTTTGCTTTCACATTCCCTTCACAAGCTCTCCAAAGGCTAGGTATCTCAAGAAACCTGTTATTAATGGATATATTAGTGACAGCAAAATGAGATTTGCAGAGTGGACCCCAGAAATATTCTAAAGGATCTTCTGAACTCTCACTTCATCAGAAGTATTTATAGCAGCTGAAACTTAGAAAGGGATTTCTCAACTCTTTTTTTGTTTACCAGTACATCTTGACTAGTAGACAGATTTATCACAGTCTGGTTTTGAGCCTGAGTACTTGAGTACTTGAGCCATACTCATATAATTAAGCAAGAGAGATTCCCAGAACTCTCTTTGAGAAACAAAAATCAGTATAAGATTCTGATGGGGCTTATTTGTTTGGAAACACTGTACCTGTCCTGCCTTATTATGATCCTGGCAAGCTGGAGATGTTTGGGGCTTCATCTCACTGTCATGTTTCAGACAACTTGGAGATGATAAGCTATAAAAACAATGCAACATTAATTAATGTTTAATACAATCTGATCTCAAGAGCAATAATAATTTTAGAGGCAAGTATAAGATGAAGAAAAATATCTCAGTGGTTTACTTCAGAACAGCTTTATGTATAGAGGTTAAGAATATGTACCACAGAATCTGAATTTGTGTCAGATAAAGGTGGGTTTGAATCCCAGCTTTCTTCCTTACGAGATGACTGACATCAGACCAGCTGCGTAATCTTGCAAAGTCCCAGTTACCAATTTGTGTGAAATGGGGGTGAAATTTATTCATTCCACAGAAACGTACTGAGTGCTTACGATGTACACTGTTGTAAGCACAGGAGAAGCAATGAAGAACAAAATAAACACATACAAAAGTCCCAGCCCTCATGGAATTAACATTCTGATGGGGCTAGACAGCCCAGTGACAAGATAAATAGGTGAACTCTATAGTATGTTCCATGATGATAAATGCCTTGCAATGCTGGAGGAATGGAGTGTTAAACTGTAAAGAGAATGGCCAGGGAAGTTCTTACCAAGGAAGTGACATATGAGTAAATACCTGAAGGAAGTAAGAGAACAACAGTGTAGATATCTGATGGAAAAGACATTCCAAGCAAACAAACCAGTGCAGTCCTTCAGGTAGATGGTGCCTGTGGTCAGTGTGGTGGAGGGAGATGAATTAGGGGTGAGTATTAATATTAATACTAGTATTAATTCATTAGAAAATAGGACTGATAATATCACCTAAAAAGCAGCTCGAAGAATGAAAATATTTATTTTTAAATTTTATTTACTTTATTTTATTTTTTGAGACAGAGTCTCACTGTGTCATCCAGGCTGGAGTGCAATGGCACAATCTCAGCTCACTGCAACCTCTGCCTCCCAAGTTCAAGCGATTCTCCTGCCTCAGCCTCCCAAGTAGCTGGGACTACAGGTGCACACCACCACGCCCGGCTAATTTTTGTATTTTTAGTAGAGATGGGGTTTCACCATATTGGTCAGGCTGGTCTCGGACTCCTGACCTAGTGGTCTGCCCACCTCGGCCTCCCAAAGTGCTGGGATTACAGGCGTGAGCCACTGAGCCAGGCCAAGAATGAAAATATTTAAAAGTAGAGAAATGGAGAACAGATTCAGAAGCTCAAACATGCATTTAGTAGGAGTGCTGAATTTTTAGAATAAAGGAAATGGCAAAGAACAATATTCTAGA
This sequence comes from Hylobates moloch, assembly GCF_009828535.3. NCBI lineage: Eukaryota > Metazoa > Chordata > Mammalia > Primates > Hylobatidae > Hylobates > Hylobates moloch. The sequence continues at coordinate 58,675,845 of NW_026652286.1, read as the reverse complement.
AAATAACAGATAAGAATTTTCCAGAAAGTCATGACTCCTAAGAATAGTCATGCAGAACATCAAGAAATAAGAAAGATTCTTAAAAGCTACAAGAAAGAATGACAACCAGATTGATTCAGATGTTGCATCAGGACAAGTGTCAGGAGAAAATGGAGCAATATCATTAAAATGCTGAAGGAAAATAACTGAACCAAGAATCAGCACTCAAGAGCAACAACATAATAAGAATCATTTTAAGCAATACAAAGAATAAGTGTACTGAAAAGACAGGGAACCATTACAGGATATACTTTAGCAAGAAGAAAAATGAACCTAGGAGGAAGGACAGGGATATAAGAAACAGGCCAGGCATGGTGGCCCACGCCTGTAATCCCAGCACTTTGGGAGGCCGAGGAGGTGGATCACTTGAGGTCAGGAGCTCGAGACCAGCCTGGCCAACATGGTGAAACCCTGTCTCCGCTAAAAACACAAAAATTAGCCAGGCATGGTGGTGTGCGCCTGTAATCCCAACTACTCAGGAGGCTGAGGCAGGAGAATTGGTTGAGCACAGGAGGCAGAGGTTGCAGTGAGCCAAGATCACGCCACTGCGCTCCAGCCTGGGCAAAAAAGAAAAAAGAAGAAATGATGGTGACCAAAGAAATTGGTAAAACATGTTGACAAATCCAAATTAATCATTGACCATAAAATAATACAAAATGTTTTAACACTTAAAACCAAATTGGAACAAAAATTCTAGACAAAAAAAATACAGGTTTGGAAGGGGATGCAGTTTGAAGGAAATTGAAAGCATACTGAAGAAACGTGGTCAAAGGAAATTCAAAGCATACTAAAGAAATGAGATCAGTCCAACAGAAAAGGGGTAATAATGAAGTTAAATGCACAGTGCACAGTAAATAGAAAATACAAAATAAGACAGTAAAGATAGGTTCAAATATACCAATAATTACAACTGAAATTAAAGTCTAGATTGAGTTTTAAAACATCCAAATATAAGCTATTTAGTAGAGACACACAGGAAATAATAAAACACACACAAAACTTCTTAAAATGGCATTAAAAGGCTATTCCAGGTAAATACTAATCAGATGTTGCATTGTTAATTACATAGTACAGAAATGAAGGCAAAAGATTTTAGTAGAGACAAAGGAAAATATTTCATAATGATAAAAGGAACTGTCTACCAAAAAAAACCTAGACGTGTAGAATTTAATATTGCTTAAGAAGCAAAAATTGATGTAATTACTGAAAAACATACCATCATGGTGAAAGATTTTTAATATCTCTCTCAAAGAAAAAAATAGTGAGGATTTAAAAGCTTTTAACAACTTATTTTAACAAGGTTTAGCTAATATCTAAATATCTAGAAATTTACATCTAAGGAATAGTAGTATATGGTGTCTTCAAGTATACATAAAACAATTACTGTAAAAGTACTCAAGCTAGAAAAGAAGGTTCAGCAAATTACAAAGTACCAAATAACTAACATTAAATGAACCACAGCATAAAATGAGAAAGCGCCCCACTAAAAACCTCTATTCATTTGGAAAAAGTAATAAAATGTGTCTTCTGAATAACCAATGAATTAAGTATTGTATAAGTCTACACTCCCTTACTGCAATTCCAAAATGCAAATGCTCGACTCTGACCACACTGGTCATGTTTTCTAATTTCTTATACCATGTTCATACTTTCCATTCTTTTAATTTATGTAAAGATTTTAAACATCTTATTATATATTCTGTATTTTATAATATTCAGGATCCAAAATCCTTGAGAGCTCAATTCTTCCATCTTTTGTTTCTGATGGCTCTCATTATGTGGCAGCTTATTTCCATGTGGTCTTTGTAATTTTGGATTCTGACCTAATTTTTAGCCCAATCCGTCTGTCAAAAGTCAGGAGCCTGAGATGAAAATAAGATCCTTTAGAGCAAGGGTTGGCAAACTTTTTATGAAAAGAGCCAGAGAGTGAATATTTTAGGCTTTGAGGGCCATACAGCCCCTGACACAACTAGCAGGTGCAGATAATATGCAAATGGATGGGCATAGCAGTGTTTCGGTGACACTATTTATAAAAACATATGGTGGACTAGATTTGGCTCTCAGTAGAGGACTTTTTCAGATTATTTAGACTACCATATTGCTAGAAGCAGAACACTTTATTTTTTAATAACTTTTAGGCCTCAAAATCTGGGGTGGGGCGAATGCTGATTCCCTAAAGGTTTGATTTAAATAACCTGTCAGATGCAACTGACATGAAGAAGTAATAGGAAATATGTCTCAATCTGGTTTCTTATGATCCAAGAGGATTCATTTGTATTTTTTTTAATCCTCTAACTTGGAGTGAAAATTTTACAGACTCACTAACCACTACATGCCCTTCAGCACCATCCAAATTTGCACTTCCTATAGTAGTCCCTATTTTGAATAATGGTGCCATCTTCTCCCAGTTACCTAAGCCAAAATCTGGGGTCGTCTTCGACATCTCCTTCTTAACCTCCCTTAACTAATCCCCAACAAAGCTAAAGCTCTCCATCTGATCTTTGTTTCATACCCTTATTACCTTTCCCCAGACGAGTTATACTCAACTGTTAAACAATGAAAGTCCTATCCTTCTTAGTTTAAACAAATCTTACTCAAACCCCAATATATAAAACAGAAAAATAGCACACATCCTCCAGTGGAAGTGAGGAAATAGAGCCCAGAGTCCCACCCACATGACCTCACTCTCAGCCTTTGATATGCTCTTAAGGCCCTCTGAGGCCTTAGGGTCTTTTGCTGGAAACAGATTCCCTAGACTACTGCCTTGATCTGCTAAATTGTGCTACACTTTTCCATTTTATTACACCTCTTCCTCTGCTGCTAATCTTATCCCTCTAAATCATTCTTTACTCTTCTAAAAGAATATTTTTTTCAAAAGGAAAATGCAATCATGGACTGACATTCCCAAACATGGTGTTTGGGGACTTGGACGGGTTGGTAAATCAGAAAAGATGTATTTTAAACTTCTGTGCACTAAATGGTGCAGAAACAAAATTAAAAAGAAAAAAAGAATGGGGAAAATGTTTAAAACATACACATCAGATACCTATGATACATGAAGTTCTCTTTATAAGAAATACAACTTGTTTTTAAGAAAAAGTAAAGCTCCCAGTTGAAAAAGGACACAGGATTCAAGCAGGAAAATTGTAAAAGAACTACAAATGGCTAAGAAACAAGATAAAAATAAATGTAGGCCAGGTGTGGTGGCTCACGCCTGTAATCCCAGTACTTTGAGAGACCGAAGTGGGAGGATTGCTTGAGGCCAGGAGTTCTAGACCAGCCTACACAACATACTAAGACCCCATCTCTACAAAAAAAAAAAAAAAAAAATCAAAAAATTAGCTGGTGTGGTGGTGCACACCTATAGTCCCAGCTACTCAGGGTCTGAGGCAGGAAAATCACTTGAGCCCAGCAGGTTGAGGCTGCAGTGAGCCACGATCATGCCACTGTTCTTTAGCCTTGGTGACAGAGTGAGATGCTGTCTCAAAAACAAAACAAAACAAAACAAAACAAAACCCACTAGAAATCAAACGCACACAGGTTAAAAACAATAATGAAATACCATAATTTCACTTTGCTAAGGTATTAGCAAAGCTGTAGAAAATATAGCAGTCTCTCATATTACTGTTGCTGAGAGGATAATTTGCTACAACCATGAAGAAGATAATTGGAAATGTGTATCAAAGGCACGAAAATGGACTCACCTCTTATCTCTGAAATTTAACTTTAAAGTTTTTATCCTATGGAATATCCAGATGTATGCATGGAATTATGTTTAATTATATTTTCACAACATTATTTATAGTACTTAAAAACTGGAAGCCATCTAAATATCCAATAGGAGATTGGTTAAACAAAAGGTTTAATCTTTCATTAAGATGATATGCAATTATTTGTTAAGGTTTTAGAATATTTAATGTCATGGGGAAATCACTTATTAAATGTAACAGAAATCCATATAATATCTCAATTTTATTTAAAAACTGTGTATATTCCAAGTGTAAGTATCTGTATATATTGTATATGCATTGAAATAAACGACATACACCATAAGGTTAATATAAAGTTTCCTCTATGTAGAGGGATTATGGGTGAATTTTTGTAACTCTTGCTTTTTTGGTTTTCTCAAAATTTCTATGATAAACGTGTTGTTTTAGTAATCAGCACAAAAAATATTTTTTGGTTAACTTTTTTTTTTTTTTTTTGAGACGGAGTCTTGCTCTGTCACCCAGGCTAGAGAACAGTGGCACAATCTTGGCTCACTGCAACCTCTGCCTCCCAGGTTCACGCCATTCTCCTGCCTCAGCTTCCCAAGTAGCTGAGATTACAGGTGCTCGCCACCACGCCCGGGTAATTTTTTTTATTTTTAATAGAGACGGTGTTTCACCGTGTTAGCCAGGATAGTCTTGATATCCTGACCTCGTGATCCACCTGCCTCAGCCTCCCAAAGTGCTGGGATTACAGGTGTGAGCCACCGCGCCTGGACTATTTTTTGGTTAACTTCTACAGGAAACAAACATTTTTGAGTCAACTTCTATAGGAAACCTTTACCAACCACTTCCAACAATTACTCTGTCCTTTTGCAGCCTCTGTACTTTTGTTATCTTCATCGCATGCACTTTTTTTTAATTTCAGTCTTCCTGCAAGACTATTTTATAAAAGCAGGTTTATACATCTGTAACTCTGAATCTTCGGTGCCTAGAATAGTACCTGGCACATGGTGGTGCTCAGTGTTTGTTGTATTGAATTAAATTCCCAAGGACTATACATCTAATTCTCAATTATCTTTCATAACAGTGATATTATCCAAAACAAGCATTCCTAGAGTTTTTAACATGACTTTAGTAATCCACAAAGTACACAAATGGCACATATGATAGCTGATAAATTTTGACACATTAATAAATTAAAGGTTGGCAGCACAATGCAAAGTACATAGTTACGTGCTCAGTAAACACTTAATGAATGAGCATGGTTGAGTATGGTTGACTGATTTGAGGTCTTAAAAAGTATCCTACTCAGAGAGAAGGATAAAATATTTTAGAAATCTTTTGACATACCATCACAAGAAGAAAACGACCATGATAAATTGTAATATACTCATTCATTCAAGTCATGTTTATTGAGAACTAACGGAGTGCTGGCTATGTTTGGCAAAACTACTTTCCAGTTTGATGTAAATATAACACTGTGTCACATCATAATATCCAAGCACTCAGAAAACAGGAAAGTTTTGTAGATTTGGGAAGCCCAAATCTACAGAAAAAGTTGGATGATCCCAACTCTGTGCTATTTTGTTTCTGCCTGTGTCATAACATCTATTCCACTGAATCATAATTTATCCCTCTGCATATGTCTGGCTTTCCCACTAGATGGTGAACCTTGGTCACCTTTATTATTCCCATCATGTTGCATATAGAAAGCTCTAAAGAACACTGGATAAATGAATTAATGAACAATTACAGTTCCCTGCATCAAGCAATGACTCAAAAATATATTTAGTAAAGTACAACAGAAAAAAAAAAGTCAATGCATTACCTTTCAGGGGTCGTAATCTTCCCACCACTCTCACTTCGGTCAAACTTTTCCAGCAAGCTGACATTTGTCACTTTGGCAGGGAACAAAGCTTGTCTATCTCGAAGTCTTTTGGGTGATGAGATATCTGTAGAACAAAGAATGAATGAAAACGAGTCTCCTTTCAACTCTCAAACCACTAACTGTGTAGTTTTTACCAAGGGAAATTTTCATATAAGATACACTCTCTTATCTTTAAATAATCACCCGTTGTTCTATTGTGGTATAAAAAAATGTTTTTTGCTGTATATTTACAAAGAAAGCACTGTGCTAAGCATTTAGAAGACAAAAAGAGGCAAGTAACATAAATGCAGAAAGTGGGCTGGATATAACACGACCAGGAGACATGTTAGTTTAGTTAACATTTCTTATGAAAAATGAACAGTGGTAGTTTTACAACTTTGGTATCTGTAGATTTAGACATTTTGCCTGTAAAGATCTTTCAATAGATATAGTTGAAGAGAAAAATAAGATATAAACAAAAAAGTGAGAGCTCCCATTTGGAGGTCGTCTTATGTGCTAACAGTGCTAAGTGCTTTATAATATACATTTAATAAATAACAACTTAGGACAGTGATGAAAAATGTATAAGTCACAAATAAGTGTTGCAGACTTTTTTTTTTTTTTTTTTTTTTTTGAGATGGAGTCTTACTCTGTCGCCCAGGCTGGAGTGCAGTAACCCAATCTCAGCTCATTGCAACTTCTGCCTCCCAGGTTCAAGCAATTCTCCCACCTCAGCCTCCCGAGTAGCTGGGATGACAGGTGCACGCCACTACTCCCAGCTAACTTTTTTTTTTTTTGGTAGTAGTAGAGATGGGGTTTCGCCATGTTGGCCAGGCTGGCTTTGAACTCCTGACCTCAGGTGATCCACCCACCTCGGCCTCCCAAAGTGCTGGGATTACAGGCGTGAGCCACCATGCCCAGCCAAATGTTGTAGTCTTTAAGGATCTGATATGTTCAGAGGAGAGAAGCCACTTCAGAATTCAGTGATAAGTTTTCATGGAGGATGTGAGATATGAAAAGTGTACTAAAAGGTGAGTAGGATGGAGATAGACTGAAAGAAAAGGAAGGACAATTCAGGCTGCAGGAAAAAAAAAATGAAAAAAATGAACAAAAGGATGAAGTTGGGGAAGGGCAGGCATGTTAGAAGAGCATGAATAGGCCAAGCATAGTGGCTCACGCCTGTAATCCCAGCACTTTGGGAGGCCAAGGTGGGCAGATCGTTTGAGCTCAGGAGTTCAAAACCAGCCTAGGCAACATGGCGAAACCCTGTCTCTACAAAAAGTACGAAAATTAGCCAGGCATGGTGGCGCACACCTGTGGTCCTAGCTACTCAGGAAGCTGAGGTAGGAGGATCACCTGAGCCCAGGAGGTTGAGGCTGCAGTGAGCCAAGACAGTGCACTCCACCCTGAGTAACAGAGCAAGACCCCAGCTCAAAGAAAAAAAAAGGAGAACATGAATAGATAATTTTGCCCAAAAAAGGGGTCTGTGTAGGGCACAGTGGGAGATGAGACTAGAGAAATAAAAGCATACGAATATTAGGCTAAAAGTTGATATGCAATCCTGTAGGCCACACATAGAAAACAGACATCCACAAGCCAATGTTCACCCATTGGTAAGTTTTGTTTGGCCTAATTAGCATTTTTTGTTTCAATATCAACAAAAGTCGTCAACATTTAACAACCAATAGATTTTACATTAAAGTCAGGATCTCTGCTTCTTTTGAAAAATCAGAAGATTGTGCTCACTTTGGTAGCATATATAGTAAAATTGGAAAAATTAGAAGATTTGATACCACTTGGGCCACATTTCCGCAAAGCAACAATCTGCTAGAGGAACAGTCCTCAAAGTGTGGCCTGGCAAGCCATACTTTTTGGGGTCCCTAGGACCCTTTCAAAATGTCTGTGGCTGCGTGTGGTGGCTCCCGCCTATAATCGTAGCACTCTGGGAGGCCAAGGCAGGCAGATCACCTGAAGTCAGGAGTTTGAGACCAGCCTGGCCAATATGGTGAAACCCCATCTCTACTAAAAATACAAGATTAGCTGGGCGTGGTGGCACGCGCCTGCAGTCCCACCTACTTGTGGGGAGGCTGATGCAGGAGAATAGCTTGGACGCAGGAGAATCGCTTGAACCCAGGAGGCGGAGGTTGCAGTGAGCCCAGATTGTGCCACTGAACTCCAGCCTGAGTGACGGAGCGAGACTGCATCTCAAAAAGAAAATAAAAAGTCTTTGGCTAAAAAAAACAAAAAATCTTTGGAGTCCTAAGATTTTCTTCATTTGCTTCCACCAAAACAACCTATCACAACAGATTAGATGCAGACATAGGTATGAGAATCCAGCTTTCTTCTACAGACATCAAAGTGATAAAACTGCCACTCTTTGTTTTTCGTAAGAAATGTTAACTAAGCTAACATGTCTCCAACCCACTTATATCCAGACCACTTCCTGCATCTGCGTTACCTGCCTGGTCCCTGTAGTCATCTGAGTTTTGGCCCCTTTGAGCAATGGGGAGCCAGCAAAGAGATGATGATCTAAGAGCCTGAGAGTCGTAGGATCTAAAGCTCATAAAGTAAGTAAGCTCATAACTAAGGTCGGATGCAGGATTCTAGGAATAGAACATATTTGTTAGAAATAATATAGTGATTATTTGTGGCTGGGTGCAGTGGTTCACGCCTGTAATCCCAGCACTTTGGATGGCCTAGGTGGGCGGATCACTTCAGCTCAGGATTTCGAGACCAGCCTGGCCAATGTGGTGAAACCCCATCTATACAAAAAATAAAGAAATTAGCCAGGCATGGTGGCACATGACAGTAATCTCAGCTACTCGGGAGGCTGAGGCAGGAGAGTCGCTTGAACCTGGGAGGTGGAAGTTGCAGTGAGCTGAGATTATGCCACTGCACTACAGCCTGGGCAACAGTGAGACTCCATCTCAAAAAAAACAGTAATAATAATAATATAGTGATTATTTGTAAATTTAACTTTATTTACCTTGGGCTAAGCAATATGGCTGGGCTCATAGCAGTAAAGAGTGACAGATTGTACCCAGAAATCATTGGCCTACCTCTGGTGCCTTCTTCTTTGTCTGACTGGTCTTTTAACTTGCACTTCCTTTCTCTATTCTCTCCACATTCTTCTACAAGGGTCTCCACAGGCAGTTTGTTTTCCATCTCCTTGAGCTCAATCCTAGGAATGAGCCAACATGTTTTTCCGCTGCACTGAACCTGAACAGGTAACTGTGTGAACTCTCAAGTTTTGGAAGCAACCCAGCCAGCTGGCTGATTCTGAAATAAGCCCACTTTCTTCAAGGGGTGAGTGCTCTGATGTGCTGAGTACATATCATAGATTTATTTTCTCCAAGGCTTTCTGGAAGCTGACCAAGGCCTTCCCCTCTATACCATAGTTTCAAAGCAGCTAGCATATACAGAAATTGCCTTTAAGTCCTTTATTTAGGTTATTGGTTTTTGTTTCAATTTGAATTTTTATATCCTAGTTCTTTAACTAGATGCTATGGGGTGATATAGTGGAAAAAAGGTTGTTGGATAGCTTGAAGGCAAAGATTCATAGCGTGGTAGAGTATGCCCCAAAATAACCATTTTTCTCCTCCCTCCTTTGCCACTTGGCTTCATCATTCTCTCCCCAGGCAAAAATGAAGGACTTGCAAAGCTACAGTTTGCAGCGGGGAGGAAGGGGGATGTTCAGTTGGTGTGCATAGTTGTAGGATTTCTTTGGCCTCAGGTATGGAGTACTAGGTTGGAGTAGGGAGTGGGGGTGGGGGTGCCTTCAGTCAATTCAGGGGCCAAATGTCACATAAATAAAACACCAACAATTGTTTTGAGTATTTAAGTCCCCGTGTCCATTTCTAGGCCCTTGACTTGATGGAGCCTCCATCTCTGTTCTTTGACCCACTACAATTATTTCCCTCCTGGAGTGCCTAAGCCAAAATATGTCAAAGGAACAGCCACATTTGCCTTCCAAAACAATCAAAATAAAATTCTTTTCAATCCACTCATTTATTTGTAGTGAGTAAGGCAATATGGTGCAATGGAAAGAACACTGGACCAGGAGCCATGGTCTTATTTCTATAAGCTTGGCCGCTTATTAGTTGCATGACCATTTCATGTGCAAGATGAGACAGTTGGAAAACAACCTCTAAGGCTTACTCTGGACTACACACTGAATCTTCTGAGGTATGTGTCATACAGCTCTTCCAGGAGGGGGTTGTTCCAAAGCAACAAACAAGAGAATGTCACACTCAAAACATCTCAGAAATTCTCATACTTTTATACTTTACTCATACTTCCTAAAGTAATAATGCTTTAGGAAGCTAGTTGTTATTCCCCAAACTTCCTCCACCTGAAACGTACAGTGGTTAATGGCACAGCAATTAAGATTATTAACATAATTAAGGGCACACAATGAATAAGTGATGGCCAAACTGGAAATAAAACTAAAGTCTCCTGACTCCTACTCCAGTGTTCTCAATAGTGCACCATGTTGCTTCATTCATGTAAAAGAAAAAAATTAAAATTAATTTTGTATCATGATAAAATGGAGAATTATAATACGTAAGTCACATGGTTGTCGTGAAGATTAAATACAGTAATATGCAACCACCAGTAACAACCACTGTGCTCATGGAGTAAAGCTGTTTCCTTATTCTAACTTATCTGTTTAACCCGTTTAGTGGTAAAAATCCAAGCTCAGATAGGAAATGGGCTGAACTGAAGGAAGAAGAAGCAGCTAGGGCAGAAGAAGTGGTACAAAATAGAGGAAAGCTCAGCAGGTGAGAAGAGTTTTACTAATACTGCAGGGACTAAGGTTAATGGAAGGTAGTACCAGAATTTCCAGGAGCCAAGGGTAGTTTTAAAAAAGAGTAAATGGGCCAGGCGCGGTGGCTCATGCCTGTAATCTCAGCACTTTGGGAGGCTGAGGTGGATGGATCACTTGAGACCAGGAGTTCGAGACCAGCCTGGCCAATATGGTGAACCCTCATCTCTACTAAAAGTACAAAAATTAGGCAGGTGTGGTGGCGTGTGCCTGTAATCTCAGCTACTCGAAAGGCTGAGGCAGGAGAGAATTGCTTGAACCCAGGAGACTGAGGTTGCGGTGAGCAGAGATCATGCCACTGCACTCCAGCCTGGGTGACAGAGCAAGACTCCGTCTCGGTGAGGGGGGATAAAAAAGAATAAATGTCCATTATTATTTAACTTAACTACAGAAAGTGTATGCAATAAACTCTTCTTTGTTGGTGCATTTAGAGAGAGAGAAACAGAGAGAATACATTAAAAGGAACATGAGCTACAAAACATTGAGAAACACTGCCCAATGAGATCAGCAGATCAGCAAGGAGTGCTAGTGCCTAGAGGAACCCGTGAAGCAAAGCACTCACCTTGGAAACGCAAGCACACTGCTGGGCCACTTCCTCAAGGCCTCTCTGCTAGACAACACCGAGTCCACAGTGCCAGGCCTCTAGAGGACAGCGACAGAGCAAGGTTACATCTAGGCTGCGGTCCAGGACTCAGACAAATTAAAAACTGCAGGCTGTCTCATAGGCAAGGCTACCATGATACTTTTCTTGTTGTTGTTTATGTTTAGCGCTTGTAAGTCCAGAGCTTGAAAATCCAATGAGGAATGATCTCATTCATCAGAGCAATCACCCTGCGTAGCTGCACCGCAATTCTTTTGGTGTTGCCTTTTCTCAAACCATTTCCTTTTAGGGAATTGCCTTCAGAGTCGACAGATTCTTTTAGATGTCTTTAAGAAGATAGCAGACTTTGTAAAAATATATGGAAAGTGAGCAAGCTGTCTAATTCCACTCTTGACCCAAATAACTAAAATTAGGCAATTAAGAGAAAAGCTTTCGAGTCAGGTGGGCTCATCTTCAAATCCCCACACTGCTAACAGGTATGTGGCCTTAGGCACTAGGTTTCTGGGGATAATAAAAGGATCTAATAGCACTTCCAATGAGGTCCTCTATGTAAGTAGCTAGCACATAGTAAATACTGAACAAATGACTATTTTAATTATCATGTAACTATAAACATAATAGTCACATTGTCACATTTTTACTGTAGAATAATATATAAAATTATTATTTTTGCATGAATGCTATCGCTTACAAAAGCCCTTTGAAGGGAATTCCCAAAAAGAAATATAGAAAATATTTCTAATAAAAGCAGCATTACTGAAATAAGCACACAGCTTTCCAAGGGGACTACTCTACAAGACAGTTTTAAGTTACGGGTCATTTGGGAATAAATTCTCACTCACACCACTTTACAGCAGTTTTCCAGAATGTGTCTTACAGAGCTAAATGAGATATTGGATTAACCTAGAATTCCATGATTAAATACATTCAGGCAGTTAAACTGACTGCTTTCCAGCCAGACTTCTCAGCCCCTTTAACGTGCTGATGTGCTCTGTCCCTCTGTCCATGAGGGTGATTGATTCAATCAGCAGTTTTCAGTCAGCTTTGACCTCCAAACCCTTTTTTCATAGAGTATCTTTCAGGACTAGTTCTTTTGGAAAATGTTCTGTAAAAGATGTGCTTTAGAGTTCAGCAGGTCAAGGAAAATGCTATCTTCTCTTTTAAACACATATTGAAGCTACAAAGTTCGGCAGAATCCCTGAGGGTTAGAGATGAGCTAGCCACTTTGGCCTTGCTTATGGACTTGCAAATCTTGCCTGTGTTTTCATGGAAAAGCAGGGGTTTTTCCTGCATGTGCTTCCCACTTTCCATACACAGGGTTGGCAATCCTCTTAGTAATCCTGTATGAAACCAGATTGTGTAGAAAACACCAGGAGTTTCATTATGCACTACTCCATTTCCTAAATCTCTATCACAAAGCTTCATAAAAGGAGAAATGGGTAGACTGAGATTATATGAATAGCCTTTTCATTAAAAAAAAATCAGAATTTGGCTTTATGGGATATAGGATTATATAACATTCCATAATAATTCAATTCATTCATGTCTACTTTGTTGGTTTCCAGAGGAGTACCTGAGGCACACTAAGTATTCAGTAAGTCCAGTAGATTGACTATTTCATTTGTTTAAACTCTGCTGTATCCAACTTAGCATGAAGGTCACACCAGCTACTTAATGGTTGACAATAATGATGCCAATTAGGAAATTTCTTCTACAACATGGCAAATTAAAAGCTAAAGATTCAAAAACTCCATGACTCAAACTACATTTTGTTATAGAACTTTCATTAAAAAAAATAGTAGAACCAACATTAAAAAATAAAATAGTAGAACCAGCAAAAACTGAGTGGTTAGGAAGTCTGGGGCTTGAATTCCAGTTCTAGTTCACCTCGGGATTCCCACATAGCCTCTCTGAGCCCCTACTTTTCTCACTTGTAAAATTAGGATGATAAGGCCGGGCGCGGTGGCTCACGCCTGTAATCCCAGCACTTTGGGAGGCTGAGGCGGGCAGATCACGAGGTCAGAAGATCGAGACCATCCTGGCTAACACAGTGAAACCCCGTCTCTACTAAAAATACAAAAAATTAGCCGGGCGAGGTGGCGGGTGCCTGTGGTCCCAGCTACTCGGGAGGCTGAGGCAGGAGAATGGCGTGAGCCCCGGGGGGCGGAGCCTGCAGTGAGCCGAAGGCCGGAGGGGTCATGCCTGTAATCTCAGATTTGGTAAGTCATTGGTCTGACCAGGGTTCGAGCCAACCTGGCATACTAAAAATACAAAAATTAGCTGGGCATGGTGTCATGCGCCTGTAATTCCAGGTACTTGAGAGGCTGAGGCAGGAGAATCACTCAAACCCGGGATGTGGAGGTTGCAGTGAGCCAATATCGTGCCACTGCACTTCAGCCTGGGTGACGGAGTGAGACTCTGTCTCAAAAAACAAACAAAAAACCTATAAGGTACTATAAAATGTTCAGAATTCTAAGAGTTTCCATTACTATTTATATCCCTCAGTTGACTTTGACTCTTAATGTTCCTTTGGCTTCCTAATCTTTTTTGTCAAAGAGTTAATCAAGTATAAACAAGCACATCCATGTACTTCAGGTAACTGTCACTCAAAATATGTCAACCTTCATTTTTCTTAATTACAACACACCTATAGATGAGTCAGAACCACAATTAGGAGAAGACTTAGGAGAAGGAAAATATTAATTTACATTTGCTAGGGCCTTTGCCAAAGCCCCACTTCCATCCATGGTACAAAGGAAGTCTTTATAAAACCTCATCTTCACTTTGCTGTCTCTGATCATGAGGACCCCAATTCCTTTGAATGTAAACTCCACATTTTGTTTCATGGAAATGGATTGCGATAAAAAAAGCAACGTCTCCTTCACACATCCTTCCACCACATCTCTGTTAAATGGACCCTCCAGGGATATCATGACAAAATTAAGTGGAACAATTGGGATATCACCTAGAGGAGAAAAGACAGTTGGGGTGGGAGAAAGAAAGTGGTGATTACGATAAGGACATATCATACACACTCACAAATAATTATCTGATTCTCAATACCCTAAAATAGAATCTTCTGGATGAAGCCTTTAGTTGTAACCAATGTAATATTATTACTACAGACAATTAAGTAGTTACTAACATATTAATTAGCACAATTTTCTCTAAAAGTATAAGGTTCAGTGCTCAAAATAAGAACAATTAGCTTTCTAAATAACACTGTAGACAAGCTTTTGATTTTCTCTAGGACACATATAATAACTAACTGATTCTCTTCCTCGGAGAGTTTCCTAAAGTTTGCATCCGCCTTATCTTTTAGGACATACTGCAGCAATATTTGCTGATATGGTTTGGATCCGCATCCCCACCCAAATCTCATGTTGAATTGTATTCCCCAGTGTTGGAGGTGGGGCCTATTGGGAGGTGATTGGATCATGGGGGGCGGATCCTTCCTGTATGGTTTAACACCATCCCCCTGGGTGCTGTCCTCATGATAATGAGTGAGCTATCATGAAATCTGGTTGTTTGAAAGTGTGGAGCACCTCCCTCCATCCTCCCTCTTACTCCTGCTCCAGACTTGTAAGACATGACTGCTTCCCCTTCGCCTTCTGCCATGATTGTAAGTTTCTTGAGGCCTCCCCAGCCATACTTCTGTACAGCCTGTGGGACCATGGGCCAATTAAACCTCTTTTCTTTATAAATTACCCAGTCTCAGGTATTTCTTTATAGCAGTGCAAGAATGAACTGATACATTTGCCTATCTCCTCCAGTTATCATGCCATTTTTACATGATTACAATAACCTACAAGTGTTAAATATTTTGAAAAGATACCCAACTTCACTAGAAGTTATCATTTAAATGAAATAGGGTCTTATTACAAGGGTATCAGACTAAATGACTCACAGAAAGCTTTTCCTCTCTAATGAGCCCATATATGACATTACAAAGGAATACGATTATATCTAGCTTGAAGGAAGCACAGGGTCTATCCAACTAGAGCAGATGTAGGAGCAATATAAGGTTCACGAGTCAGAAAAAGGGTAAATAGCAAAGAGGTTCACGATGACAAAGCCAAAGAGAGACAACAACAAGGTCCACTGATAAACAGGACATAGAGAAGATGAGAATATTCTAAACATTCACTCAGTAAGCATGAGTTATATCCTTTCAAGTGTCCACCGCTGCTAAATGATGAAAATTAACAAGACCTGAGCTTCACTGCATCAACCTGCCATCTCCTGCACAATTTAACAGTAATTCTAACCACCTCCCTCCATTTTTAAAAAAATACACATTTCTTAAAAAGAAGGCTGTCTTGCCTGCCTCTGGATTTTCCCCTCCCATTTGCCCACTGCCTCTCTGCAATCTGTCTTTCAGACCACTCATCTGAGTTAGGACACTATTATCTCATAGATTGTCAAGTCAATGGATACTTTGACTCCCTGGCCCCCTTTGCTGGCTTCCCTCCTTTTCTACATCTTATAAGATACTGAGGTTTGTTTATTTGTTTTATGGATTTTGTCCTTGTTTATCTCTTCTGCTGAGTGTATATTCTCTCCTAAGTAAATGTCCAAATCTTGATCTCTAGTCTTCACTCTTCTCCTAAGCTCTGGAATCACCTCTACCTAAATATCCCCACATGTATCTCAAATTCAGCATGTGCAAAAGCAAATTCACTATTTTATCCACCACCGAAATTCACCTTTCCCCTTCATTCTCTATAAAGGTAGTTGATAGCATGAGCATCCATCTGTTCTCCAACCAAGAAATCTGAGTCATACTAAACGCCTTTCTTCCTCTTCCTATCCACCACTCTCAACTTAAGCCCTACCAGTTCTACATCTGAAATGTCTCATGAGTAGATACCCTCATTTCCCCTCCTGATGATCACTGTCTTCATTCAGGCTTTTGCTGTGTTTTACCAAACTACTGTAACTGAGAGTATCTTTCTAAACTAATCCTATCTGTGCAGATAATTCCCTGCTCAAAAATTTTCAGTGGCTCCTCAGTGCCTACAGGATGAATTCTAAAGTCCGATCACACCATACAAGGCCCCTCACAATTGGCCCCTACCTACCATTTTAATCTTATCTTCCTCTGCCTGCCTCCACAATCATATGCCTCAGCCATACGGAAGTACCCATTACTTCCTTAACAGGCTTCATTCCATATTCTTGACTTGTTCATATTGTTCCTGAAATACCTTCCAACTGATTCTCTGCTCACAGAGTCCTATCATCCTTTAAGACCTCTTCACATATCATCTTCCTAAAGCAGAGTTAGGCATGCTCTCCTCTGGGCATCATAGCATTTGATCCAGTTCTGATCAACTCAGCTTTCATAGCACTTAATCATGTTTCATCTTTTCTTTTCTTTTTTTTTTTTTTTGAGATGGAGTCTCACTCTGTCACCAGGCTGGAGTGCAGTGGCGCAATCTCAGCTCATTGCAACCTCCACCTCCTGAGTTCAAGCAATTCTCCTGCCTCAGCCTCCTGAGTAGCTGGGAGTACAGGCATGCACCACCACGCCCAGCTAGTTTTTTGTATTTTTAGTAGAGATGGGGTTTCACCATGTTGGCCAGGATGCTCTCAATCTCTTGACTTTGTGATCCGCCTGCCTCAGCCTCCGAAAGTGCTGGGATTACAGGCGTGAGCCATCGCACCCAACCCATTTCTTATATATTAATTATCTATGCTAGATTTAAAAGAACTATGTCTTACTAATATTTAAAAACCATTATAAAATGTTTGATTAGTTACTGATATGGTCTGGATTTGTGTGCCTGCCCAAATCTCCTGTCTAATTGGAGGAGGGGCCTGGTGGGAGGTGATTGGGTCATGGGAGTGAATTTCACCCTTGCTGTTCTCATGATAGTGAGTGAGTTCTCATGAGATCTGATGGTTTAAAAGTGTGTGGTGCCTCCCCATTTCACGCTCTCTCTCTCTCTCCTGCTCCACCATGGTAAGATGTGCTTGCTTCCCCTTTGCCTTCTGCCATGATTGTAAGTTTACTGAGGCCTCTTAGCCATGCTTCCTGTTAAGCCTACAGAACTATGAGTCAATTAAGCCTCTTTTCTTCATAAATTACCCAGTCTTAGGTAGTTATTTATAACAGTGTGAGAACAGACTAATACAGTTACCTAGTTAATTAATGATGAAGAATCATAACCCCAAAGCTAAACTGTAGACAGAAATTTTTCTTTGGGGGTTTTAAATTTTTATTATTTCCTTATTTATCTTATTATTATTATTATTTTGCAGCCTTCAACTCCTGGGCTAAAGTGATCCTCTTGTCTCAGCCTCCCAAGTAGTTGGGACTGCTGGTGTGAACCATCATGCCCATCTAAGTTTTTTTAAATAATTTTTTGTAGAGGCAGGAGCTTGCTATGTTGCCAAGGCTGGTCTTGAACTTCTGGCCTCAAGTGATCCTCCCTCCTTAGCCTCCAAAATTCTAGGATTACAGGCATGTGCCACCATGCCCAGCCTAGAATTATTATTTTGAACTAATTCGGTCATATATGTCTAATTCTGAAATTGCCTCACCCAGTAAGAAATATAATTTTAGATCTAAACTACTTTTTTGGACTACAGTACAAGATCCAAGATAGAAAATGAGCTTTAATTCTAATGCACAGATGTTTTTGCAAAAATGTTAGCTTTATTTTCATTTTCTTTGATAGGTTTTTGATGAAATAGGATGTATTTCTTCTGACATAAAACTCTAGGTATTTCTTTTTGTTCCCCTGAAAGGGGAAAACAAAGAAAAAAGAAAAAAAAACTCTAGGTAAAAATAGCTGAAAAGTTCATCAAGCCCACCACACTGAATATATACCTAAGAAATTCTAAGTATGGTTTGTTGACATTTGTTTTTCTAATATAACTTTCTTTTGAAAGTAGAAAGTTACTCAAGTGACTCTGAAAATTAACTTTCAGGAACATTAACTTAGAGGACAGTTTCAGCCTTTTCACCTGTTGCCATCGGAGATAGATTGTCTCCATTTATCCAGGTGTGAGTCTGATGTGGGGGGCGGGGACAATCAGGAAGGTCAAAAGGAACACAGCCAGGAATCAGGAAGTATGCACCCAAAGGCCGCTAAGTAACCAAGGGAGGTGTTACGAAGCCCACACACTAAAGCTGGATGGAAGTGGTCTGTGGCAGAGATTATGCCTATTTTGTTTACCACTATATCTCAAGCACCTGGAACAAGGTCTGACACATAGTTGGCTCTCAATAAATATTTGAGGAAGAAGGAAGGAAGGAAGGAAGGAAGGAAGGAGGGAAGGAGGGAAGCAGGGAGGGAGGGAGGGAGGTGGGTTGGCTTTAGGGTATAAGAAAGGTATATAAGGTATGCATTAAGTCTTTATGGAAGTATTCAACTTCTAACTTTTAAATTTTAATGATTTGGATTATACATACGATAGAAAGACAGTTATCTTTTTGACAGCTGATACTGACTGTAGTTCTCCCAACCAGAGATCCTAATTAACTTTCTCTTCTTTATAACCACTTTTAATTTCTTAGGAGCTGAAATAAAGGGCTTACAGCTCTGTGGTGTGGCTTTTACATAACTTTTCCTTTACATTACATCAGGTTTTTTCACTCCTTCCTCTTAGGTTACTGGGGTTTAAAATGGCCTTCAGGAAGACTCTATTATTTTTCCACTTTGGCCCCTCCCTCTGCCAAAAGCACCTTGTGAAAAGTGAGTTCCTCGAATCAGAAGGTGAGACAGCAGCACTGGCTACGCTTTGCCCTTTCATTTTTTTTTATCCCCAGGACAGTAACCTTCTGGGAAAATCCTACATAGCAGAATTATTTACCAGGAGTGTATACTTTGTTTTGTTTGAGTCCATGGATCTGCACTAGCTTCTCCGCCATGATAAACACAGGCCTCTGGATTAAGATAAATTTGTTGTTTCCCACCTCGAGCTTTTGTCTTATGAAAGTGAAAGTTCCAAATCCTGGAATCTGAACCCCCTGAAAGGAAAAAAAAAAAAACAGAATTCATTGAAGGAGTGAAGAAAAAATAATCCTTAATATTATTATCTAAAAAACATGAAGAGAAGTAAGCTTAGGCCTTAAAAATTCAGTGATCTCTAGGACTCTTCAGGGCTATAGCATTTTCTAATTCTAAGTTTTCAAATAAGCTGAGTATAAAATGTAATACATTGGTCCATGATGATTTGCAGACATCAGATCGCTCATCTCTGTATCATCAAAAGGCTAAGAAAATTGGTGTGAATGCCATAGCATCTTTTAATCTTTAACCCAGATTACTCCTGACCTAAATTGTGTGACATTTTAAATTTTAATCATCTGCCATTAGAGGAATTTAAGAGGGCATGAGAATCTCTGCCTTCTCATTCCTACTTTTAGATTTTATGTCTGCCACAGCAGACAACCAGCATCCAAATCATATGCTGCAATGTAGTGATGCTGGCTGATGAGCAGAAGCAAATGTTTTTGGCTCTCATACTGCGTTGCTGTCTGCCTGGAGATATCATACATCAAGGACTACAAACTCAAATGCCTACAGGAGCCAAAAAAGAAAGCAAGACAGTGAAAGTAGCCAGCCAGGGAATGTGATGGCTACGGACTGCACACCCCGTCTAAAGGGAAGAGCACATCTTGAGCTCCAAATGTGTCACCATGTAGCAATGGAAGACTAGTGTTGTTAGATCTGCTGATTTTTCAATGAAAGGGAGGGAAAAAATCCAAAACATTATATAATTTCTCCCAAGTTTAAGTGCTGATAACAAATTCAAATTCTCAAACAAAACAAAATAAATTTGAAGTATGAATTCTGCCCAAGGGCTCTCATAGTAGGACCTCTGAATGGGGTATAAAAGTTCCACAACTTCCCAGCTTCCCCCAAGCTCATCCCCAAATCTCCATCCAGTTCTATGGCATCTAAACCCAAGACTTAACAGGAGGGAACAGTCCAGCCCTAGGCAAAGTTTCTCATTTTGGCAAGTCTTCTATTTCAATTAAAATCCATTCCCTGCAAGGAGGCAAGACAAGAAGCCTTATATCCTTCTACAGCTATGACAGGAGCTATCAGATCACAGACAAACAGAACTCATCTAGTTTCCTTACACACCCAGCTGATCAGCACTACACTCTGTAACACTAGAAAAGCAGAACTTACAAATTCATTACCTAAAAATAAAATTCATGTTTGTTAAATCTATTACCCATAAGTCTGAAGCATGAGCATCATAAAATCATAGGACTGAAAGTTAAATGAGATGGCTCTAAAGTCTACTGCCCTGCTCCCAGCAACATTATGCAAGACTATGGAGGAAAGATCCTTTAGATGCCTACATTAAAATTAATAAATAAATTTAATTTATTAATAAATTAATAAATAAATTTAATTTATTAATAAATTAATAAATAAATTTAATTTATTAATAAATTAATAAATCTTACCTTGTGTAGGGTTAACTGCCGTCCCACAAATTCTGATACATTCCCCCAGATAATAGAGACTTCTGAAATTCAAAAGTAACCAGAAATTATTTAATTTATATGAGCACCCATGTGATAGTATCTTAGTGCTAATAAATAAAAATGTAAATATGAAATGCGGAAGCAAATGACATTAATTCCTGATTAATTTAGAATTAACAAAAAACAAGGCCATTCCCAAAAGTTAATTTTCTTGGTAACTAAGGCTTACTCCCTTTAAGTTCGGAAGATGTGATTTAAAATAATAATAATACATTTTTAAAGAAAATATTTCTACAGCAAAGGGAACTCTGTCACACCCTTTTCTTTATTCTATAAAGAGAGTTAATCAAGTATAACCCAGCCTTTTCTTAATGACCCATTCAGCAACTCTTTATCGGGTGTCTACTCTGTGCCATCTGATTAATAAGAACGTTCATTCTCACCCCACTCCATAACACAGGAATAAGGCAAAAGGCCACTAAGGCATGAAAGGCTGTTGTGTGTACATTAACTTTTCCTACACTTCTATTTTTGCTAAATCCTCAAATCTGCTTTTTATTCTCATTTTTCACTGCTAAGCTACCAGCTGTCACTTGCGCTACTAGTACTCTGTGGGCTCCTGGACCAGTCATAATTCATTGCTTCTTATCTACTGTGTTCTGGAAATAACAAATACTATGTCTAAAATAATTTTTTTTTTTTTTTGAGACAGGGTATCACTCTGTTGCCCAGGGTGGAGTGCGGTGGCGCAATCTCGGCTCACTGCAACCTCCGCCTCCCGGGTTCAAACGAGTCTCCTGCCTCAGCCTCCTGAGTAGCTGAGATTACAGGCGCCAGCCACCATGCCTGGCTAATTGTACTTTTAGTAGAAAGTAGAGACGGGGTTTTGCCATGTTGGCTAAGCTAGTCTCCAACTCCTGACCTCAGGTGATCCACCTGCCTCGGCCTCCCAAAGTGCTGGGATTAGAGGCATGAGCCACCATGCCCAGCCTAAAATAATAATTTGTAAAAACATACTTTTGAGTAGGACAAGAAGCTTTACTTTGAATTAATGCATACTCTTTGCACTATCAATTTTGACTGATTGGAGGGAAGCCTTCCAAGTTTATCTTCTTGTTCTGAGCTGTGTTCCAAACAACTGTGGTAGAAAAATAGGTAGTTGCCAATAACTAAAGTGTTAATGTATGATACGAACCTATACTATAGTATGACTAATATTTCGAAGTCTAGAAAATTATATCTGTGTTAACATCACCCTTCCAGACCTAATCATGTGTTTATCCAAGATACTTTCCAGTTAAGAACTCTTTGCAAATCAAGAGTGTTACATTTTAATTCTCAAAATAAAAAATCAAGAACAGTGACATTAACCAACTTGTCATTTAGGGACACAGATGCAGCTGGTGACAAAAGTCCAATCCTTTTTCCACTTTGGAAACTGCTTGTTTTATTGGTTTATTGGTTTATCTTTTTTCTAACAATTTAAACCACTAACTAAAGCACAGAGAGTGCAATCTTTTAATTCTGGTATATCAGAGTTATAAATATTTTTATTAATAGGCCAGGAAAGGGGAAGCTTTGGTGGAGGAGAAGTAGCAATGACTATTATGAATATCTGGGAACAAGTTTGGTGATGGAAACTCACTCACCCATTAACAAAATTAGGGCTGCGTACTACAATGAGCACGAGGGCCAACATTCTGCCCCTCATTAATCACTTTCTATAATCAGGCATTTCTCCTACTCTGCCCACCTTACCTTGTTCCCCACTCCTCCCCACCCCTACAGCCCATAGAATTCTACTATAAGCTGCTAAGAACTAAGAACCAGTTCTAACTGTATACTGAATTAAAATTTTCATCATGACCAAAAATTTCATTAATTCACGAATGCAAAATCTCAGTATCCAGATGTACACAGAGAACTTTCAAAGTTATTAAGACAAAATTGTTAAATTTATGACTCTAAAAGTCTTTTGCCTCTAAAAGCTTGTATTTTAGGAAAACAACTACACTGAAGATGATATGATTTCATTAGAGCCAGGAGAAAGTGTATGGTTTTCAACCAAATCCCAGTGAAAAGGCTCAGCTAGTTTAATTGAAAAGTTGAAGATTTTGTCTTTCTTCATTTGGATGATATATTCAAGCCCACTGTACTGTTTTATTCCATAAAGCCTAAGAGACAACATTATATAAGAGCAGAACTAATTATTGTAAACTAAAATTTGCTATTTCTCATTGAAGAGAAAGGAAATTATGCATATCATTTGCCTTAGGAGGCTTTAGGCCCCTGCAATTCAATTGGAATAGATTTGGAAAGCTTACAGACTGTAATTTCTGAATTTGACTTTTTCTGACATCCCAAAGAGTCAGAGAGGATATCATTAAATCTCAAAATGAAAAATATCAAGTCTAAAAAGCAAATTGAAGGATATACTAGTTTCATATTTTAAGGGAAGCCAGGGTTCTTACTTATTTCAATCAAATACTGAAATGCCAAGAATCACTCTTATAAAGAACTAATCCCTAGACATATACTCTATATTCAGTTCAGCCTTCATTTGGCTTTAAATTCTTAACATTCCATGCACTCAAAACCGTATGTTTAAACACAGTGCCAAGTAACAGCAATACTGTATCTTATATATGATCATTATAAAAAAAAACCTACATGCCTGCTCTGTAAATTATACAATACTATATGCTTGAAAAAGAGATTAATGTCAAAAAACAGATATGTTTCCTGATGTTATAAAACTTATCTTCTAAAATTAAAATACTGATATATGGAATAGTATAGCAGAATAGTAAAGGATGATTTGAACAAAGAAACATATTCCCAGAGCATAATGCAATGGAAACGGCAGTGTGCTGCGTGGAAGACCCACAGCCTTCCTGCCTCCATGGACTCAAGTTTTACCCAGTTCACATCTGTAAAATGATGACAGGGCCTTCTAAGCACTATAATTACATAATATTAAACTTTGCTAAAACATACAGAAGCAGCAGGAATATACAATGATGAATATATACACTGATGAAAGTTAATTTATGTGTTTTGCTGAGTTTGAAGTATATTTTCATCCTTGTTGCAATAGATCATTTGTGAAAGTTAATAAATAGTAGTTTGACTTTGACTTCAGCCCTTGCTGAAGTCACCAGTGGTCTCTTTGTCAATACGTTCAATAAACGTATTTAATTCTGAGCCCTCAGCCCTGTCTGACACTATTGATCATTCCCTCCCCGTTTAAGCACCTCTCCTTTTGGCTTTTATACTACTACTCTCATTTGAGTTTTCTCCTAACTGTCTGGCCATTTCTTCGGTCTCCCTTGCAGGCTTATCCTCCTCCATCCAACCATTAAATGGTAGGGTTTTTCAAGGTACAGTCCTAGGCTGCTTCTCTTTTCACTTTATACTCTCTGCTTCAGCAGTCACACCCACACTCAGGATGATTCCCAAATGTTTATTTGCAGACCCAGACTCCTTCCCACCCCCTCTTTGAGATTCTGGACCCGTTTATCCAACTGCCTACTTACATATCACACAAAGGCCCTTCAACTTGCCCAAAACCACAATCTTTCTTCCCTTAAATCTTGTCTTTTATCCAGGATTTCAGTCTCAGTGAATGGCACCACTATCTGTTCAGTTATATGAGCCAGGAACTCAGAAGTCATCCTTGAGACTTCTCTTATCCCTCACCCCTAACATCCAGTCCATTACCATAATCTGTAGATTTTACCTCCAAGTTGCCCCTCATTCATTGCATTCCTCTCCATTTCTACTATTACCAGTTTTAGACCAAGCTACCATCTGTTCTCACCAAGACTATTGCTATAGGTATTCTTGACCCTCCTATTCATTCCCCACATGGCAACCAGAGTAATCTTTTCCAAATATAAACTGATCATGTCATTCAACTTCTCCTTGACCTCCAGCTCAAAACACTTAATGGCTTCCCATCAGGCTTAACATAAAGGTCAACATCCTTAATATGACTTACAAGGCCCTGCATTACTTGACCCCTTCCTTTCTCTCTAGCCTACTTTAGAATACACTCCCTCCCCACATCTACAGAGCAGCCAATCAACTGTCTTTCAGTTGCTCTATCACATCATACTCTCACCATAAGTTTTTGCCCCTGTCATTCCCTTTGCCAAAATCATTTTCAACTCACTTCCACTCTCCACCTCTCTGATCCATTTCATCTACTTAATTCCAACTCATTCTTCACAACTCAGCTCAAAATATCCCTTCTTTAGCCATTCTTGGCACACACCCCCATCCTTACTCTCCATTAAATATTCTCATTTGACTTCCATTTCTTGGTGCTGTATGTAAGGAAGTCACCACTCCATCCTAACAACTAAAAAGTTGACCAGACTGAAAAATCAACAACTCTTCCTGGATCCATAAGATGAGGGGGGACACAGGGCAAACTGCTGCCCCTAAAATTGGAGAGACAGAAAGGCAAATACCAGGAGGAATGGCTTCCTGAAACAGACTCACATGCAGAAACAGCATCAAGAACCAATGCTGGGTAAGAAAACTCAAAGTGTAATTGACAAATTTCTGGAGGCTCAGTGTGGACAACACCAAGAGTTAAAACCTCCAGGGGGACCCAGTCATGGAGGGAGGGTCCCCACATATTTTAAGGTTTATTTCCCAGAGCTCAACCAGATTCCCGCAGCCAAATATCCAGGTAAATATAAGAGAAAAATCTCCTTGTGCTTCTGGTGGGGGGAAGAAAAAAATACCATTTTTAAATATGCCAGAGTACTCTGTTGTTCTTAATGGCCTGCCCTCAGAAGAAACTAGTTCACCAGAGCCTAACCTGCTGGGATATTTTCAGAGCCTAACTGACCTGAGAGAAGGGAAATGACCAACTCCAGTCCACTTTAGCCATTCTGTCCTACCTAAGGAGAAAGGAAAAATCTGAGAAACATTTGTAAAGTTCACAGTCCAGAGGCACGGCTCACTAAAAGACTGAGACCTGATCATAGGACTATATAATGCTTTCCCACCCCCCACACTGTACCCCTACATTACTAAAGGCCTATTTATAGCAGTTACTTTTACCCAGTACATCACTTCCAGCTATCAAGAAAAAATTACAAGGCATACTAAAAGGCAAAACACACAATATGAAGAGACAGAGCAACCATCAGAGCCAGACAGGCAGGGATGTTGGAACTATCACACTGGCAATTTAAAACAACTATGGCTAATATGCTAAGGGCTCTAATGGATATAGTAGACGGCATGCAAGAACAGATGGGCTATATAACAGAGAGATTGAAATCCTAAGAAAGAACCAAAAATAAATGCTAGCAACTAAAAACACTGTAACAGAAATGAAGAATGCCTTTGATAGGCTTACTAGTGGACTGGACATGACTTAGTAAAGAATCTCTGAGCTTGAAGATGTGACAAGGAAACTTCAAAAGGAAAGTGAACAACGACTGGAAAAAAAAAACCCAGAATATCCAAGGATTGTGAGGCAACTACAGAAGGTGTGTACCCATAATGGGAATACCAGGAGAAGAGGGAGAAATAATAGAGGAAATACTTGAAACAATTACTGAGAATTTCCCTCTAATGTCAGACATGAAACCACAGATCCAGGAAGCTCAAATAACACCAAGCTGGATAAATACCCAAAAAAAGACACCTCGGAATATCATTTTCAAAGTGCAGAAAATTAGAGCTAAAAACAAATCCTGAAAGAAGCTGGGCAGAGAGAGGGGAAGGAACACCTCATCTACAGAGAAACAAAGATAAGAATTATATTGAACTACTTATCAGAAACCAAGCAAAAAGAGAGTACCGTGAGACATTTCAAGTGTTGAGAAAAAGAAAACACCAACTAAAATTCTCCATCCTGTAAAATTATTTTTCAAAAGCAAAAGAGAAATTATTTTTCAGAAAAACAAAAATTAAGGGAATTAATTGCCAGTAATTAATTTGCTTTTCAAGAAATGTTAAAAGACGTTCCTTAGAAAAAAGGAAAATGATGAAGATCAGAAAATTGGATCCACATTAAAAAAAAAAAAAAAAGGAAGACCATCAAAGAAGGAATAAATGAAGGTAAAAAAATTTTTTTTTTTTTTCTTTGAGACAGGGTCTTATTCTGTTGCCCAGCCTGGAGTGCAATGGTGCAGTCTTGGCTCACTGTAACCTCCACCTGCTAGGTTCTCAAGCAGTCCTCCCATTTCAGCCTCCTGAGTAGCTGGGACTACAGTCGTGTGCCACCATGTCCATCTAATTTTTTTGGTTTTAACTTTTTGTAGAGACAAGGTCTCACTATATTGCCCAGGCTGATCCTGGACTCCTGTACTCAAGTAATTCTCCCACCTTGGCCTCCTAAAGTGCTGGGATTACAAGCATGAGCCACTGCACCTGGCCTATTTTTATTATTCTTAGCTGAGCTAACAGATAGCAGTTTGTCCAGTAATAGCAATAATGTATTCAATTATGTATGCTTATGCATATATCATATATATTTATGTTTATATATAAGTGAAATGAAATGAATGCCAGCAATGATACAAGGGATGGGAGGAAGGAATTAAGATTTTGTTATTATAAAACAATCACACTACCTGTGAAGTGGTACAGTGTTATTTGGAAGTGGACTTGAATTGACTGTAAATACATATTGTAATCTAAGGCAACTACTAAAATTTTTTTAAAAAGTATAACTGGGCCAGGTGCAGTGGCTCACGCCTGTAATCCCAGCACTTTGGGAGGCCAAGGTGGGGGGATCACAAGGTCAGGAGATAGAGACCATCCTGGCTAACACGGTGAAACCCCGTCTCTACTAAAAATACAAAAAGTTAGCCAGGTGTGGTGGCAGGTGCCTGTGGTCCCAGCTACTCAGGAGGCTGAGGCAGGAGAATGGCATGAACCCAGAAGGCGGAGCTTGCAGTGAGCCAAGATCGCACCACTGCACTCCAGCCTGGGTGACACAGCAAGACTCCGTCTCAAAAAAAAAAAAAAAAAGTATAACCGATATGCTAAAAAAGGAGAAAATGGAATCATAAAATGCTCAGTGGAAAATAAAGATGGGTACAAAAAACAAGGGCAAAAAGTAGAAAACAATAACAAATATGGTAGGTATTAATCTAGCTATATCAGTAATCACTTTGAGCATAGGCTAAATGTACAAATTAAAAGACAAAGATTGCTGGAGTGGACCAAAAAACAAAACCCAACTATACGTTGTCTAAAAGAAACCCAATCTAAATCTAAAAACAGATTAAAAGTAGATGGATGGAGGAAAATACATCATGGTAATACTAATCAAAAGAAAGCAGGGGTAGCTGTATTAATTTTAGAACAGACTTCAAATCAAGGAGAGTTGTCAGAAATAAAGAGCATTACGTAATAATAGAGGGGTCAATTTTTCAAGAAGACATAAGACTTTTTAATATGTATGCACCTAAAAATAGTATGTCAAATTACATGAGGCAAAAACTAATAGAAGTGCAAGAAGAGATAAATGAATCCATTATCATACTTGAAGACTTCAGTACTCACCTATCAGAAATGAACAGATCCAGCAGGCAGAAAATTAGTAAAGACATAGTTGAACTCAACATCACCATCAATCAAATGGATATAGTTGATATCTACAGACTAATTAATCCAACAGCAGTAGAATGCACATTCTTCTCAAGCTCACATGGAACATTCACCAAGACAGACCATGTTCTGGGCCATAAAACACACCTTAACAAATAGAAAAGGATAGAAATCATACAATGCCTGCTCTCAGATTACAATGGGATTAAAGTAGAAATGAATAAGAGGAAGATAAATGGAAAATCCCAAAATACATGGGGACTAAATAATATGCATCTAGATAACACATGGGACAAGTCAGAGGACTGTCACTACCCAACTTCAAGATTTACAATAAAGCTGAGTCATCAAGATGTGCGTTATTGACAAAAGAACAGACAAATAGATTAACAGGACACAAAAGAGAGCCCAGGAATAGACCCATATAAATACAGTCAACTTATCTTTGACAAAGAAGCAAAGGCAATACAATGGAGCAGATAGTCTTTTAAACAAACATTGCTAGAACAACTGGAAATCCACATGCAAAAAATAAAAAATAAATGAACCTAGACACAGACCTTACACCTTTCACAAAAATTAACTTAAAATTGATCATAGACCTAAATATGAAGTACAAAACCATAGAACTCCTAGAAGATAACATAGGACAAAACTTAGATGATCTTGGGTATAGCAATGACTTTTTAGATAAAATACCAAAGGCATAATCCAAGCAAGAAATAATAAGATGGACTTCATTAAAATTTAAAACTTCTGCTCTGCAAAAAACGATGTCAAGAGAATGAGAAGACAAGCCACAGACTGGGAAAAAAATATTTGCAAAAGACACTGTCATGCAAAATATGCAAATAATTCTTAAAACTTAACACTAAGAAAAGAAAAACTCAATTTAAAAATGAGCCAAAGCCCTTTATATATATCTCATCAAAAAATGACAAGCATATTAAAAGGTGCTCCCCATTATAGATCATCAGGAAAATGCAAAATAAAACAATGAGATACCAATACACACATCTATTAGAATGACCAAAATCTAAAATACTGACAACAACAAATGCTGACAATAACATGGAGCGACAAGAATTCCCATTCATTGCTCTTAGGAGTGCAACATGGTACAGCCCCTTTGGAAGACAGTCTGGCAGTTTCTCACAAAACTAAACGTCCTCTTACCGTACAATCTAGCGATTATGTCCCTGGGTATTTACCCAAGTGAATTGAAAACTTATATCCAATTTTTTAAAACCTGCACACAGATACTTAAAACAGCTTTATTTATAATTGCCAAAACTTGGAAGCAACCAAGACATTTTTCAATGGGTGGATAGATTAAAAAAAAAACAAACCTGTGATACATCTAGATAATGGAATATTATTCAGAACTAAAAAGAAATGAGCCATCAAGCCACAAAAAGACATGGAGGAATATTAAATGCATATTGCTAAGTGAAAGAAGTCAATCTGAAAAGGCTTAAACTGTATGATTCCAACTATATTCCATTCTGGAACTGGCAAAACTATGAAGACAGTGGAAAGATCAGTGGTTTCCAGATTTTGGGATTAGGGGTAGGGGTGAATAGGCAGAACAAAGGGGAGTGAAAATACTCTATATGACTATAATGATAGATATGTGTCATTTTACATTTGTCCAAACTCATAAAATGTACAACACCAAGAAAGAACTCTAATGTAAACTATGAACCTTGGGTGATTTTGATGTGTCAATGTAGGTTCAGTTGTAACACATGTACCACTCTGGTGAGGGATGTTGACAATGGGAGAGTCTATCCAAGTGTGGGATTAGAGAGTATGTGGGACATCTCTGTCTGATATGGTTAGGCTTTGTGTCCCCACCCAAATCTCATCTTGAATTGTAATCCCTAGGGGTTGAGGGAGAGGCCTGGTGGGAGGGGACTGGATCCTGGGAGCAGTTTCCCCCATGCTTTTCTCATGATGGTGAGGGATTTCTCACAAGATCTGAGAGTTTTATAAATGGCAGTTTTCCCTGGTCCCCTGGGCTTCTCTCTCTCTCTCTCTCCTGCCGTCATGTAAGACATGCCTGCTTCCCCTTCTGCCATGATTTTAAGTTACCTGAGGGCTCCCCAGCCATGCAGAACTGTGAGTCAAGTAAACCTCTTTGCTTTATAATGACCCAGTCTGGGATAGTATCTTCATAGCAGTGTAAGAATAAATTAATATATTGTCCCTCCTTCTTAATTTACTGTGAATTTACAACTGCCCTAAAAAATCATCTTTTAAAAAAGTTCTTACTGTACCATTTACCTCCTCCCTGGTAGCATTTACCTAAATGGTAAATTTGCATTGATTTGTGTGATTACTTGATTAATGTGTATCTTCCCCACTAAACAGTAAATTCCAAGATTTTTGTTCACCATAAGTTAACTAGTGCTCAGCATATAGCAGGGTTTCAAAATTACTTGAATGACTATACATAAATTTACAAATATAGCAAATGTTTTTAAATTCATTAAACCATTATCTTCAATGCATCTTTCAGGATGATTTGAGAGGAAAAGATAGGAGTGATGCAGGGGAAGAGAAAGAAGCATCCATTCCTATTTGTTTTCTGCAGTCATTTGGTTAAAGCCTAAGCAACATCTATATTATAATATTATAATGGTTTGGTAATAATAAGAGTTTGCATTCCTGCAGCACCTTTCTTCTCCTATGGTTTGCAGACAGATCTCAGCCTCACTTTGGGGTGACTCTTCTACAAACGATGCTGAAAACAGATCTTGTCTTGCTACTAACCAAGCCTAATGAGTTTTCTCTGAGAAGGTGCCAGGTCCCCTTCCAAAGTACTTACCCTGTATCTTTTTATGATCATCTCATTTTCTTAATACAACCGCATGATGTCAAAGGCAACAAAAGCAACCGTCTTTGCATGAACTCTCAAAAGGAGCCATTTACGGCCCCTGCACCTCTTTTCTCTAGGTAGGCAAAAGGGTTGTGATCCATCCCAGTGGGTGGGGTGGGAGTGGTTGTTTTTACCTAACCTTTATTGAGCACTTACTTTGTGCTAGTCCGTTTATTGAGCACTTACTTTGCGCTGTCTACGCATCACCTGGTTTAATCAAAACCAGAAAAGGGTCTCTGGGCGCCCAACGTGGGCAGGATGTGATTACCAGCTGGTTGTCAAGGCAACTTAGCCACTGCAGGCCAGGCCTGAGCCAGGGGAATAGGGAAGTGGGTCCCCCCGCCTCCCCTGCAAGCAGATGAAGATTCAATCTCCAGGGCCACCCCCTGCTACCCAACACGCTTACCCTCCTGGCTCAGCGAGGGCAGAGTGGGCAGCACCTGCCTGCCCAGGTCCTGAAAGGCACGGGCGATCGTATCCAACATCTCCAGTTTCCAGGTGACTCCGTACTGAATCTTCGATGGGTCTCTTCTTTCTTACATGGAATGTGCACAAAAATGATTTTCCCACTCTCCAGCCCCTTCTCCAAGGAGCTTTGGATGTGCCTTAAAAATAAGAGTGACGAAAATCTTGAATTTTTTGACTCTTTTTCTTCTTTCTTAAATAAACTTAAACATTGTTTTTCGCCGTCCCTCCCCACTGCTCTGGCTGTCGGGCAGCTCCCACAGCAAGAGCCGCAGGAACTGCGCTGTCCGGCACCGAGTGAGAGTATGCAGACCCGCGCCCTCCGGACCAACGAGAGACCCAAGGAGGGATGAGCTGCAGCCTCGAGGAAGGGAGGGGCACCAGGGAGAATAGGCTGGGCAGAGGGAAGGGCCGGGCAGAGGGAAGGGCCGGGCGCGTTGCTGGGACGCGAGAAAGGCTCGCTCGGTTGCTAAGGCGTCAAGGCTGGGATTCGACCTCACCCCCTTAGATGGGCGGCTTCCAGGTTGCCCAGGTGATTCAGAAGCTCGAGGCAGCGAGGTTGGAGTAACTTAAAAATAAATAAATGAATAAATAAATAATTGGTTTTTACTTCTCTGACCCCGGGCAGCGAAGAAACGTGGTTAGAGTGGTAGTTTTTGTACCTTGGACAAATCTAGGAATGCCTTTTGCCCAAAGAGATGGATATTTGAGTTTCCAGATCTGTTTGAGGGTTTGAGTTTGAGCTGGAATTTGTTTCTTGGTTTGCTTTTCCCTGGACTCTCTTCCTAGGAAATGGAGAGCTGGAGAAGTGGGGAGGAGGGAATTGACTTTTTTTAAACTACAGTCATTTCTCCCTTTTCTCTACATGTCACCAATCTCATCCTGAAGAATTGTGTGCATACTCTCCCCTCTGCTGGTAATTATCACAAGTTGAACATACCTACGCAAAACCCATCCAGGTCAAAAAATAGAATGCTGGCACACTGCACAGATCAGCACCTCATTACCCCTCCAGTCATTAGCCAACACATACTGCAGATTCATTTTTCCTGTTGAATCTTTGGAATCATATAGTATGTATTCTTTTCTGTCTGGCTCTATTCAAATTCACATCATATTTGTGAGGTTCATCCATAGTTTCTATGGTAATAATTTCTTCATTTACACTGTTGTGTATTATTCCTTTTTATGAGTATGGCACAATTTACGCATTCCACTGTTGAAGGGCATTTGCGTTGTTTCCCTTCGAGGCTACTGGGAATAATGCTGCTGCAAACAGTCTCACAGAACAATTTTGACAGATACATGTACTCATTTCTGATGTGTATATAACTAGGAGTAGATTCATGGGTCATGAGAAATGCATATGATCAATTTTAATAGATAATGCCAGCTAATTTTTAGTGGCAATATCAGCATTATTGTTCCATATTAAGATAATGGATTATAAAAATAATTGTTTGACAATACATTAGATTTTGAATTAAATATAGTGATACTTTTAATCTCTAGAAAAGCTGTCTTCAGTTCCAGAAGATGGTGGTGGATGCTAATTATTAGTGAATTGTAGATGGCTAAAGGAAGCTCTAAAAAGAATAAGGACAAAGACTCTTCTTCCAAGGTCTTATTTTCCTTTTGTCAAAGGTCTCTTGACAAAAGAGGCTGTGTAAATACATGTAACCCTGTGTTGACTAGAAACTTTTAATGAGCTATAAATATTATATATCCTAAAATACATACTTTTCAGTTGCTATTAAAACTCAGGCAAACCATGTACTTCCACTGCTACAAATTTGCTCCTTGGATATATTAGCATGATACACACAAAGATAGATAGATGATAGATGATAGATAGATAGATAGATAGATAGATAGATAGATAGATAGATAGATATGCAACATTGTTTATAATGTTAATTCTTAGAATTAGCCTAAGATGACCATCATAGGGAACTGGTTAAATTGTGAATACATACACTGGAATACATTTCAAGAGTTTACTTGAAAGAAAACTGCACATTTACGTGCTGATGTTGAAAAAGTTTCAAAATATAGTAAGTAAAAACCAGTAGCAGCATAGTATTTTTATATAATGTAATCCTGTTTCCTTCAAATATAAGTATATAAGTATGCATACGTATTCCTATATATTTTTGTAAACATATGGGATATTTGAGGAAAGATACATACACAAAAATATTAACAGTGGAATTTTGGATCAGGCAAAATTTTGTATGGTGGAGGAGGCATTCCAAGAACATTTATACTCACTTTTCTCCTTTATTTACTGTTTAACAAGAGCATGAATTACTTTATAATATTTTAGATAATTTACGAAAGAGAGGAAGAGAGAGAGGTACAGGTAGAGTGTAGGGATTTATGCGAACACTGAAGGAAACAAACAGGGCCAACATTTTCCCAAGTATTTCAATGTACATTTACTTTTCTGCAAGCTCCAACTTGCCTTGCAAAACCCACAATGAATGGGCAGTCATTTTTACCCAAGCCCCAAGGCACACACAATATTAAGTGGCTTACATTAAAGGCAACTTGGAAAACTACTGAAAAAGAAAACATAATACTCATTATACAACACCAGAATAGAAATTTGCAATAAATAATTTAACCCACATCTATTGAGTACCTAATTTGTGCCAAGCACTTTGCTAGTTGCTAAAAGGAATACTGACACTTATCAGAAAACCCCTACAGATAAGAAGTTCATAATTCATTTTTCACCATTTTAACAAATATTTATTGCAGGAAGTTCTAAAA
This sequence comes from Hylobates moloch, assembly GCF_009828535.3. NCBI lineage: Eukaryota > Metazoa > Chordata > Mammalia > Primates > Hylobatidae > Hylobates > Hylobates moloch. The sequence continues at coordinate 58,641,647 of NW_026652286.1, read as the reverse complement.
TCAGGATTGGGTTTCAAAGTTAAAGTGTAAATTGAAAATTAGATGTGGGAAAACTACTCTAGAAATCCCTTCTTAGGAAGGGATCATATCAGAGACCCACATATGCCATCTCTCAATTTATAGACCCAATGCAGTCTTTCTCCCCTCACACTGGAGCAGATCACTTTCTTCAGGAGAGATGCAATGAAACAGTTGGCTAGAGTTTAGGAAACCAGTCTTATTCTAAAAATTCAACCAAATAGAATTGTATGTACTCAACACTGTGCCGTGCTTACACTATGATACGCACTCATGAACTGAGACAGATTAAAAATATAGCAGATGTGTATCTTCTGTCCTTTGCTTACTCAAGGATTTATGCTGAAACAGACTTGCGGTAGCTTCATAGAGTGTCAACTTGGCTAAGATAGAACTACATTTTCCAGAATTCCCTTTCCTATAAGATTCTAGGTTAGGGTTAGTCAAAAGAGAATGCGTGTGAGATTTGGAAGGCAGAAGTAAAGCAGCAGCCATTTGATCTGAAGCCCTAAAGGTCATTGTAGGGCCAGGCACTGACCTGCTGGCTCACCGTGTAGGCATGGGCCAGCAGCCTGGCCTGCAGCTCTGCAGCTCCTGCCAGATCTCCTCATTCTGCTTCTCTCAATCTTAGACCAGGTACATGTGCAGCAGTGTTGCCAAAGGCACTGCCTAATCCTATAAGTCCCTCACGTCACTGAGGTTGGATGCAAGGAAATACAGATGCAGGTTGCAATTTGTCCTCACAGGATCTAGTTTGCCTGTGTGTAACCGCCCAATGGGTTCTTCTTGCCTACTGCCCAAATGAAGCTGATTTATCAAGATGGGGGAATTGCAATAGAGAAAGAGTTTAATACAGGTAGAGCCGGCTAAATGGAAGGCTGGAGCCTTGTTATTACTCACATCAGCCTCCTTGAAAATTCAGAGGCTAGGGTTTTTTAGTTTGGTGGAAAAGAAGCTAGGGAATGGGGAATGCCGATTGGTTGGGTCAAGGATGAAATCATAGGAAGTTGAAGCTGTTGTTTTGTGCTGAGTCAGTTCCTGGTGGAGGCCACAAGACCAGATGAGCCAGTTTTTCGGTCTGGGATGTGCCAGCTAATCCATCAGAATGCTGGGTCAGAAAAATCAGCTCAAACACCAATCTTAGGTTTTACAATAGTAATGTTATCTATAGGGGCAATTGGGGGAAGTTAGCAATCTTGTGGCCTCTGGCTGCACGACTCCTAGGCCATGGTTTCTGAGCTTGTGGCTAATTTGTTGGTTTTACAAAGACCAATCTGGTCCCCATGCAAGGAGGGAGTTTGTTTCAGGGAGGGGCTGTTATCATCTTTGTTTCAAAGTTAAACTATAAATTCCTCCCAAAGTTAGTTCAGCCTATGCCCGGGAACGAACAAGGGCAGCTTGGAGGTTAGAAGCAAGATGGAGTTCGTTAGGACAGATTTCTTTTACTGCCATAATTTTCCTATGTCAGATTTTTCTCACTGTCATAATTTTTGCAAAGGCGGTTTCACTTGTAGTTTCCAGATTGTTCTCAGCAGTTCCAATCTTTCCTTATTCTTCCCCATTTCATGACCATCTTTTCTTCCTATTAGCCTTGCTGGCTTTAGGCCCTACACCAGACACAGAGGCCAACACCAGACAGAGATGACTTAACCAGCTCTTACAACTATGTAAAGGCTAGTGCTCATAATAAATTTTATATTTTCTATCACTCTTACAGGTTCTGCTTCTCTGATTGAACCTGAATGATACAGGACCGGTAGAAAAAACTAAAGTATTTCAATTTAAAGTATTCTCATTAAGTTTTACTTAGACTTGAATCCACATAAATTACGTGTTTGTGCACTGCAACTGTATTGTAAAGATTTACCTTAGTCTGTTTTGTGTTATTATAAAGGACTACCTGAGAGACTGAGTAATTTATAAAGAAAACATATTTATTTGGTTCACAGTTAAGAATGGCTGGAAGGTTCAAGATTGGGTATCTGCATCTGGTGGGGGCCTCAGGCTGCTTCCACTCATGGCAAAAGGCCAAGGCAAAGGGGAGCCAGCTGTGCAGAGATCACTTGGTGACAGAGGAAACAAAAGACGGGTAAGGGAGATGCCAGGCTCTTTTTAACAGCCAGCTCTGAGGAATTAATAGAATGAGCACTCACTCCATACCTAGGGAGGTCATATATCTATTCATGATTCACCCCCATGACCAAAACACCTCCCATTAAGCCTCATCTCCAACATTGGGCCAGGATCAAATTTCAGCATGAGGTTTGGAGGGGACATCAAACCATAGCATACGTTAAATGTCATGTTTGAGGCATGAAGACAGTGTAATGGGAATTCAAGGGGAGGAAGATTATATCTCTATTAGGCCATTCTTGCATTGCTATAAAGAAATACCTGAGACTGGGTAATTTATTTTAAAAAGAGGTTTAATTGGCTCATGCTTCTGCAGGCTGTACAAGCATGGTGCTGGCATCTGCCCAGCTTCTGGGGACGCCTCAGGGAGCTTTTACTCATAGTGGAAGGCAAAGCAAGAGTAGGCTTATCACATGGCGAAAGCAGGAGCAAGAGAGAGAGTGGGTGGGGGAAGGTGCCACACACTTAAATAACCAGATCTCGCAAGAACTCATTCACTACCGTGAGGATAGCACCAAGCTATGATGGATCCACCCCCATGATCCAAACCCTCTCTGCCAGGCCCCACCTTCAACATGGGGATTACAATTCAAGGTGAGATTTGGCGGGAATAGATATTCAAACTATATCAGCTTCTAACTGGGATGATTGGCCTGAATGCTAAACAAAGAAGCTTACATTGTATTGGGAAGCTGTGGATAGTTCCTGAAGGCCTTGAATAAGAGAATGACCCAATCACCACTATATTCTTCTGTATTACATTAAAAAGAAGTTTGAATTTCATTACATGTTATAAGTAATCCATATGTCAGATAATAACTAATCAGAGAAATTTCTCAGAGAGATAGGGGAAAGCTACCAAATAACTAAAAGGATAACCACAGGAAGGCTGGCTACAGAATGATTAATGTGGTTGAGTGACAGCCATTTAGAAGCTATTGACAGATGAAACTGCAAAGATGCGTTCACTTTCTTACAACACAAATGAAAAAAAGTAAATTAGCTAAGGTGATAAATGAGATTACCTTGACATTAAGCTGTGGAATGATCTCCCAAAGAAAAAATATAGAAAACTCATCAAGTCAGACTATCTGAAAATAGACCATTTCAAGTAGGAGTTAACACACTATCGTTATTCTACCTGGACTCTTTGCAGAATAAAAGTCATAAAATAGGGCTTTCTCATGTTTAATAGATGTTGTCTCAATGAATAATAAATATGATAATGATACCCGTGTATATAACATTATCTATTTATGAATAGAAGAGAAAGTTAATATTTAAGCTGTACTCATCTGATCTACACCTCTTATAAACACTTTGCACCTTTTTTCCATTTTACTTAAGCTAAAGGGAGGAATTCAGCAGTTAGAAATCTGAGCTCATGTCTAGTATTAACATAAATAGGTTTGTGTTTATAACTGAATAAAATCTTAATATTTCTGAGCCTGTTTGTTGTTAAAATAGTAATAATGACTGTAAATGTTAACAGAGTATATCCCAGTAAACTTAAAGAAATAATGATAAAAGTAAAAACAGGAAAAAAAAGCTCTTTGGCTTCCAAAAATTATAAACCTGCAGATTCTTGCCCCATTTTACCATAAGATGATACCACTTTACATAGGCAAAACCAAATGTATATCCTATAAACAAAAGAATACCTCTTGACTATTTTTTAAAATGGAGACTACTGATAAATAAATTTTGAGAAATTGTAAAATAAGCGACTTTAGGCAATGTAAGTTGGTCAGCCAATTCACTTCACACAATATACAAAAATTAACTTAAAATAGGTCATAGACCTAAATCTAAAGGTAAAAGATATAAAAGTTCTAGAATATTACATAAGAGAAAAATCTTGTGATCTTGAAGTTAAGCAAATATTTAAGACATAAAGCATTAATCATAAAAGTTAAAAACTTGATAAGTTGGACTTTATCAAAATACAAAACTTTTGCTCTTTAAAGGCATCATTAAGAAATGAAAAGAAAAGTCACAGAATAGTAGAAAATATTCACACTACAAATACCTGACAACTGGTATACAAAATGTATTTTTAAAATCTCTCAAAGCTCAATAATAAGACAATTCAATTTCTTTAATGGACAAAATATTTGAACATACATTTTATAAAAGCAGATGTATAAATGGCCAGTAAAGAGATGGAAAGGTTTTCAACATGGTTAGTCATTAGGAAAACACATATTAAAACTACAATGAGACAACACTACATTAGGATGGCTACAATTAAAAAGACTGATAATACCAAATGTTAGTGAAGATGTGGAACAATCGGAGCTTACACTCTCAAGGTGTGAATGTAAAGTAGTTCAAAAAACTGGCAGTTTCTTATAAAGTTAAACATACACCTACCATATGACCAGCCATCCTAGTTCTAAGCATTCAACCTATAGAAATAAAAAGTCTGTGTTCACACAAAGTGTTAAATGCAAATATTCATAGCAGCCTTATTCACAGTAGCCAAAAATGTAAAACAGCCCATGTGTCCATCAAATGGAAAATGGATAAACAAGTAGTAGTATATCCATACAAAGTAACACTACTTAGTAATAAAAAGGAATGAACTACTGACATAGGTAATAACATGGATGAACCTCAGAATCATCATGCTGGCTGATAAAAACAAGATACAAAGAATACATACTGTGTGGTTTCATTTATATAAATTCTAGAAAATGCAAACTAATTTATAGTGAGTCCAGCAAATCAGTGATTGGCTGGTGCCAAGATCAGAAGGAGAAATGAACTGCAAAGGGGGCATGGGAAATATTTTGGGGGGTAATGGATACACTCTGTATCTTGAATGTGGTAGTGATTTCACAGGAGTCTACAGCTGTCAAAATTCATCAAAGCGTGCACTCTAAATGGGTGCAACTTATTGTATGTATCCTGAAGAGGATTTTTTTTTTAAGAAGCAACCCAGAATTCTAGGAAAGCAAACTTAAAAGCTTAATAAAGGCAAACTTAAATAAAATTTAGTTAATTCATAAGTTGACTAAAAAGTAAAGAACTTACTTGAAGATTTTAACAGTAGACAGAAAACACCATATGTCAAGATGAATGAACTTAATGAAATTATCCAAATTGAACCTCAAAAAGGAAGAAGGTAAAAAGAACCTCACACAGTAAGAAATGTGAAATATATGAAGTTCCAGGAAGAGAAGACAGAATAAGAAAGAAGTAATCATTTGAGAAAAATGGCTGATAATTTTCCAAATTGATGAAAAGTATTAACAAAATCTTCAAGAAGCTTAGCAAGTCCCAAATAGGATAAATACAATGGAAATGACACCTAGGTACATAAAAGTCAAACTTATTAAACCAAATATTTTAAAAAACAACCTTAAAAGCAACTAGAGAAAAAAGACAATCACAAGAAATGCCACTGACATCATAATTAAAACATCAAAGTGCAAGACTGTATGTAATGATAACTTTAAAGTACTGAAAGAAAAAACTGCCAAACTTTTACTTTATACTCAGGAAAAAATATTTTTCTTTTTCTTTTTTTTTTTTTCTTGAGAGGAGTCTCGCTCTTTCGCCCAGGCTGGAGTGCAGTGGCGCAATCTGGGCTCACTGCAAGCTCTGCCTCCAGGGTTCACGCCATTCTCCTGCCTGAGCCTCCCGAGTAGCTGGGACTACAGGCGCCCGCCACCATGCCTGGCTTATTTTTTGTATTTTTAGTAGAAACGGGGTTTCACCATGTTAGCCAGGATGGTCTCAATCTCCTGACCTCGTGATCCGCCTGCCTTGGCCTCCCAAAGTGCTGGGATTACAGGCATGAGCCACTGCACCCGGCCAGGAAAAAATATTTGTCAAAGTCAAGAACAAAGTTTTAAAAATTTATCAGGCAAATAAAATCTAAGAAAAAAGCAGAGGATGTTCTTCGGATTGAAGGAAAATGATCCCAGACAGAATATGAAAGTGGAAAAAAGAATGAACAGCTCTAGGGAAGTTAAATTAATAGATAAAAATAAAACAAAATTGGCATTGGAGAGCAATAATAATAACTATATCATCCAAAGTTTTAACATGTAGAAATAAAATATATAACAAGAAAATCAGAATAAGGCATCAGGCAACAAAGGAATCGCTGAGAGATGGGAAACACATGAGGTAAATCCTACAATTGCCCCAGCTTACTGCCTGGAGAAAATTTTCAGGCTGCAATGCAGGGATGGGTGAAAAGCACAAACCCACAGAGAGAGAGAAAGAGAAAGTTCCAGAGATCTTCAGAGGGTCCCCTAAAGTATTCAGTTGAGTACTGATTTGTACATGCATGTGAGAAAGCTACCCATGGCTGGAGAAAAGAACTATCCAAAAGAATCAGAGGGAACAGTGTCCATAGATCACAGAGATCCAGGAAAAGTACCTTTTCCCAACAGCCAAAGTAGAAAACCTCATAATTCATGGGGTGTTGGGTAGGAGTACAAAGAATAGTCTTGGCTCAGTAGTGGGGAAAATTAACCTTAGACTAAATACTGCTTCATTTCTTCCCAATAAAGCTAGAAGGAAGACCTAAAACTTCCTTTTAGCCAACCTGTTTTAAAGCAACTTAACTGCATCCCAAAAGCAAGTTCAGTAACATTTACAGGAATATGAAAGTATCAAGAACCAAACAAGGTAAAATTCAAAATGTCTGATCCAACAAAAAATTACCAGACATGCAAGGAAGCAAGAAAGTATGATCCATAATGAGGAAAAAAAATCATTCAATTTAAAAGTGACCCAGAAATGACACAAATAATAGAATTAGTAGACAAGAACACTAAAACAGTTATTAGTAGTTAATATGTTCAAGAAGCAAAAATAAAAGATGAAACATGTTAAGTAGCAACATTGGAGATATTAAAAACAAAGAACTTCCAGAGATTAAAACTACAATGCCTGAGATGAAAAAAATACATTGGATGGGATTAGTGTCAGAAGAAAGGTTGGTGAACTTAAAGACATAGTAAAAAAAAATCCATAATGAACTACAGAGAGAAAAACTACTGAAAAAAAAAAAGAACAGAATATCAGTTACCTGTGGGACAACTATAAGAAGACAAATATAGCCCAGGCACAGTGGCTCACGCCTATAATCCCAGCACTTTGGGAGGCCGAGGTGGGCGGATCACGAGGTCAGGAGTTTGAGACTAGCCTTGCCAACATGGTGAAACCCCGTCTCTACTAAAAATACAAAAATTAGCCAGGTGTGGTGGTGCGCACCTGTAATCCCAGCTGCTTGGGAGGCTGAGGCAGGAGAATCGCTTGAACCCGGGAGATGGAGGTTGCAGTGAGCCAAGATCACGCCATTCCACTCCAGCCGGGGCAATAGAGTGAGACTCCATATCAAAAAAAAGACAAATGTACATACAATTCAAGTCCCTGCATGAGGAGAGAAACTTGCAGACAGAAAAAGAATTTAAAGAAATAATTACCAAAATTTTTCACAAGATAGATGGTGATAAATATGTATACTATAAACCCTGTAGTTAACAACTAAATACAACAAAGACTTAGAGCAAATAAGCCAACAAAGAAGATAAAATGAAGTCATAAACATATACTCAGTTCAAAACAAGACAGCAAAAGAGGACAAAGAGAACAAAAACCAGATAAGACAAATAAAAAACAGATAGCAAGATGGTAGATTTAAACCCAATCATATCAATGTTAATGATATATAAATTGCCTAAATGTTATATAAATGGTCTCATAAATGGTCTAAATACCCCAACTAAAAGTCAGAGGTTGTTTAATTGGTTAAAATGCATAACATAACTATATACTGCCTATAAGAAATACATTTTAAATATAAATAAATGGATTAAAACTCAAGGGGTGATAACAAATATACCATGCTGACATTAACCAAAAGAAAACTGGCGTGGCTATATTAATATCAGACAAATTAGACTTCAGAGCAAAGAATGTTACCAGAGATAAACAGTGTCATTTCATAATAATAAAAGGTTTCAATTCATCGAAAACATAAAAAGTATAAACAATTATTCTCCTAATAACTGAGCCTCAAAATACATAAAGTAAAATCTAATAAGGATAAGTTTGAGGATTAACAATTTTTTTTTTTTTTTTGAGACGGAGTCTTGCTGTGTCACCCAGGCTGGAGTGCAGTGGCGTGATCTCGGCTTGCTGCAACCTCCACCCGCCAGGTTCAAGTGATTCTCCTGCCTCAGCCTGCCGAGTAGCTAGGACTACAGATGCGTGCCACCATGCTCAGCTAATTTTTTGTATTTTTAGTAGAGATGGGGTTACCATGTTAGCCGGGATGGTCTTGATCTCCTGACCTCGTGATCTGCCTGCCTCAGCCTCCCAAAGTGCTGGGATTACAGGTGTGAGCCACGGTGCCTGGCCAAACAATTTTTAACTTTCTTCTTTTTTTTTTTTTTGAGACAGAGTCTCGCTCTGTCTCCCAGGATGGAGTACTGTGGCACAATCTCAGCTCACTGCAACCTCTGCCTCCCAGGTTACAGTGATTCTCCTGCCTCAGCTTCCTGAGTAGCTGGGAATACAGGCATGCACCACCATGTCCAGCTAATTTTTATATTTTTAGTAGAGATGGGGTTTCACCATATTGACCAGGCTGGTCTCAAACTCCTGACCTCAAGTGATCTGCCTGCTTCTGTCTCCCAAAGTGTTGGGATTACAGGTGTGAGCCACTGCACATGACAGTTTTTAACTTTCTTAATGCAAAGACATATCTATAGCTTATTATTTTATATAAACTTTACATTTATTAAGATATAATAATAACTTTTATCTTGACCAAGGAAATGAGCCATTGAAAATGACTAAGTTGACCAGGCACGGTGGCTCACACCTGTAATCCCAGCACTTTGGGAGGTTGAGAAGGGTGGATCACTGGAGGTCAGGAGTTTGAGACTAGCCTGGCCAACATGGCGAAGCCCCATCTCTACTAAAAATACAAAAATTAGCCAGTCTTGGTGGCTCACGCCTGTAATCCCAGCTACTTGGGAGGCTGAGCCAGGAGAATTGCTTGAACCCAGGAGGCAGAGGTTGCAGTGAGCCAACATCATGCCACCGCACTATAGCCTGGGTGACAGAGCAAGACTCTGTCTCAGAAAAAGAGAAAATGACTAATTTTTTTTTTTTTTGAGGGGGATGAGTTCCCTTTTTTTTTAAATTTTTTATTTTATTATACTTTACATGCTAGGGTACATGTGCACAACGTGCAGGTTTGTTACATATTTATACATGTGCCATGTTGGTGTGCTACACACATTGACTCTTCATTTACATGAGGTATTTCTCCTAATGCTATCCCTCCCTGCTGCCCCCACCCCATGACAGGCCCCGGTGTGTGATGTTCCCCACCCTGTGTCCAAGTGTTCTCATTGTTGTATTCCCACCCATGAGTGAGAACATGCGGTGTTTGGTTCTCTGTCCTTGTGATAGTTTGCTCAGAATGATGGTTTCCAGCTTCATCCATGTCCCTGCAAAGGACATGAACTCATCCTTTTTTATGGCTGCATAGTATGCCATGGTGTATATGTGCCACATTTTCTTAATCCAGTCTATCATTGATGGACATTTGGGTTGGTTCCAAGTTTTTGCTATTGTGAATAGTGCCGCAAAAACATACGTTTGCATGTGTCTTTATAGTAGCATGATTTATAATCCTTTGGGTATATACCCAGTAATGGGATCACTGGGTCAAATGGTATTTCTAGTTATAGATCCTTGAGGAATCGCCACACTGACTTCCACAATCGTTGAACTAGTTTACAGTCCCACCAACAGTGTAAAAGTGTTCCTATTTCTCCACATCCTCTCCAGCATCTGTTGTTTCCTGACTTTTTAATGATGGCCATTCTAACTGGTGTGAGATGGTATCTCATTGTGGTTTTGATTTGCACTTCTCTGATGGCCAGTGATGATGAGCATTTTTTACTGTGTCTGTTGGCTGCATAAATGTCTTCTTTTGAGAAATGTCTGTTCATATCCTTCACCCACTTTTTGATGGGGCTGTTTGATTTTTTCTTGTAAATTTGTTTAAGTTCATTGTAGATTCTGGATATTAGCCCTTTGTCAGATGGGTAGATTGCAAAAATTTTCTCCCATTCGGTAGGTTGCCTGTTCACTCTGATGGTAGTTTCTTTTGCTGTGTGGAAGCTCTTTGGTTTAATTAGATCCCATTTGTCAATTTTGGCTTTTGTTGCCATTGCTTTTGGTGTTTTAGTCATGAATTCCTTGCCCATGCCTATGTCCTGAATGGTTTTACGTAGGTTTTATTCTAGGGGTTTTATGGTTTTAGGTCTAACATTTAAGTCTTTAATCCGTCTTGAATTAATTTTTGTATAAGGTGTAAGGAAGGGATCCAGTTTCAGCTTTGTACATATGGCTAGCCAGTTTTCCGAGCACTATTTATTAAATAGGGAATCCTTTCCCCATTTCTTGTTTTTGTCAGGTTTGTCAAAGATCAGATGGTTGTGGATGTGTGGTATTATTTCTGAGGGCTCTGTTCTGTTCCATTGGCCTATATCTCTGTTTTGGTTCCAGTACCATGCTGTTTTGGTTACTGTAGCCTTCTAATACAGTTTGAAGTCAGGTAGCGTGATGCCTCCAGCTTTGTTCTTTTTGCTTAGGATTGTCTTGGCAATGCAGGCTCTTTTTTGGTTCCATATGAACTTTAAAGTGTTTTTTTCCAATTGTGTGAAGAAAGTCATTGGTATCTTGATGGGGATGGCATTGAATCTATAAATTATCTTGGGCAGTGTGGCCATTTTCATGATATTGATTCTTCCTATCCATGAGCATGGAATGTTCTTCCACTTGTTTGTGTCCTCTTTTATTTCGTTGAGCAGTGGTTTGTAGTCCTCCTTGAAGAGGTACTTCACGTCTCTTGTAAGTTGGATTCCTAGGTATTTTATTCTCTTTGAAGAAATTGTGAATGGGAGTTCACTCATAATTTGGCTCTCTGTTTGTCTGTTACTGATGTATAGGAATGCTTGTGATTTTTGCACATTTTGTATCCTGAGACTTTGCTGAAGTTGCTTAACAGCTTAAGGAGATTTTGGGCTGAGACGATGGGGTTTTCTAAATATGCAATGTCATCTGCAAACAGGGACAATTTGACTTCATCTTTTCCTAATTGAATACCCTTTATTTCTTTGTCCTGCCTGATTGCCCTGGCCAGAATTTCCAACACTATGTTGAATAGGAGTGGTGAGAGAGGGCATGCCTGTCTTGTGCCAGTTTTCAAAGGGAATGCTTCCAGTTTTTGCCCATTCAGTATGATATTGGCTGTCGGTTTGTCATAAATAGCTCTTACTATTTTGGGATAACGTCCCATCAATATCAAGTTTATTGGGAGTTTTTAGCATGAAGAGTTGTTGAATTTTGTCAAAGGCCTTTTCTGCATCTATTGAGATAATCATGTGGTTTTTGTCTTTGGTTCTGTTTATCTGATGGATTACATTTATTGATTTGCATATGTTGAACCAGCCTTGCATCCCAGGGATGAAGCCAACTTGATCATGGTGGATAAGCTTTTTGATGTGCTGCTGGATTCAGTTTGCCAGTATTTTATTGAGGATTTTTGCATCCATGTTCCTCAGGGATACTGGTCTAAAATTCTCTTTTTTTGTTGTGTCTCTGCCTGGCTTTGGTATCAGGATGATGCTGGCCTCATAAAATGAGTTAGGGAGGATTCCCTCTTTTTCTATTGCTTGGAATAGTTTCAGAAGGAATGGTACCAGCTCCTCTTTGTACCTCTAGTAGAATTCGACTGTGAATCCATCTGGTCTTGGACTTCTTTTGGTTGGTAAGCTATTAATTATTGCCTCAATTTCAGAGCCTGTTATTGGTCTATTCAGGGGTTCAACTTCTTCCTGGTTTAGTCTTGGGAGGGTGTATGTGGAAAATGACTAAGTTTGTGCTGACATAAACAAAGCAAATTACTTCCATATGTTTGTTTTTAAAAAAAAAAAAAAAACTTTCCTGCAAAGAAATGCCAGGTTTATATGGCTTTAATGCTAAATTCTTACAAATAATTCAAGAACAAATAATACTGGATTTACACAAACTATTCCAGACAATTAAAAAAGAAGAGACACGTCTGAACTCACTTTTTAAGACTGACAAAACATTGATACCAAAATATGATAGTACAAATAAGGAAATTTATAGTCTAGAATCTCTCTTGAACATAGATGCAAAAATCCTAACAAAATATCGATAAATTGGCAGGGTGTAGTGGCTCATACCTGTAATCCCAGCACTTTGGGAAGTCAAAAGTGAGAGGATTACTTGAGCCCATGAGTTTGAGACCAGCCTGGGCAACATAGTGAGATTCTGTCTCTAAAAAACGTGTTTACATTGGTGGCATGCATCTGTAGGCCTAGCTACTCAGGAGGCTGATGTGGGAGGATCAGTTGAGCCCAGCAGTATGAGGTTACAGTGAGCTATGATCACACTACTGCACTCCAGCCTGGGTGACAGAGCAAGACCCTGTCTCAAAACAAAACAAAACAAAAATCAATAAATGGGATTCAGGAATATAAAAAAATAATAATATACCATAACAAAGAAGGATGTACTCCAGGAATAAAAGGTTGATTTAACATTTAAAAATTCTGTCATTATAATTCACCACATTAACAGAATAATATTGGAAGAAGGGGCAGAATAAAATCATCTTTTTTTTTTTTTTTTTTTTTTTTTTTTTTGAGATGGAGTCTCGCTCTGTCCCCCAGGCTGGAGTGCAGTGGTGCAATCTCGGCTCACTGCCACCTCCGCCTCCCGGGTTCACGCCATTCTCCTGCCTCAGCCTCTCCGAGTAGCTGGGACTACAGGCACCCGCCACCACGCCCGGCTAATTTTTTGTATTTTTAGTAGAGACGGGGTTTCACCATGGTCTCAATCTCCTGACCTCGTGATCCGCCCGCCTCAGCCTCCCAAAGTGCTGGGATTACAAGCGTGAGCCACCGCGCCCGGCCAAAATCATCTTAATAAGTGAAGAAAACGTATTTGATAAAGCTGAACATGCATTGATGATTTTAGAAAAAAATCCTCAACAAAGGAGAAATTGAATAAAACATCCTTAATCTCAAAGGGTTATCTAGTAATAAAACCCCATAGCTGTGTCATTATCAATGGTTAACGTTTTCTCCCCAAAGTCAAGAATAAGATGGGGATCTCTACTACCACAACTGTTATTCATCATTATGCTGTAGGCCCAAGACAGTTCTATAAGACAAGAAAGAGAAATAGAAGGTATAAAGATCAAAAACAAAAAAGTAAAACTATCTTCATTTATGTATTACATGATTGTGAAGACAGAAAATCTGAAACTATACAAACTATTAGAATTAATTTGGTAAGCTCTCTGGATACGAAGTAAACACATGAAAACCAAGTATATTTCTATATACTATCAAGAAATGATCAGAAAATGAAATATTCTAAAATGTAATTTATAGTAACATTAAAAAATCAAATATTTAGGAACAAATTGAAGAAGAGTTCCACAAGGCTAATAGTGAAAACTACAAAATATTCCTGAGAGAAATTAAAAGTGACCTAAATAAATGAAGAGCTATATCATGTGCATGAATCAAAAGATGCAAAATTGATGTCAGTTTCCCCCAATTTGATAAGTAGACTCAATGTAAACCCAATCTATAAAAACCCACACAAAATATTTGGTCTATATCAACAGGATAAATCTTAAATTTATATGGAAATGCAAAGAACCTAAAATAGCCAAGAATAATCTTCAAGAAGAATAAAGTTGAAAACTTTACTATCAGAGTTCGAGACTAACTATAAAGCGGCAGTAATTGAGACAATGTGGTATTGGTGCAAGGACAGGCAAATAGGCCAATGTAACAAAACAGAGTCCAGAAATACCCTCTACATATACATTCATTTAGTTTATAACAAAGGTGTTACTACAATTCAATGGGGAAATGGTAGTGTTTTTATTAAATGGTACTTCAACAACTGTATATCCATATGGGAAAGAAAATAAACTGTAACTCACAACAAATCCAAAACTTAATTCAAGGTGGATCATATTCTCAATTTAGAATTTAGAAGAAAACAGAATAACTTCACAACTTTGGGGTAGACAATGATTTCTTAAACATGACAGAAAAAGCAGTAACCTTAAGAGACAAAATTGATAAACTTGACTTCATTAAAATTGAGAACCTCTATTATCAAAATACATTAGTAGGAAATTGAATAGGCAATTACAAAGTAGGGGAATATATTTGCAATACTTACATCTGTTAAAGGATTATATACATAAATAACTCTACAGATCAATAAGAAAGCTTTTTAAATGGGCAAAACACTTGAACAGGCACTCTTCAGAAAAGAAAGATAAACAAACATCTACCTTATGATGCAGCAATTCTATTCCTAAGTATATACCCCCTAAAATAACATACCAAGTACATATGTCTGTAAAAACTTTTACAAGAATATTTAAAGCAGCTTTATACTTAATAACCAAAACTTGGCAACAACCTAAACATCCACTAGCAGGTGAATGTATAAACAAATTGTTATTTATTCATACAATGGAATATAACACAACAATAAAAAAAAACTACCACTGATATACAGAACATAGATAAATCTCCAAAATATTATGGTGAGCAAAAGAAGAGAGACATAAAAGTACAAACTGTATGATTGCATTTACGTGAAGCTCAAGACCCAGCAACTAACCTATTTGATAGAAGTCAGAATATTTATCTCTGGAAAGTAGAGTATTGACTGGGAGTTATTACAAGAGAGCTTCCTTGGGGGCTAAAAAAATGTTCTATATCTTGATATAATTGGTGGTTACAAAAGTGTATGCATTTGTAAAAATACATACATCCTTAAGATTTATTTATTTTACTGTGTGTAAATTAAACTCGAATTTTAAGAGTATAGACTGGCAGTTTACATACTATATATATATATTTTTTTTCTAGACAGAGTCTCGCTCTGTCACCCAGGCTGGAGTACAGTGGCACGATCTCGGCTCACTGCAGGCTCCGCCTCCCGGGTTCACGCCATTCTCCTGCCTCAGCCTCCCGAGTAGCTGGGACCACAGGCGCCCGCTACCACGTCTAGCTAAGTTTTTGTATTTTTTTTTTTTTAGTAGAGATGGGGTTTCACCGAGTTAGCGAGCATGGTCTCAATCTCCTGACCTCGTGATCCGCCCGCCTGGGCCTCCCAAAGTGCTGGGATTACAGGCGTGAGCCACTGCATCCAGCCCAGTTTATATACTATTTGGCACGTTCCATGCACAGGCTTTGTGCAGCGTGCTCTTTGGTATCACGATACTCAAAATGTAAACCTTCTTAATCCTATCTAGGGACAAAATATAGCATAGTGGCTAAGAGTTTGGGTCTAAGAGTCAATTATTCTTGACAAAAATTTGTTGAGCTCCTTGTTATGTGCCAGGCTCTGGTCTGGATAGTGTAGTAATAAGCAGCGAACACAACCAGGGGCCTGCCCTAACAGAGATCACAGTCTAGGAGGAGATACAGACAATACAAATATAAATAATATAATAATGTTACAAAGAAAAATAAGGCAGGATAATTGGATGCACAGTGAGGTGTCTATTTCAGATGGATTAATGTGGCTTCTCTAAGATTACATTTGAGCAGAGACCTGAATGATGTGAAGAAGCCAGCCATGAGAATCCTTAGTGGAAAACTAAACCCTAGGCCTTTAATTTTGCTATTCTGGAAACCCTGAGCAGGCTATTCGATTTCTCTGTGTCTCTGTTTCACCATCCATAAAATGTTTATTATTTCCAGATTGTATTAAGGATTAAGTGAGATATATGTAAAGTGCCAACACAGTATCTGACATATCATAAGGATACAATACATAATTATTGCGTAAATCATGGAATAAGATGCAAACAGAATGCATCAGTGTTATAGGGTAGGAGCTTTTGCTTATTCTTTTTTTTTTTTTTTTTTTTTTGAGATGGAGTCTCACCGTGTTGCCCAGGCTGGAGTGCAGTGGCACAAACTTGGCTCACTGCAACCTTCACCTCCTGGGTTCAAGCCATTCCCCTGCCTCAGCCTCCCGAGTAGCTGAGATTACAGGCACCTGCCATCACAGCCTGCTAATTTTTGTATTTTTAGTAGAGACTGGGTTTCACCATGTTGGCCAGGTTGGTCTCGGACTCCTGACCTCACATGATCTGCCCGCCTCGGCCTCCCAAAGTGCTGAGATTACAGGCATGAGCCCCCGTGCCTGGACACTTTTGCTTAAGTGTTCCATAAGCATTTGAGGGTCAGTGTATTTAACGTAATACCAGTTTTGCAATGCATCAGTTTCAATACACCTCTAGCACAGAAAAGGACAAGAAAATGGGGAAGCTAAAGAGCAAGGACTGGCTAAGGAAAACTGAGTATTCTGAGGGATAGAATCAGAGTTGTTATCCTAAACAGACGGCCCACTTTTCCAAGGTCAGGTCATATGATGCAGAATTGAGACAATCCCAATAACAAGCTAAACAATTGAATAGCCATAGTTTAATCCAAATCTGTTTGTACATTTTTCACACCTTTGTTCATTCTGTTTCCTCCACCTGAAATACTGTCCATTCCCAGCCTACCACCTGTGATTCCTAGAAGGCAATGTGCTTTCTCAAGCCTGCTTCTTGTGGTTCTTTCTTAAATTGGAATTCCCCTCCCAATCTCTATCCTGTCCTTGGGTGCAAGCCTCAGCTGTTGTAAGGACGCCCTCCCCTGCCTGTCTGTACAGCTAGGTTAGGCTTCCCTCATCTGGGCTTGCATTCCCCCAGTATTTCTTGAATCATTGTTAAGTAAAAGAGCTTCGGAAACATGCAAGTGTTTGGGAACGTCCTCAGGATCCTTGTCCTCCATTCTATACATAAAGCACCATCTGGTGGTGAAAGAAGATGACTATACTTCTAGGTCACCAAGATGTGTTTTCTGTTTTCTGAGCTTTCAGAGAGCTTTTAAAATCATGTTAGAGGGAAAAAGCCATGCTGACTTGCATAGAGATGTACCTACTGCCAAAGAACAGTTTTTCTTGAGTGAATGTTTCCTGCTTTCTTGCTCACTTCCATTTTCCTCCACTCTCCTCCCTGTTTCCTTCCATCCTTATTTCTCAATTTCTTTCTCCTACATTTCAATTGGCCCACTGAAAACACAGTTCTGGCCAGGCACGGTGGCTCACGCCTGTAATCCCAGCACTTTGGGAGGCTGAGGCGGGTGGATCACTTGAAGTCAGGAGTTTGAGACCAGCCTGGCCAGCATGGTGAAACCCTGTCTCTACTAAAAATACAAAAATTAGCCTGGCGTGGTGGCGTGCACCTGTAGTCCCAGCTACTTGGGAGGCTGAGGCAGGAGAATGGCTTGAACCCAGGAGGTGGAGATTGTGGTGAGCTGAGATCGTGCCATTGCACTCCAGCCTGGGTGACAGAGCTAGATTCCACCTCGAAAGAAAAAAACAGTTCTGGTTGGCATTTGTTTTGTTTTGGCTGCCCTAAGAGCCTCCACGTTTCCTTTTGGAATTCACAGATCTACATTGTGTGTAATCTTAGTGGGGCTGCCATTCCTGGTGACTACTTTCCATTACCAAAGCCGAAGGAAACAGATCCTTGCCCTCCTTGACTCTGCAGGACCAGGGGCCAGTTATGTGACCCAATATCAGTCATCAGATGCTCTTTCTGGGGCTCAGACTGTTGAGCTGTTGACAGGCAGACAGCAGGAAAATGTGGAAGTTATTTCCACAGGGATGGTATGCACTTTTCACTATCTTGCTTTAAGAAAATTGCCTGGGTTCCTAATGGCCAATCCCCCAGATCCCTCTTGATTCCTGCCCATTTCCAGGTCTGATTGCCCTAGCTCCCATCACTCTGAGCATCCCAACAGTCTTCCAATAATTTCCTTCTGCTTAAGTTAGTCCAAATCAATAGCTGTGGCCTTGTCTGCTTACAAGTTTATAAAACAACTAAACATCCAACTAGTGTGGTGGCAAAAAAGGAGACTTATCCATCCTTCCACCCCATTATCAGAGAATAAACTTGAGGATTAAAGAGAAACATTTAAATCCTAGCTTTAGTTAACCAGGTTGCTTAAGTAGAGCCATGTGCTGTTAATGTGAGGGTCCTTTGAAATGAAAACCAGAAAAAGAAATGGACAAATGTCAATAGGAAGATTAGACATTTCTAATGTAGATTAGATTGCAGAATGATGGAATGAAAATTAATCCTCAATTAATCCTCATAATGGCACATTGATTTGTGGTACTTTAGGGGGAAACCAGCTGCAGCTGGAAAGCACTCAGTGGATTCCCCCTGTTCTTCAGTCTTTACAGAATCTCTCTCCCTGAAGAGACAAATGGAGACAAAAAAGCAGAAAGAATACATGTGTATATCCAGTGGGTATATTAAGCAAGAAAATCTATGAAATGCATAAGAAACTAGGGGCTGAAACTTTATTCTGAGGGCTAAAGGGTGGCTTGTCTAAAAGAAACAGAGAATTGCTCCTGAGATAGCCTGTCATCTGATGGCTTATGAGGTGAGGTTCTGCCCTCGTCTTGCTTAGAGGTGGGGAGAGACTAGACCAAAAGCTGAATGCTTGATCTCTGCCTGTGGACTCCAAGTGACTCAGGAACGTTCACTTGACTCTTTAGTAAAGAACAGCTTGAAGCTCTATAAAGGTCTAGTTTGTACACAGAGAAAATAACCTATTTGGATCAGGGAAGCAGAACCCCACTCCATATGGCTGCTGACTGGCCTCCCCCTCACTGTGGCTCACTATAGAGGAGAAGTATCAGTAGCTGGAGAGATTGTAAGGCTGATTCCCTTTCTGACTCCCTGGGCTATCCCTTTCTCAGAAATATAGAGACAATGTCAACGAAAGAGTTGACGCTAGAAAATGAGTAGCACATACCCAAGGGCATAATCCGTAACTGTGTCAGAGGCGTTTTAACCAGAGCGACTCCATTTTGCGTGAGGGCTAGGAAAATAAGACTGGGACTTGCTGGGCTGCATTCTCAGAAAATGAGGCATTCCTAGCCTCTAAATGTTTACGGTTAAGGGAACAAATTAATAATATTTCCTAAACAGACCCAGACTTGGGAGTGTCCAGACATCCTGATATCTGGAGAACAAAGGCATTCCTGATTTTGCTTTAAAGATAATAGTATCAATTCTTGCAAAATATAGTAATTAAGAAAATTAATCCTTTATCACAAACGCTTGTAGCAGAGCACATCTCCCCATATATACAAGCATTGTACCTAGAGCGGATACATTCCTCCTCTTACTTTCAGGAACGTCCTACTCTATCAGTGGAGTAGCTGTTCTTTCACCACTTTATTTTCTTAATAAACTTGCTTTTACTTTGCACTGTGGACTCGCCCTGAATTCCTTCTTGCATGATATCCAAGAACCCTCTCTTGGGGTCTGGATCGGGACCCCTCTCCTGTAACAACTGGTCCTCACTTCAGTGCTTTATTGGACTGCTTTTGTTATTTGAGGCTTGAGGGTGTTAGCAAAAAAAAGTCCAACTCTGTAAAATATTTGACGTGGTTTATTCTAAGACAAATATGAGTGTCATGGCCTGTGACACAGCCTCAGGAGGTCCTGAGAACATGTGTGCCCAAGGTGGTTGGATTATAGCTTGGTTTTATACATTTTAGAGAGACAGAAGTTATAGGCAAAGACGTAAATCAATACATGTAAGGTATAAAAGGCAGGATATCTCGAAGCAGGGAGTGGGGGATGTGGGTGGAGGGGTGCTTCCAGGTCATAGATGCATTCAAAGATTTTCTGATTGATGGTTAAAAGGATTAAGCTTTGCTTGAGAAATGGAAGTCGACATAAAGAAATGCTTAAGATAAGGGGCGTTGTGGAAGCCAAGTTTCTTTTTATTTATTTACCTTTATTTATTTTTTTTTTTTGAGACAAAGTCTCTCTCTGTTGCCCAAGCTGGAGTGCAGTGGTGCAATCTCGGCTCACTACAACCTCCGCCTCCCAGGTTCAAGCGATTCTCCTGCCTCAGCCTCCCAAGTAGCTGGAACTCCAGGCACGCACCACCATGCCTGGCTAATTTTTGTATTTTTTAGTAGAGACAGGGTTTCACTATGTTGGCCAGGCTGGTCTTGAGCTCCTGACCTCGTGATCAGCCTGCTTTGGCCTCCCAAAGTGCTGGGATTATAAGCATGAGCTACCTCACCACCTGGAAGCCACGGTTCTTGTTATGTAGATGAAGCCTTTAAGTAACAGGCTTCTGGGAGAATAGATAATAAATGTCTATCACGCCGGGCACGGTGGCTCACGCTTGTAATCCCAGCACTTTGGGAGGCTGAGGCGGGCGGATCACGAGGTCAGATCGAGACCACGGTGAAACCCCGTCTCTACTAAAAATACAAAAAATTAGCCGGGCGTGGTGGCGGGCGCCTGTAGTCCCAGTTACTAGGGAGGCTGAGGCAGGAGAATGGCGTGAACCCGCGAGGCGGAGCTTGCAGTGAGCCGAGATTGCGCCACTGCACTCCAGCCTGGGCGACAGAGCGAGACTCCGTCTCAAAAAAATAAAATAAAATAAATGTCTATCAGACCTTAAAAGGTATTAAATCTCTCCTGGATTACGAAAAGACTTGTATAGAGAAGGGGATTCTCTAAAGAATGCAAATTTCCCCCACAGGAGACAGCTTTGCAGGGCCATTCCAAAATATGTCAAAGAAATATATTTTGGGATAAAATACTTTGATTTCCTTTAGGGCCACTGTCATGTGATGTTACACCAGAGTCAGGCTGGAGTTGGGTATCTTATTACTAACAACAGTCTGTTTTATCAGTCTTATGATTTCTATTTTAATGTTAATGCTGGTCAGTTGTGCCTTAACTCCAAAGGGAGGAGGGCATAACAAAGCACATCTGGCCTCAACCTCCACTTCCCATCATGGCCTTAACAAGTTTTTTATTTGGGATCCCCTTGGCCAAAAGGAGTCCATTCAGTAAGCTGAGTGGCTTAGAATTTTATTTTTGGTTTACAAGGGTATTGTTACAGGAAAGGGGTCTGGATCCAGACCCCAAGAGAGGGTTCTTGGATCTCCCACAAGAAAGAATTCAAGGCGAGCCCATAAAGTGAAAGCAAATTTATGAGGAAAGTAAAGGAATAAAAGAATGGCTACTCCACAGACAGAGCAGCCCTGAGGGCTGCTGCTTGCCCATTTTTATGGTTATTTCTTGATGATATGCTAAACGAGGGGTGGATTATTCATGCCTCCCATTTTTAGACCATATGTGGTAACTTCCTGATGTTGCCATGGCATGACATTGTCAAGGGACTGGTGGGAGTGTAGCAGTGAGGACAACCAGAGGTGACTCTCGTCGCCGTCTTGGTTTTGGTGGGTTTTAGCCAGCTTCTTTAGTGCAACCTATTTTATCAGCAAGGTCTTTATGACCTGTATCTTGTGCTGACCTCCTGTCTCATCCTGGGACTAAGAATGCCTTAACCGTCTGGGAATGCAGCCCCATTTTGCCTAGTTCCTATTTAAGATGGAGTTGCTCTGGTTCACATGCCTCTGACAGCATCAAATATTTGTTGGGACTGAACCTCAGTGCTCAATTAGGTATTTGATGAAGTTCATGAAAACAGGATATTAAAGAAAAAACCTACAGAACTAAAACTAGTAATGGATTCTCTGGGTCAGGCTCCAACAAAATAATCAGTTGTGGCCAGGCACAATGGTTCATGCCTGTAATCTCAGCACTTTGAGAGGCTGAGGCGAGTGGATCACTTGAGGTCAGGAGTTCGAGACCAGCCTGGCCAACATGTTGAAACCCTGTCTCTACTAATACTACAAAAATAAGTTGGGCGTGGTAGCACACACCTGTAATCTCAGCTACTTGGGAGGCTGAGGCAGGAGAATCCCTTGAACGTGGGAGGCGGAAGTTGCAGTGAGCTGAGATTGCATCACTGCACTCCAGCCTGGACAACAGAGCAAGACCCCATCTCAAAAACAAACAAATAATCAGTTGTGACAAAATGGTCAGTTGTCATTTGGGCTTGTCATTATTGAGAGTAATCATTATCACATAAGCAAACCATTTTGTTACAGTGACAAATCCATACAGGTCTGCAGCAACCTCAGCTCTTGCCTCCTCAGAAGAAAATTTGACTGAGGGGCATGAAGTAGAAGGAGAAACCAAGGCAAGTTTTAGAGCAGGAGTGGAAGTTTATTAAAAAGCTTTGGAACAAGAACAAAAGGAAGGAAAGTACACTTGGCAGAGGGCCAAATGGGCAACTTGAAGGAAGGACTTTTTGACTTGGGGTTTTATATGCTGGCATACTTTCAGGGTCTTGCATCCCTTCTCCCCTGATTCTTCCCTTGGGGTGGGTTGCCCGCATACACAGTGGCCTGCCAGCACTTGGGAGGTGAGCATGCGCAGTGTGCATATTGGAGCTGTACGCATGCTCACCTGAGGCGTTCTTCCCTTTACTGGTAGAATGCCCCCAGAAGGTCATATACCAGTTAAACCCCGCCGTTTCACCTCCCAGTGCACATACTTGAGCCCATTTGCCCAACTTCTGAGATCCTACTGGGAAGCTACTGATCACCATTTTCAGTTTTTTTCTATCTATAGGGAGACTGACTTTCCCTGGTGCTGGCTGTGACCAATTATTATTTCAGAGAGACAGTTAATAACCCCTTGACCATCAGCTCGTGGTTGCCTGACATACTTGGTCAGGCGATGCCCTCTCCTGCCGTGCTCATGCCTGACTAGCCACCTACTATAACAATTTGACTGAAAAACTCACAAAAGCACAGGCATAAAACAGTAATTAATGGCAGTTAAAAATTATAAAATGTTATTTTACTTTTAAATGTACACATAATTGTACTTCACAATTCAAATGCTAAAAAGGTTTTTGAATTTTTGTGAAATAAATGTAAAAGCCAATAAAAATAATCAAAGGCCTCCCAAGTTCTCTAGGAAAAACATCAATTAAAAAATAGCATAATTACTTTGTAAAGTGATTTTAATTTTATTTGTGTATCTTACATGTTGTAGCATGTGTCAGAAATTCCTTCCTTTTTAAGGTTGAATGATAATTTCATTGTATGTATATACTACATTTTGTTTATTCATTCATCTGTCAGTGGATGCAAAGCTACTTTTACATGGCTGAAAAAATGTGATAAAAGCCCAATGGTCCAGTTGTTTCACCACAAACGTCCTTCTTTCCTTTTCTTATTTTTTTAACAGACTATTTTTAAGAGCAGTTTTAGGTTCACAGCAAAACTGAGCAGAAAGAAGGTGGGGATAGTTAACAAGTACAAAAAACAGGGAAAGAATGAATAAGATCTGTATTTGATAGCAAAACAGGGTAACTACAGTCAACAATTTATTGTATATTTTAAAATATCTGAAAGAGTGAAATTGGAATGTTCCTAACACAAAGAAATGACAAATGCTTGAGGAGATGGTAAAAAAAATTTTGGGGCCGGGTGCGGTGGCTCACGCTTGTAATCCCAGCACTTTGGGAGGCCGAGACGGGCGGATCACGAGGTCAGGAGATCGAGACCACAGTGAAACCCCGTCTCTACTAAAAATACAAAAAATTAGCCGGGCGTGGTGGCGGGCGCCTGTAGTCCCAGCTACTCGGAGAGGCTGAGGCAGGAGAATGGCGTGAACCCGGGAGGCGGAGCTTGCAGTGAGCTGAGATTGCGCCACTGCACTCCAGCCTGGGCGACAGAGCGAGACTCCGTCTCAAAAAAAAAAAAAAAATTTTGGAGGCTTAATATAAAATGGTAGTTCAGGGTTGCTTTTTTTTTAGACAGGTTTTTGCTCTGGCACTCAGGCTGGAGCGCAGTGTTGCCAATATGGCTCACTGCAGCCTCAACCTCCTGGGCTCAGGCAATCCTCCTACCTCAGCCTCCCACGTAGCTAGGACCAGAGGCACATGCCACCATGCCTGGCTAATTATTTCATTTTTTGTAGAGACAGGGTCTCACCACGTTGGTCTCGAACTCCTGGGCTCAAATGATCCTCTTGCTTCTGCCTCCCGAAGTATTGGGATTATAGTTATGAACCACTGTGACCAGCCAGGGTTGCATTTTTATTTTTGACCATAAATATTCCTTCATTTAAAAATAATTTTTCAGGCTGGGTGCAGTGGCTCATGCTTGTAATCCCAGCACTTTGGGAGGCTGAGGTGGGTGGATCACGAGGTCAGGAGATGGAGACCATCCTGGCTAACACAGTGAAACCCTGTCTCTACTAAAAATACAAAAAAAATTAGCTGGGCGTGGCAGTGAGTGCCTGTAGTCCCAGCTACTGGGGAGGCTGGGGCAGGAGAATGGCATGAACCCGGGAGGTGGAGCTTGCAGTGAGCCGAGATCATGCCACTGCACTCCAGCCTGGGTGACAGAGCGAGACTCTGTCTTTAAATAAATAAATAAATAAATAAATAAATAAATAAATAAATAAACAGTAATTTTTCACCTTTAAAGTAAAATTTATCTACTCATAATTTGACTACTTTTAGGTCCTAGTTTTTCATAGAATGAGTTAGGAAGGAAGGACTCCCTCTCCTATCTTCTGAAAGATATTGTAGAGAATTGGAAAAATTTCTTCCTTAAATGTTTGGTAGAATTCACCAGCAAACCTATCTTGGCCTAATGCTTTCTGTTTGGGAAGATTAACTATTGACGCCATTTCTTTAGTAGATATAGTCCTATTCAGATTGTCTATTCTTCCTTTTAAATTTCTCCCTAGTGACCCACGGCTTTTGAAGGATTTTTGTCTCCACTGTCTTTTTCATTTCTTCCCAAACTCCAAGTACCCAAGCCACAAGAAAATAAAATTCCAAACAAGATGAGGCCGAGGCAGGGGTATCAGGAGTTCGAGACCAGCCTGGCCAACAAGGTGAAACCCCGTTTCTACCAAAAATACAAAAATTAGCTGGGTGTGGTGACTCATGCCTATAATCTCAGCTACTCAGGAAGCTGAGGCACGAGAATTGCTTGAACCCAGGAGGTGGAGGTTGCAGTGAGCCAAGATCGCGCCACTGCACTCCAGCCTGGGCAACAGAGTGAGACTCCATCTCAAAAAATAAAATAAAATTCCAAACAAGAAACAAATGCTTTGTTATACTATGCAACCCTATTGTTTACGCAGTTCTCTTTAGGCTTTTAGAAATATAATACATACCTAGTGTACAAATAGTTGTCAGACATTTTATCATTCAAAAGCAGCCCCAAAGGAATATGACAATTTTAACTGATCTTTGATGCTGGTATGCAGTGGGTTACTTGGCCAGTGAGTGACCCTGGCTGATATCAAATATGATATACTTCAACAATTTGATTTCCAATACTTAGCACTAAGAATGCATCAGGCATTATTCTAAAAGTTTTATGTAAATTTATTCCTTATAACAAACTTCAAAGATATATACTGTGGTCACTTCATTTTACAGATGAAGAAACTATGACACAGAGAGGCGAAGTAACTTGATAAGATCAAAACAGTAAGTAAATGGTATAGCCAAATTTTGAACACAAGCTACCTGACTCTAGAGGCCATAACCTTAACCACTACACTATGATGCAATTTTGTAGTTCTCTAGGCATCACTGAAGAAAAAAAAGACGCTCACATAATTTTTTCTTATTTTGTTTCTTTGGGAAAATAAAGCCAATTGGCTAATGCTATTGAGATCTAAGAAAACTTCTGTTCTTGCTTAGAAATGTTAGTTCTTTTATCCATTAAACACACACAAAAAAGCTGAATTTAGTGATGTCTCATATTATCTCATACATATCTGTCCACCACAGGCTCTAAACGGAAAAGGAGAAATAGCAGGTCATGAAACTGTTTTAATGAATGTTTAAGCCAGAAAATGTATATAAATGACTTTTATTCCATATTTAAACTTAAATTTTTATATAGGTTTTAAGTGTTATCTCTTTTCCACAAATTATTTATTACAAAAAGCTCAAGTTGTATTTAACAAAATGGACTTATAACAAATGTCTTTTAAAAGATTCTAAATTTGTTAATTCTTAAGCTACAACCATAAGGACTTCCTGTGTCAGCTTCATTTGTGATTTCCAGATCCTTAGTTAACTTTAAGGATATGAATATTATTTTCTTTCATAAGTAACCTTGGAAAATTGGACAATTTTATGGCATGTGCTTTAATAACTGCTGTAGCCGTTAGCTACCAGGTTAAAAAGGATGTACAGATGGCTTTATGTTGATGTGAATATTTGTTTTGAAGATATTTTTTAAGTGTGGATAGGTAATGGGATGTGTATGCAAGGTAATGAATTTTATGTATTTAGGTTAAAAAGAATTATTTTACCTTAAGGAGAGTCTGGTTATGCTAGCCTAGAAGAGTATTTTTTTTATTATACTTTAAGTTTTAGGGTACATGTGCACAACGTGCAGGTTTGTTACATATGTATACATGTGCCATGTTGGTGTGCTGCACCCATTAACTCATCATTTGGCATTAGGTATATCTCCTAATGCTATCCCTCCCCCCTTCCCCCACCCCACAACAGTCCCCGGTGTGTGATGTTCCCCTTCTTGTATCCATGTGTTCTCATTGTTCAATTCCCACCTATGAGTGAGAATATGCGGTGTTTGGTTTTTGTCCTTGTGACAGTTTGCTGAGAATGATGGTTTCCAGTTTCATCCATGTCCCTACAAAGGACATGAACTCATCATTTTTTATGGCTGCATAGTATTCCATGGTGTATATGTGCCATATTTTCTTAATCCAGTCTATCATTCTTGGACATTTGGGTTGGTTCCAAGTCTTTGCTATTGTGAATAGTGCCGCAATAAACATACGTGTGCATGTGTCTTTATAGCAGCATGATTTATAATCCTTACAATAAACTCAAACAAATTTACAAGAAAAAAAAAACAACCCCATCAAAAAGCGGGCGAAGGATATGAACAGACACTTCTCAAAAGAAGACATTTATGAAGCCGAAAAAATGCTGATCATCACTGGCCATCAGAGAAATGCAAATCAAAACCACAATGAGATACCATCTCACACCAGTTAGAATGGTGATCATTAAAAAGTCAGGAAACAACAGGTGCTAGAGAGGATGTGGAGAAATAGGAACACTTTTACACTGTTGGTGGGACTGTAAACTAGTTCAACGATTGTGGAAGTCAGTGTGGCGATTCCTCAGGGATCTAGAACTAGAAATACCATTTGAAGAGTATTTTTTAAACTTAAGAGTATTCTGGCCAGGCACAGTGGCTCACATCTCTTAACACCAGCACTTTGGGAGGCCGAGGTGGGTGGATCACTCGAGGTCAGGAGTTCGAGAGCAGCCTGGCCAACATGGTGAAACCCCATCTCTACCAAAAATACAAAAATTAGCCAGGCATGGTGGCAGATGCCTGTAATCCTAGCTACTCAGGAGACCGAGGCGAGAGAATCGCTTGAACTCAGGAGGGCTGAGATCGCACCACTGCGCTCCAGCCTGGGTGACAGAGCGAGACTTCGTCTCAGAAAAAAAGTATTCAGAGAGTATAGAAGTTCTGAGGAGTAAACTATATTTGACAAGTTAGGGGTTGGAAAGGATCAGAAAATGTGTCAACATTTTTGACGAAGTTGGTTAAATGCGACGGATGTATTCACAGGAAGAAAGGCTTATGAAGCCATTACTACATATTGTTAAATAGAAGACAAGTAACAAGAGTAAAACTATAATCTGGATTTTCTTTCTGATAAAACAGCAAAGCTATCTCTGGTGAGATACAAAGATTTCTTCTATCACTATAACATTCTATCACTAAGCATTTTGACATATTAAGTCATTTTTTAAAAAAGCTAAAATACTAATTTGGAAAGACTAAAATACATAATAATCCTAGTCACATATTCTTTTATCTTTTATGTTTGTGCACCAAAATTAACTTGATATGGTTCAAATGTAGACTAACAGTTCAACAAATGATGTTGGGAAAACTGGATATTCACATGCAAAAGAATGTGCATATTCATTTACCATTCATAAAAATTAACTCAAGATGAATCAAAGACCTAAATGAAAGAGAGAAAACTATAAAACTCTTAGAATAAAACACAGGAGTCAATCTTCACAACCTTGAATTAGGCAAGAAACAAGAAAAAAAAAACAAAGATAAACTGAATTACAACAAAATTAAAAACTTTTGTACTGCAAATGATATCAACAAGAAAGTGAAAAGATAACTCACAGAAGAAAATATTTGCAAATCCTATTTTTAAGAGTCTTGTATCTATAATAAACTCCTAGCCAGGCACAGTGGCTCATGCCTATAATCCCAGCACTTCAGGGGGCTGAGGTGTGTGGATCCCTTGAGCACAGGAGAGCCTGGACAACACAGTGAGACTAGATCTCTACAAAAAAAATACCAAAAAAAAAGTTAGCTGGGCATGGTGGTGTGCACTTCTAGTCCCAGCTACTGAGAAGCTGAAGAGAGAGTATCACTTGAGGCTGGGAGGTCGAGGCTGCAGTGAACCGTGATCGCACCACCGCACTCCAGTCTAGGCAACAGAGGGAGACCCTGTCTCAAAAAATTGAAAAGAAAAAAGATAAAAAGAAATGAAGTACAGATACATGCTACGACATGGAATAATCTTGAAAACATTATGCTAAGTGAAGGAAGCTAGTCACAAAAGACCACTCTGTATGATTCCATTTATATAAAATATCCAGAAAAGGCAAATCCAGAGACAAAAAGTAGATTAGTGGTGGCTTAGGGATACTAGAAGCTGGGAGATGGGGATTAACTACTAATGGATATGAGGCTCCTTTTGGAGGAACAAAAATTAGATTGTGATGACATTTGCACAAACCTGAGACTAAACTAAAAAGCATTCAATTGAGACAAGGTCTCTGCTGTTGCCCAGGCTGGTCTTGAATTCCAGGGCTCAAGCAATTCTCTCACTTCAGGCTCCAGAGTAGCTGAGATTACAGCTGTGCACCACTGCACCTGGCTCTTTAAATGGGTTACCTTTAAATGGGTTACCTTTAAATGGGTTAACTGTGTGAAATATGAATTATATCTCAATAAATCTTTTTAAAATTAAATTCTTTAAAAAAAAATTTTTTTTTGAGACAGTCTCATTCTGTCACCCAGGCTGGAGTGCAGTAGCACGATCTCGACTCACTGCAGCCTCCACCTCCTAGGTTCAAGCGATTCTCCTGCCTCAGCTTCCCGAGTAGCTGGAATTACAAGCATGCACAACCATGCCAGGCTAATGTTTGTATTTTTAGTAAAGATGGGCTTTTGCCATGTTGGCCAGGCTGGTCTTGAACTCCTAGCCTCAAGTGATCCGCCCACCTCAGCCTCCCAAAGTCCTGGGATTACAGGCGTGAGCCACCATGCCCAGCCACCTTTATATATTTTTGACTAATATTCATATCTTGTCTCCTCTGACAACTCTTTATAATTTTCGCCTTTCCCAAATTCAGGCACAGTAAGACTATGAAGATGTCTTTTATGCCTGAACTCTTCAGGTTTCCTTCACATTATGGAAGAAAAGACAATAGGAAAAATTAGGTTTGTCTGGCACTCTACAAATTTTAATTAATCTCAAATCATTTTAAGAGGTTTTTTTAAAAAAATCAAACTTAAAAGAAAAAAAGAAAACTTAACAAATCAAGAGATTAGCCTTCTCACGTTAATGATGCCAGGTAAAATTTGTTGATAAAAATGTTTCAGTGTTTCATTTCAGGTAAAAAGAAACACGCTCATGTTCATGTAAAGACTAACACAATAACTGTCTACAAGAAGATACATTTTACGAGATTACAGACCAAGAGAATTTTCACTGCATATTGTCCATAATATGTTGTACTCTCATCATCATTTTTTATAAATTGTATTGTTCCTCAATAGTGGATTCCACTCTTCTCTAATCTAGAAAAACATCATTGTCTGCAACATCCTCAACTATCAGCAAACTTAGTCTTCTGGAAGAGACGGGAAAAACTGGCCTCAGTGAAAAATTAGCTTAGCAGATACTATAACAAGTAGCATGGCAGTAAACTCCAAGATGATGATCACTGGGTTTATGTTTCCCAACTAAATGACAAGTACCTCCTCCAGACAGCTAAACAACCACTCCATCAGGAGACCTTAAACCAATGATTCTTAGGAATCCTCCAGAAGCCAACATCTTTGGTGGAAGACTACTAATCAAGACCCTCAAATCAAACAAATGACAATACAAAGTAGATAGCATGGCAACAAGGAAGGCTACAAGGCAACAAGGAAGATTAATTTTCTGATACCTTTGCTACTTTCCCTCTTCTGCTTATTACAGTTTGGTACTCCCTAGAGATTGCCTAAAGGTTTCTCAGTATTCTCTCACATTTATCATTTTATACTTAATTCTTTATGGTGTTTTTTGGCCACCTTAAGACTTTTGAGCAGTTTTCTCAAACTATAGCTACTCCCTGAATCTTTCAAATTCCACCATAAAATATATATGTATATATGTATGTGTATATATATTTACAGCTGTGTACATATATATATGTGTGTGTGCATATGTGTGTGTGTGTGTGTGTGTGTGTGTGTGTGTGTGTATATAGTTCCTTTAAATTCTTGAGGCCAATTAATTCCCACAGGTCCCTTTCGATATTTGAATTTTCTTCATATCATTAACCTCAGTCCTCAGTCTTGTAAAAACTGGATCTTTACCTTAATTAAACAAACATACTTCTGCTACAATCATTACAGCACTGTCAGCAGACAGAATCAATCTCACCAAGGCAGGGGACAAATGCTGGAGCTATCCTCACTGCACTAGTCAGTTTTCTCCAGATTTTCCAGACTTCTCTGTAGGAAACGTTTAACTCCTCTGAGAATATGCCCACCTCAGGGAAACAATTCTTGGCTCACTCCTGTTGTGATAAATATTTATATTTCTACTATCTTCTGTAACCCATTAGGGCATTACTTATGTCAACACCAGGTTTTCACCTGCCTCCTGTACACAAACCTACCTTACATATATAGAATAATTGTTAGATGTCCAGATATTTAAAGCCCTTTTCTTTCCAGCATATCACGTGTCTCCGAGAATAACCAGAAACTTCCAAAATGAGGCAGGTATAGGCTACTCAGGAAAGCTCCCAGAAGTGATGACTCCTTATGCATACTGTGCAAGATACTATTCTAAAAGTAAGAATAATACTAGAAAATGTGGCCCAAAATTTCACTCCCATCATCTGCTCTGGAAGCCCAAGAAACTAGTTTAAATTCACTACCACCCAAGATTATCATGAATAATCATATATTCTTTTGATTTCTTAGCAGACCAAGGAATAGTTTGTGTTTACTTAATACTTCCTGTTGTATCACTACAAAAATCACTGGGAAGTGGCTACCTGACTGTAGAAGGGGCACAATTGAACTTCAGGATGTTTTTTCAGCTTGGGTTTGGCAATCTAGGTCCTAGATACAAGTTGTAGTACATGAATAATCATTTTGCTTCTGGAAATTGTATTGCAATTAGCTGATGTTTTCTGTGCAGAGTATTAAAGACTGTTGTGTAGCCATTGCCAAGTCTCATGATTCAGCAATTGCTATGGTTTGAATACTTGTCCCTTCCAAAACTTACGTTGAAATTTTAACGCCAATGTGGCAGTACTGAGAGGTGGGGCCTTTAAGAGGTGAATGGATCATGACGGCTCTGCCCATAGGTTAAGTTATCACAGGAGGGGAACTGGTGGATTTATAAGAAGAGGAAGAGTGACCTCAGCTGGCACAAAAGCATGCTCAGCCCCCTCACTGTGTGATACCCTGCACTGCCTAAGGACTCTTCAGAGTCTCCCCACCAGCAAGAAGGCTCTCACCAGCTGCAGCCCCTTGGCCTTGGAATTCTCAGTCTCCATCATTGTAGGAAAAAAAAAAATCCTTTTCTTTATCAATTACCAACCCAGCACTTTGGGAGGCTGAAGTGGGAGGATTGCTTGAGCCCAGGAGTTCGAGCCTAGTCTGAGCAACACAGTAAGACTGTGTCTCTACAAAAACATCAAAAAAATTAGCTGGGTGTGGAGGTGCACGTCTGCGGTCCCAGCTACATGGAAAGCTGGGGCAGGATGAGCACTTGAGCCCAAGAGGTCATGGCTGGAATAAGCTGTGATTACGCCACTGCACTACAGCCAAGACAACAGAGCAAAACCTTGTCTTAAAAAAAAAAAAAAATTTAAGTCAATAAATTACCCAGTTTTGGGTACTGTTATAATCAACAAAAAAATGAACTACTAACCATCCATTAACAAGAAGAATCCTATATTCTAAACATAAATACCTAACAGTATTAAATAAAAGCTGACCAATACGGCAATTTTATTAAACTTATTTGAATCTGCAGATACAAAAAGTGACAGCCAACCTGTATTAATTGGAAAAACTGACAAGAAATAATCTCTGAAAATAATTTTTCCATATTTAAAAATGTATATTTCATATGTTTTTCAAGCCTCCCAAATTTTGAGATAGGTAATTGAAAAGTTAACTACTCCAGCAAACTTCTGTTTCATTTCAATAAATGAATGATTACGCATGCAATGGTATTTGGCACACTACTGTTTGGAATAGGTTTTATTTTTTAGTAAAAAAATGAATCATAGCCAAAACAAAATGTTTTCCCTCTGAATAGTATTTAAAGCTTAAGGGGAAAAAAGTCTTTAATGATGAACATGTTTTCATTTTTCAATGTTTTTAATTTTTAATAAAGATTCTTAATTAAGCTTCAGTCCCTAAGCAGTTTTTAAACTTAGGTTTCATGATCCTTTGACTTCATACTTTTAGATGGAGTCAGTTATCTTCAAAACATGACAAATTTCAGAATCCATTAAAAATTATTTTATTCAAATTATGTTTTCCAAAAGAGAGGGTTCTGTGCTAGTCGTCTTTGAAAGTTTTCATACCTAGAAAAGAAAACACATATATTTACATTCACAAGAAAATTAAAATAGGATCTTTCATTAACTGCCAAATGACTTATCCAAAACAATTTTACATGTCATTTCTAAAAAGCTATAAAAAAACTAAGAAGATAATCTGGAAATGTAATTATTCTTATAAAAAGACAGCAAGCATAGGAATTTAAATATCGGGGCAGTTTTGATTAGCTTTTATCAGAGAGCACAAATCATAAGAAATAATTGTTTATCTTCTGGAAATTTAAGAGCTAGAAGGGACCTAAGGAAAAAAATCAAATTCAACTCCTATTTCCTCATTCCACAGATGAGCAGATGAGAGAAATTTGCTCAGGGTCACACAGCTACATTATGCCAAAATTCAAACCTAGTGCATTCCAATGCTCTCCATGCTACACCATGGTACCACTTCTCAACAAACTCTTCCTAGGCATCCTCCCATCTCTAGGATACTCAAAGTGAAAAGAAATATCTATAAAACATGGGAAAGTTGGAAAATAGATTCATTAGCCATTCATGTACACGGTGCAGTATAAACTACTCTTGTACCCTAAAGGTACATGTTTACTGTAGATCTTCAAAACAACAGAAAAAAAGTTTTGATTGATATTTCAAGTCTCATAGATGGTACTTCTAAATGAAAATACACAAATACTTACAAGCTTTAATAGTGGTCCCTAAAACATAGGCAATTATATTTTCCTGTCTTTAAAAATTCATAATGGCTACTATATAACAAAATATTTAGGGTAAGAACTGTTTCTCATCAGATCTCTATAGTACATACTTTAATGGCATGCAGTGCTGATGTCCACAATAAAAGAATATGTTTAAATGTCAAAAAAGGAATATATTCACAGGCAAAATAGATATTCAGTTATAAAAAGCCTTAATATTAGAGACAGAAAATGCCTCATACCATTTCAGAACCACATTTGCCGGAATGAACATTTCAGATGGGCTTGGTGTCATCTGGGCCTGAGAGACAGCAAATGATGAAGCAAAATTGTAGAAATTGTCCAACATCTTTTGTGTGAACTGAAAAGTTAATAATAGATTAATGGATTATACTAAATACTTCATTTAGAACTCAATATTTTTAAATTAAAAATGTTCTCACATTAACTTGTTCATAAACAGTGTCAGTTCTAAGACAGTCTAATGCTGAAAGTTGGCTGGGTGCGGTGGCTCATGCCTGTAATCCCAAAACTTTGGGAGGCTGAGGCAGGAGAATCACTTGAGGCCAGGCGTTCAAGACCAGCCTGT
This sequence comes from Hylobates moloch, assembly GCF_009828535.3. Lineage (NCBI taxonomy): Eukaryota > Metazoa > Chordata > Mammalia > Primates > Hylobatidae > Hylobates > Hylobates moloch. The sequence continues at coordinate 58,607,262 of NW_026652286.1, read as the reverse complement.
GCAACAAAGTAAGGCCCTGTCTCAAAAAAAAAAATCAAATAAATGAATAAAAAAGAATGTTAAGAGTAATCATACATACAATGACACTGTGAAATATGCTACTCACTTTGGGGAAAAAAAAAAGAAAAAATTTTTCTTCAAAATATTTTCTTTCATCTCCATGTCTGCATCCACTGTGTCCCTTCTCAATTATCACTCTCCTCAAATCAACCTGTTTTCTCACATAAAATAGTAACCATCTCTAAGAAGCCTTTTACCTGCCAGAAAGATAAGAGTTTACGTATTATAAAGGAGCAACTGGTTATTTCCATTGCTGGAAAGAAGATAAAGGCACCACTATTCCATTTCCTCTGTTTCCTAATCTGTTTCTTTTTTTCCCTTGACCCTAAAATGATCAAATTTACTAACATACTCCAAGTCTCCTTGGTAGAAGCTAGAAGTAAATGGATTCACATTTCCTGAGAATCAAATGGGCTTAAGTACTAACCCTAAAAGTAACTGAACTTCTGAAGATAATACTACCTTCTACTCACTCAAAAATAATCTTTCCAGCATCACTTTCTCAAATATACAAAATCAGCCATACTGTCTCTTCTCTACACAAGAGAATTGATCTTATTAGGTTTTTTTTATTTGGTTGTTGAATAATATGAAGGCAGTATAATCCAAGAGACTCTACTGTGAAGGCACCTGATTAATATCAAAAGCTCAGTAAAGTCACTAACAGTTTGTTCGTTTGTTTTTGAGACAGGGTCCCACTCTGTCACCCAGGCTGGAATGCAGTGGCACAATCATGGCTACACTGCAGCCTTGACCTCCCAGGCTCAAGTGATCCTTCTGCCTCAGCCTCCCAAGTAGCTGAGACTATAAGCATGCACCACCATGCCTGGGTAATTTTTTATCTTTTTATAAAGACAGGGTGTCACTATGTTACCCAGGCTGGTCTCAAAATTCTAGGCTCAAGCAATCCTCTCATCTCAGCCTCCCAAAGTGCTAGAGTTACAGGCATGTGCCACTGTACCCAGACTAAAGTCACAACTAAAAGATCAATATTAGGAAAAAAAATAATAAACAGCACTAAAGTCACAACTAAAAGATCAATATTAGGAAAAAAAATAATCAACAGCAGTCCTCCACACCAGTGACAATAATTTTTAAGTGTAACTTTAAAAAGATTCCATTCAGAATATAAACAAAGCATTTTCTCCAATACCTAGAAAAAATGCTAAGACAAACTAATAAGATTTTTGTGGAGAATATTATAAAGACTACTGAGAGACAGAAAAGAAAACAAAAGGACCTATATATACCATATTCAATGGAAAGATATACCATGTTCAATGGAAAGATATAACATGTCACATATGGGAAGACAATGTGGTAAAGGTGGCCAATTCTCCCCAAATTAAACCTATATATCCAATGTTATTACCAACAAAATTCCAACAAGTTTCTTCATGAAACTTGACAAGCTAATACTATTTCATGAACAAGCTGATATAATTATTATGAAGAATATCTACACAATTATTATGAAGAATACCTATACATATTTTGATGACTGTGAGGAGGAACTTGCCCCACTGGCAAAGAGACAGGCAAATAAACTAATTGGAATAAAAGAGAGAGCCCAGAAATAAACCTAAGCATATATGACAAAGATGCTATTACTCATGGTAAAAAAAAAAAAAAAAAAAAATGGGACTAATTACTCAATTCATGGGGCTGGGACTAGTTTTCCATAAGGGGAAAAATGAATTTAATTCCCTTACCATACTGCACACAAACATATTCAAAAAGTAAACCTTAAGGCTTTAAGAACTAAAAGAGAAGATCTTAGGCTCTGCTTGAGGCCAGGAGTTCGAGACCAGCCTGGGCAACATAGCGAGACCCCCACATCTCTATGCGCGTGTGCGCGCGCGCACACACACACACACACACACAAAGGGGCTGAGAGAGAGAGAAGAGAACATCTTTACATCTTTGCATATCAAGATAGAGAAGGATTTCTCAAACATTAAAAAACCCACAAATCCACAAATCATAAAAGAAACAATACATTTATCTATATACAAATATAGTATATCTGTATGTAAAAGTCACTACAAGCAATGTTAAAAGACAAGCACCATGCTAGAAGGAGAAAAATGCAATGTATTTACAAAGGATTATTATCCAGAACACATAAAGGCATCTTAGGTTTTTTTCCCAAAAGAGTAAATTTAAAAAGTGCCAAAAGCAATACAACAGAAAATTGGACAAAATATATAAAGTCAATTCCTATAAAAGGAAATACAAACACAGCCCAAAAGTGTGCAAAGATGCTCAATATCACCAGTAATCAAGAAACACAAACTAAATATGATATTCTAATTTTCACTCATCAGTTTGGCAAAATTTTAAAGGTCTGATAAATGTTAGTGAGAACATATGAAAAAGGAAATGAAAAAAACTTTGGCTCATTTATACAGTGGCATACTATGAAGCAATCAAAACAAAGTATATTCCATGTATCAACATAGATAAATCTTTAAAATAATGTTGAATGAACAACAGCAAGTTATACAGAATAATACTATTTATATTCATTTTTAAAACATACAAAAGAACAAATCAACAAGAAGGAAAAACAAAGGATTCAACACAGAAGAGAAACAAAAAGACTTTCTCTAGTAATGGTGAAAGGAAATAATACCTTGTCTATGGCTATACAATAGGTCCAGAGAATAGTCAGTCAACAGTAGAACAAAAAAGAAAGGACAGTCTGGGCAACATCATGAGGCCCCATCTCTACAAAAAATTAAAAAGTTAGGTGGGTTTGGTGATGCTTGCCTGTAGTCCCAGCTACTTGTGGAAAGATTGATTGAGCCTAGGAGTTTGAGGCTGCAGTAAGCGGTGATTGCACCACTGCGCTCCAGCCTAGGCGACAGAGTGAGACCTTGTCTCAAAAAAAAAAAAAAAAAAAAAGGGCCGGGCGCGGTGGCTCACGCCTGTAATCCCAGCACTTTGGGAGGCCGAGGCGGGTGGATCACGAGGTCAGGAGATCGAGACCATCCCGGCTAACAGGTGAAACCTCGTCTCTACTCAAAATACAGAAAAATTAGCCGGGCGTAGTGGCGGGCGCTTGTAGTCCCAGCTACTTGGGAGGCTGAGGCAGGAGAATGGCGTGAACCTGGGAGGCGGAGCTTGCAGTGAGCCGAGATTGCGCCACTGCACTCCAACCTGGGCGACAGAGCGAGACTCCGTCTCAAAAAAAAAAGGAGAATTCCAAGTGGAATGTTTCCGAGACCAATTTGAAACTGATATGTTTAAATAAACTGAATGAGAATTTACACTTAGTAGAGTTTGAGCATAAATTAGAAGTAGAAACATAGAAATCTATGCAAAGGAAAAAAATGAGGAAAAATGAAAAGTTATACAAGAAAAGAAATGTAATCATTGTACCACACATAGCTCAGTGCTGAAAAATATCTACCTTCTCATAATATTGTAAACTTTTAATACTGATTTAACAAAAATGTATACTGATAAGGTGAGGAGAAAAGAAGTGTGTACATGTTGGGAAGCAGGGAAGTGAGAGTTTCATCATGTCTTATATTAGTAAATAAATAGAAAATATCTATAACAGAAAAACTAACAGATTAAGCAAGGTTTTTTCTGATATATGGAAATAATAGACACTAGGAAAAATAGATTAAAAAGGGGAGGGGAGTTGAAGATCATAGCTTCTAAGGAGCAAAATAGAAGTAGAATGTAAGAGTCATAACAGAGGACAGCTGTTTCACATATTAAACTATTTGAGGCCTGGCACGGTGGCTCACGCCTGTAATCCCAACACTTTGGGAGGCCAAGGTGGGTGGATCACGAGGTCAGGAGTTTGAGACCAGCCTGACCAACATGGTGAAACCCCGTCTTTACTAAATATACAAAAATTAGCCAGGCCTGGTGGCACACGCCTGTAATCCCAGCTACTTGGGAGGCTGAGACAGGAGAATCGCTTGAACCGGGGAGGCGGAGGTTGCAGGAGCCGAGACCGCGCCATTGCACTCCAGCCTGGGCAACAGAGTGAGACTCCTTCTCAAAAAAACTTTGACTAATATCCAGAATCTACAAAGAACTTAAACAAATTTACAAGAAAAAAAAAACAAACAACCCCATCAAAAAGAGGGCAAAGGATATGAACAGACACTTCTCAAAAGAAGACATTTATGCAGCCAACAGATACGTGAAAAAACGCTGATCATCACTGGTCATCAGATGCAAATCAAAACCACAATGAGATACCATTTCACAACAGTTAAAATGGCGATCATTAAAAAGTCAGGAAACAACAGATGCTGGAGAGGATGTGGAGAAATAGGAATGCTTTTACACTGTTGGTTGGCCTATAAACTAGTTCAACCATTGTGGAAGACAGTGTGGCGATTCCTCAAGGATCTAGAACTAGAAATACCATTTGACCCAGTGATCCCATTAGTGGGTATATACCCAAAGGATTATAAATCATGCTGCTATAAAGACACATGCACACGTATGTTTACTGCGGCACTATTCACAATAGCAAAAATTTGGAACCAACCCAAATGTCCATCAATGACAGACTGGATTAAGAAAATGTGGCACATATACACCATCGAATACTATGCAGCCATAAAAAAGGATGAGTTCAAGTCCTTTGCAGGGACATGGATGAAGCTGGAAACCATCATTCTGAGCAAACTATTGCAAGGACAGAAAACCAAACTCCACATGTTCTCACTCATAGGTGGGAATTGAACAATGAGAACACTTGGACACAGGGCAGGGAACATCACACACGGCAGGTGGGCCTGTCGTGGGGTGGGGGAACAGGGGAAGGGATAGCATTAGGAGAAATACCTAATGTAAATGACGAGTTAATAGGTGCAGCAAACCAACGTGGCACATGTATACATATGTAACAAACCTGCACGTTTTGCACATGTACCCTAGAACTTAAAGTATAATAATAAAAAAAACCTATTTGACATTTAAACCAAATACATGTAATACTCATAAAAATTTGGAGTAACTAAGTAATTAAATTAGAAACATGTTTAAACACATACAGATAGTATTATACATATGTTGTAGATACACAGGAATTTTTTTAAGTTCTAAAATATGAATAGGAAAGATATAAAAAGTTAGAAGGTAAAAGGGAGGAAGAGAAGCAGGCAGCAGTGGGCTATACCTATAATGCCTTAATTTCTTTTTTAAAAATTAGTGGCAAATAAGACAAAATGTAACAGTTAAATCCAGGGGGAATTACACACTTCCTCCAGGGGGAAGTCTTAATGTATACCCCATCATAAAGAGAGCTCTGTAAAAACAGGTGTTATCCTATATTGTGGACCTATTTGTATCTATGCGTGCTTAGAAATGCCTGGTACGGGCTGGGCGCAGTGACTTATGCCTGAAATCCCAGCCCTTTGGGAGGCCAAGGTGGGCGGGTCACGAGATCAGGAGATCGAGACCATCCTGGCTAACAGAGCAAAACCCCGTCTCTACTAAAAAATACAAAAAAAAATTAGCTGGGCATGGTGGCGGGCGCCTATAGTCCCAGCTACTTGGGAGGCTGAGGCAGGAGAATGGCGTGAACCCAGGAGGCGGAGCTTGCAGTGAGGCGAGGTCGCGCCACTGCACTCCAGCCTGGGCTACAGAGCGAGACTCCGTCTCAAAAAAAAAAAGAAAAAGAAAAAAAGACATGCCTGGTACAGAGTAGTTACATCATAACTATTTGTGGATAATATAAGTTACTCTATTTTCTCTGTATTTAAAATATTTCATAATACATTTAATTAAAACTATAGTTTTATTTAAAAACTCAAATAATTTATAAACATGTACAGTAAAAAAGTCTTCTTACCTTTCTCCAGGGATAACATTTTAATGTGTATTTTGCAGACACTTTTAAAATACTGTCTACACAGGATACTATGATTATTTTATAGTTTGTTTTCAGCACAGCAGTGTATTTGTAAAATTATGGGAAAAAAACATTTTTGAGACCCAGAGTCTGTCATTCTCAATTCAGTCCATTTTCAAAGAGGTGACAAATCTACCTTTAAATTCATGACCACAACCTTCAAAAGTGCACCTCTGGTACTGCCAGGCAAACACATATGGTTTCCCTAATCCATTCACTCCTCCTCTGCTAGAAGACTTATTTAATAGTCTTTTTTTATTTCAATTTCTACTACCTCAGTCTTAGCTCATGATCGTCCTTTCTATTGCACTAAGCAAGAAGAAATCAGGAGAGAGCCTGCACAAGTTCTCATCACCACATCTACCAGCCTCCTGAATCTGTACCCATATATCCATTATCCTGTCTAAAGTGAACACCTCCATATATGCTATTTTCTACTCAAGGACACTGCTTTAGCAGTTCTCCTTGCTCTCCTACATCATCAATTTTTCGTGTTGACAATAGGCTAATAAGTCAGGAACAGAAAGACAAATAGCATGATTGATCTCACTTATATGTGGAATCTAAAAGTTGAACTTACAGAAGCAGAGAGTAGAATGGTGGTTGCCAGGGTTTGAAGAATGGAGGAGAAGGGAAAATGAGGACATGTTGGTCAAAGGGCACAAAGTTTCAGTTCAATGGAATGAATAAATTCTGAAAATCTATTGTACAGCATGGAGAATACAGTTACTATTAATGTATACTTGTAATTTGCTAAGAGATCAGATCTTAACTGTTCTCTACAAAAAAATGATGACTGTGTGAGGTGACAGATATGTTAAGTAGCTTGATTTTATTTCAAAATATAGGCTGGGTGCGGTGGCTCACACCTGTAATCCCAGCACTTTGGGAAGCCGAGGCAGGCAGATCACCTGAGGTCTGGAGTTCGAGACCAGCCTGGCCAACATGGCAATACCCTGTCTCTACTAAAAAAAAATACAAAACTTAGCCAGGTGTGGTGGCATGTGCCTGTAGTCCCAGCTACTCAGGAGACTGAGGCAGGAGAATCGCTTGAACCTGGGAGGCGGAGATTGCAGTCAGCCGAGATTGCGCCACTGCACTCCAGCCTGGGCAACAGAGCAAGACTCCATCTCTCAAAATCAAAATAAAACAAAACAAAATGTAAACATGTATCAAAAACATCACATTGTATACCCTAAGTTATATATGATTTAAACTTGTATATTATACCTTAATAAAGCAGTGGAGGGGGAGATAAAGAATGAAATGTGTGTTGCATTACCTGAGTGAATGAGTCAACTGAGGATACGGCAGCATTACCTACAGGGGTCTGCTGAGCCATACTATCCAATAATTCCACTGAAATTCCAATCTGAGCAACAGATGGAGTTCGGACAATATTCATGGCTCCAAAAGGATGTTGGCTTCCTTCTCCTGCAAGAAATTAACATATGCCACATATTTCAAATTTAACTTGTAGTCACATAATTTCCTTTGTAAATTTGTAAAGAACCTCTGATTTATTACATGAAAAAGTTTTCTTATGTCCAAGTTTGTCTCTTTTTAGATAAATGCAAAAGGTTAGTTTTTAGCATATTAACAAAGAATAAAAGAACTAAAAGTTTCCCACCAGAAAAATAGCTGTCACATTTCTAAAATGTATTGAAACTACTGCAGCTAGACACAGACAGTAACAGAGTGTGGGAAAAATAAATAATTAATATAGAAGACTCCCTTTAGCATTTCTTATAGAGCAGCTCTGCCAGCAATGACTTAGTTTTTGTTTATCTAGGAAAGTATTTCTCCTTCATCTCTAAAGACAGTTTTGCTGAATATATAATTCCTGGTTGAGAGCTTTTTTTTTTTTTTTCCCTTTCAGAACTCTGAATATGCCAATCCACTACCCTCTAGAAGACTATGGGGTCTCTGATGAGAAATCAGCTATTAATCTTATCAAGGATCCTTGTATGTGATGAGTTACTTCTCTTGATGCTTTCAACATTCTCTCTTCACCTTTTGACAGTGTGATTATCGTGTGTCTTGGTGTAGTTTATCCTACACCAAGCTGGAGTTTCTTGAGCTTCTTAAATGTGGTTAATGTTTTTCCCCAAATTTGAGAAGTTTCTGAGCATTATTTATTTAAATATTGTTTTAGCCTGTTCAGGCTGCTATAACAAAACACCATAAACTGGGTAGCTTATAAACAACGGAAATTTATTTCTCACAGTTCTGGAGGTTGGGAAGTCCAAGATCAAGGAACCGGCAGATTTGGTATCTGGTGAAGGCCCATTTTCTGGTTCAGACAGTGCCTTCTCACTGTGTTCTCACATGGTAGAAGGGCAAGTGATCTTCTTATTACTCTAAGAGTGGTAATCCCATTCATGAGGGCTCTACTCCCATGACCCAGTCACCATCCAAGTCCCTACCTCCCAATACCTTGGGGGTTAGGATTTCATCATATAAATTTAAAAGACCTCATCATATAAAAAGACACAAACATTCAGACCATAGCAAATATTCTTTCCAGCCCTCTCACCTTTCCATATGTTACTCTCATTACAGTGTCTGCTGTGCATGTTGGTGCCCTTGAGGGTGTCTCACAGGTCTCTAAGGGTCTGCTCTTCAAACTGGATATTCCAATTAATTTATCTTCGAATTCACTGATTCTTTCTTCTGTCTACTCAATTCTGCTATCTAAACCCTTTAGTGAACCGTTCAGTTACTGTACTTTTCAGCTATAAACTCTGTTTAGTTCCTTTTTATAATTTCTATATTGATATTCCCTATTTGATGATGTATCATTCTCCTGGTTTCCTTTAGCAATTTGAGCATAATAAAGACAGCTTACTTAAAGTCTTTGTATGTGCTTCCTTGGGGGAAGTTTCTGTTCGTTTCTTCTGTATAAGAGCCTTACTTTGTTTCTTTGTATGATTCATAATTTTTCGTAGAAAACTGGACATTTTGAATATTGCAATGTGACAACACTATAAATCGGATGTTTCCGCCTTCTAGGGGTTTGTTGTTGCTGTTTGTTGTAGTTGTTTCCTCATTTAATGACTTATCTAATTTTGTAAAGTCTGTTTCTTTGTTATGTGTGGCCAGTGAAGTCTCTGTTCCATTAGTTAGCAGTCTGCCAGTGATTAGAAAGAAATTTCCTTAAACCTCTGCAACCAAAAAATTCTGCTAGTCTTTGCAGATGGGCTCTGCATGTTGGGACATGCCTTCAGTATTCAGCCAGGCAGTTTATAACTCCACCTTAGTCTTCACTTCCTGCTTGTGCAGAGACTTAAAGTGAGCCAGAAGAGAGAGCTCTGGGTCTTCTCGGGTCTTTCCTGAGCATGCACAAAGCTCTGGGAATGCATATACCCTTCTAGATTACCAAGAATATGTCAGAGAATTTCAAAGCCCTTATTCCCCAAAGCATCTCATTCTCAACCTTTCTGGTTAGTTTTGGTTTACTCCAACTGTTTTCCTTTGCCTCAGCCAACAGTAACTAAAACATATGTCTGTAAATACTTTTAACAAACACCCCCAAGGTAGTTACTTTTCCATCAAGAGTTCCAAGTTAGGTGACATAAAGGCAGACCTCTTTTTTTTTAAACAGTCTTCTAGCAAGCCACCAGACAGATGAAAACAAGTTAATTACAATTCTTTCTGAATTAGGTCTATCCTGGTCCCTGTATCAGTACCAGGAATGGAGACTGTTATTTTCAAGGCTATCACTGAGCGGAGAAGCAGATGGGACCAGGGTAGCCAAATGCCACAAAGCTCACTGTTCTTACTGCGATTCAGTGTATTTTCTTGATTAAGTGTTCCCCTGATTGCTACAAGCTTTTGGTTAGTTACCAGAGTTCCAAACAAGTTGATTCTGGGTCAACACACAGTTGCTCATATCCTGTAATCCCAACACTTTCAGAGGCTGAGGCAGGAGGAATGCTTGAGCCCTGAAGTTTGAGACTAGCCTGGTCAACATGGGGAGACCCCATCTCTACAAAAATTAGCCAGGCGAGGTGGTGCATGCTTGCGGTCCTGGCTACTTGGGAGGTCGAGGTGGGAGGATTGCTTAGGCCTAGGATATTGAGGCTACAGTGAGCTGTGATATTCTGACAGTGTTGTTGCTTTTATGGAAGACTGGATTTTCTGGAGCTCCTTACTCTACCATTTGATTTCTTTAAATCTAGAATTATGCTAAAATCCAGAAAACATATCATTATCAAAGCATATCATCAAATAGATGCAAAAATAATAAATTATAAATTGTAATACAAAAACAGAAGAGCAAGCAAAATATATGACCTAGTCTTAATATAAAAAACAAATGTAAATTAGATCAAGTTCTTTAAAACACTGTTAACAGTAAATACAGCAGCTAATTTTTTTTAAGACTCTTTCTCAAAGCATCCCTCCTCCATGTAAATCAAGAGCCTAACACAAAACACAACTCAGAGGAAATATTCCTACAGGGAGCTAGTTCTTTACTCTCAGTATACAAAGGAAAAGCAGTCACTATCATTTGTTATTTGCATCTAATGGAAACTTTACACACACACACACACACACACACACACACACACACATTTTATAAAGCATGTTGAGAAGAAATCAGGAAATAGTGGAAAACAACTTTATTAGATTTTTTCTAAGTATTTAAGTATAGCAAATCCAGATAGTCATTCCACATTTTCCTTGTTTTTAAGATATAGCCGAAATGGGCTATGTCCTGTGAATACAACTGCCCATCAACCATCATGGATAAACATGGAACACATCCATCTTATGGAACACATCCATTTTATAAATTTCATAAGTCAGATATCTAATATTAAAGTTACAGCTTATGGTTGTATCTTGTTCTTTTTTTGGCATCTACATTGCCATAATATAATACCTGAAAGCTTGAAGTTTTGAAACCTTTAACGGCTCACAATTTGTTGACGGAAGGATGGCTATCCTCTGATCTATATTTTGCAAAATATTTTCATTTGTAGATTTAAAACCATTATTTAGAATGATCAAGCCAATGATTTTTTTTTTCATTCCTACACCTATTTCCTTCCAATCACTATTGTATACACCCCTGCTTTCAGCATTTGTCTACTTATAAAACCATATCCAGTCTATTTTGGAGCACAAATATAAGAGATAAAAGAATAGCAGAACACATCCTTTACTACTTGTCCATGACAAAATATTATGAGAGAAATTCCTTCTTCTTAAATGACTGAATAGAATACCATATTTATTTTTTCTTCTTTTTTTTTTTTTTTTTTTGTTGTTGTTGTTGAGACAGAATCTCACTCTGTTGCCCAGGCTGGAGTGCAGTGGGACGATCTTGGCTCAATGCAACCTCCGCCTCCTGGGTTCAAGCAATTCTCATGCCTCAGCCTCCCGAGTAGCTGGGATTACAGGCCTGTGCAACTATGCCTGGCTAATTTTCAAATTTTTAGTGGAGACAGGGTTTCACCATGTTGGCCAGGCCAATCTGGAACTCCTGACATCAAGTGATCCACCCATCTCGGCCTCCCAAAGTGCTGGGATTACAGACATGAGCCACCACACCTGGCCTCATATTTTCTCTTGATCCTTAAAAATACACTGTTCAATCATCAAATTTTTAGTTGAGAAAACTCATATGATGAGATCTTATTTGAAGATTCATGGTAGGTAATTTTGCTTATATGATCCACTTTACCATCGTCATCAGTGTAGAATGTACCTTTTAGTATTCATTTTCTGATTTGTCTAATAATTGTGAAACTTCTTCCTCTGTCAATTTTCTTCTCTTTGCCATTATGAACAAAATATTTAAAAGTATGAATTTACATTCTGTTCAATAAAAGCTAAAAAGAGACCATAAAGATGGTGTCTCCAGTCTCCTTTTATATTACTTAAAAGATGGCATAATCTTTTGGGCAATGCAACATGAAAATTGTAGGTTAATGCAATGACAAACCAAGGCCCACAGGCCAAATCAGTCCCACAACCTATTTTGTATGACGTGGGAGCTAAGAATGGTTTTTAAATATTTAAAGGGTTGTTTAAGAGTAATATGCCACAGAGATCAAATATAGCCCACAATGCCTACAATATTTTCTAACTGATCCTTCACAAAAAAGTTTGCCAACTTCTACTCTAGCTAATTCCAACATTTTTCTTTTTTTATTTTAGACCCTTTTTGTAAGTATAGTTTTGATGAGTACTGATAAAATAATTTCCTGGATGAAATAACAAAATGCTTCAATATATAGGTAAAATAAGACCAGTAATATCCCCAAATGCTTCTTAGATTTACAAAGTGGTCCATATGGTAATTGCAAGATAAAATGAGTTTTATTATATTAAAAAACATATAAGTAAATGTTATCTCTATTCTTTATTTTTTTTTTCCTCTCTGTGCTTTAGAAGACCTCTACAAAAGAATAAAACTCATGAAGTACCAATCCTTCTAATGGATAAACATGCTCAAAAGAGAAATTTAAAAATTAAAAGTAAGTCCACTGGTTGAGATGTCTGTAAGTGTGCATAGCAGCAAAGAGATGAGGACTAAAGAAAACAGTTATGGGCCGGGCACGGTGGCTCACGCCTGTAATCCCAGCACTTTGCGAGGCCGAGGCGGGCAGATCACGAGGTCAGGAGATCAAGACCATCCTGGCTAACACGGTGAAACCCCATCTCTACTAAAAAAATAAAAAATAATTAGCCGGGCATGGTGGCAGGTGCCTGTAGTCCCAGCTACTCGGGAGGCTGAGGCAGGAGAATGGCGTGAACCCAGGAGGCGGAGCGCCACTGCACTCCAGTCTGAGCGACAGAGCAAGACTCCGTCTGAAAAAAAAAAAAAAAAAACAGGGCAAAAAGAAGGAATTCACTATGCAGTAGCATTTCACTATGATGACATAGCTAAAAAACTACACAGAAACAACTTAAATATGCCTGCTTGAAAGCATTCCTAGTACTGAATATACAAATTTAGAAATATGTATTTCTAAAAACTCCTTGCTTCATTTCTATTGATACCTAGACAAACCTGAAATTACATTTTCACTAATGTATATTCTAAGACCTATGTGACTCTCAAAGGTTTATCAATAATTTTAAACCAGATAAAAATATAATTTATCTGATACCGTAGTATGTCTGAAATGTACTTAATGAAGCAAGTATCTAAAGTCCATCACTGTGCTCTATAGAGCACAAAATAAAAGATATAAAACATCCCTATTCTCAAAAAGCTTACACCCTAATGTGGCGGGGGAGGGAAGGAAGTAACAGTCACGTAACCATTCTGAACTGGTTTCATTATCTGGGCAATTTCTTTTCTTTTTGAGACAGAGTCTAGCTTTGTTGCCCAGGCTGGAGTGCTGTGGTGTGATCTTAGCTCACTGCAACCTCTGCCTCCCAGGTTCGAGGGATACTCCTGCCTCATATTCCTGAGTAGCTGAAATTAGAGGTGTATGCCACCACACCCAGCTAATTTTTGTATTTTTAGTAGAGACGGGGTGTCACCATATTGGCCAGGCTGGTCTCGAAGTCCTGATCTCAAATGATCCGCCTGCCTTGGCCTCCCAAAGTGCTGGGATTACAAGCATGAGCCACTACACCTGGCCCTATCTGGGTAATTTCTAACATCCTTTCTAGTGCTGACATTCTATGATTTTACGAAAATATAACAACCATTTATTGAGTAACAACTGTTTACAAGGTACTACTATACATTTGTGTAGATTATCCCTAATTTAAAAAAAACTTGTACTGCAGGTATTATCTCCATTTTACCTGAATTCTCCTCTGTAATTAAAGGTCTTGGTCAAGATTATACAACCATTAATGAGTATCACTGAGATCCATAAAGAAAGCATATCACTGTTCATAGCTGTTACAGGTTTTTAACAGATGTTTATGTTGTTATAAGTGGAAACCAATATTCAGTTGACCCTCTATCTGAATACTGAAAAGACTATCAAGTTTTCTCATGCATCTGACAATTTATGATACTGCTAAGGCTAGAAACTACTTTCAGAACTTTGGTAAGATATTTTAAGAAAAAAAATTTCAAAAAGTACTGACAGTACAAATATAGAACTAGAAAAAAATACTTTAGGTACAAGTGATTTCTAATTTGTCAGAAAAGCAGGCTAAGGCTAGTCAAAGAACTTCACTGAGGAGACTTACGTAGTCCATTGAGAAAATTCTCAGGACAACCTGGACCTGATCATGAAATGCTTCTCTGGACCAGATTAAATCAAAACAAAAGTGAGTAAATTATATTTTTGCTTCTTGTTATTCAACTCTGAAGGATGTGCAAACTCTAGACTTTGAAGAAAATATGCAGAGTATCTAAATAGAGCTTTTGGCTTCCTGTTATCTAACTCCCTTGCATGCTATCAAGGACTGCAATGTTGAATTTTGGTACGAATATGATGAGATGAAGATAAATATCCTTAATTCAAAATAAGTCACCAAGATTTTTGCCCTAAAGTTTTTGTCATTATATTCAGAACTTCATTAAGTGGGGTGACAAGGAAAACTTGCTCGTAGGAGACAAGACCCTATAAAAATTACCAAGTCTGGTTTCATAGTTGTCAAATATAAACGTTTATTTCTGTAATATTAATTCTTGGAACACTGTGAAAATTTAACAATGTATATTGTAATCCCTAGAGGAACCACTAAAAAACTAATGCAAAGGTATACAGCGAAAGAACCAAAGATTTATGGGCTAAAAAACATGCAATCCAAAAGAATGCCAAAAAAGGAGAGAAAAAAAAATAACAGCAAGATAAAAATATAAACCTAACCATATAAATAACTGTAAATATTAATGGACTAAACACCCTACTTAAAAAGCAGAGACTAAGAATAAGTTAATAAAAGAAAAGGCAGCACCAAACTACATGCTATTTAAGAGACAGAGATTTACATTAAAAGCAAAAGGTAAAAGTATGTTATAAAGGAAATTTATGTTAAAAGAAAAAATATAGCATGTAAACACTATAAGAAAGCTGGAGAAGCTATAAATTTTAGATGAAGCAGACTTTGAGACAGTATTATTACTGGAGATAAAAGATTTCATATTGGTAAAAGAAACAATTCATCAATTTATACAAACTCAGAAAGGAGAGGAAGAAAAAACCATTGTTATGCATTTATGTTTATCTCATTGCACTCTTACCACTTCTATTCAAAATGGTGTCCGAAGGCCTAGACAACACCATAAGGCAAAAAGAAAAAAAAAAAAAAGAAATCACAGGCATAAAAATTGAAAAGAAAGAAGTAAAAAGTTTTTTTCATACACACGATCATCTGTACAGAAAATCCTAAAGCTACTAGAGCTAATTAGGGAGTTTAACAAGATATTCAATATATTATACCCTTTCCTTCATCCTTCAGGATACAAAGCCAGTATACAAAAATCAATTGTACTTCTATAATACTAGCAACAAATAATTGGAAATTTAAGATGTTTTGAGATTTAGAAAAAAAGCCAAAATGCCCAACAAGGAATGGGTAATCAAACCACAGCTTACCAACAAAATATAATTCTAGACTACCAATTTAAAACAAATAGGAAAAAAAGTGGGTGGACTATATCCTCCAGATCACCGTTTCTGAAAGCTTTTTTTTTTTTTAACTCATCACGTTTTCCTTTTAAATAAAGATAAAAATCTCATCGTCTTTTCCTATCTTAACTCATCTAAACATAAGAATGTATCTGTTCATCACTTTACTTGGTTAATAGGAAAGGAGTGGAGGAAAAGAAAGGGTAACTAAACATTTAGTACTTTTGGAACCCATCAAAATTTCATAACCCATTATGAGGTAATATTAAGTAAAAATGGCTGAAAACAGCAGTTACAAGCATGTGAGGAGCAGGCATGCGCATGCACACACACACACACACACACACACAAAACACAATGGAAAGAAATGTGGGGCTGAGCACAGTGGCTCACGCCTGTGATCCCAGCACTTTGGGAGGCCAAGGCAGGTGGATTACTCAAGACCAGGAGTTCAAGACCAGCCTAGCCAACATGGTGAAACCTCGTTGCTACTAAAAATACAAAATAGGGTCAGGTGTGGTGGCTCACGCCTGTAATCCCAGTACTTTGGAAGGCCGAGGCAGGAGGATCACGAGGTCAGGCGTTCAAGACCAGCCTGGCTAAGATGGTGAAACCCCGTCTCTACTAAAAAGACAAAAATTAGCCGGGCATGGTGGCAGGTACCTGTAATCCCAGCCACTCAGGAGGCTGAGGCAGAGAATTGCTTGAACCTGGGAGGCAGAGGGTGCAGTGAGCATACAACTCCAAGAGGTTGCATGCCACTGCACTCCAGCCTGGGCAACAGAGCGAGACTCCGTCTCAAAAAAAAAAAAAAAAAAACATTAGCTGTGCATGGCGGTGCGTGCCTGTAGGCCCAGCTACTCAGGAGGCTGAGGCACAAGAATCACTTGAACCCGGGAGGCGGAAGTTGTAGTGAGCTGAGATCGTGCCTCTGCACTCCAGCCTGGGTGACAAAGTGAGACTCCGTCTCAAAAAAAAAAAAAAGAAAAGAAATGTAAATGTTGTTTTCTCCTTAAATTTACTTTAGGAAAGGCAAATACTACACTTAGAATAGTAAACGAAAAATCTGAGTATCTAGATCCTAATTCCTGCTCTATTTCAGGAACACTAAAAACTTTCTAGATTTCAAGAGCCTTAACAGTAAAATTAAGGAATTAATTATTTTACGGCCTTTCATTCTGATATTTCATGGCTTTCTGTTATACTTGGCAGGGATATGCTCTATTAGTTTTTCACGTAGTACGAAGTACACTGTACCTTTACTAAGATTCTAAAAACTGTCATGACAATCATGATCCATTACTCATTCAGGATCCTTCCTCCTATACCATTTGTTTTAAAGGCCATTTTAATCCAGGAACTTAGTTCCACTTCTAGGAGTTTCTTCTACAGAAATACAGTACTAGAAACTATGTACAAAGATATGTGTAAGAATATTTATTGTAGCATTACTAGTAAAACAATTAAAAAATGGAAACCCAGATTTCCATTAATACGGAATTAAAGTACAGTATTGCCATATAACATATACCTGTTTGAAAGCAGTAGATCTATGCATACCCACTAAAAGTTAGCAGACTCTCTGAGCAAAAAAGTTAACTTCTCTGAAATTCAGTGTCTTGAAAACCAGAGGCTTGGCTGGGCACAGTGGCTCACGCCTGTAATCCCAGCACTTTGAGAGGCCAAGGCGAGTGGATCACGAGGTCAGGAGATCAAGACCATCCTGGCCAAGATGGTGAAACCCCGTCTCTACTAAAAATACAAAAAATTAGCCAGGCGTGGTGGCAGGTGCCTGTGGTCCCAGCTACTTGGGAGGCTGAGGCAGGAGAATGGCGTGAACCCGGGAGGCGGAGCTGGCACTACACTCTAGCCTGGGTGACAGAGCAAGACTCTGTCTCAAAAAAAAAAAGAAAGAAAAGAAAACCAGAGGCTTATTAACACCAACCTCTTGAAGATGGCCGATTAGGAACAGCTCCAGTCTACAGCTCCCAGCACGAGCAACGCAGAAGACGGGTGATTTCTGCATTTCCATCTGAGGTACCGGGTTCATCTCACTAGGGAGTGCCAGACAGTGGGTGCAGGACAGTGGGTGCAGCGCACCGTGCGCGAGCCAAAGCAGGGCGAGGCATTGCCTCACTCGGGAAGTGCAAGGGGTCAGGGAGTTCCCTTTCCTAGTCAAAGAAAGGCGTGACAGACAGCACCTGGAAAATCGGGTCACTCCCACCCTAATACTGCGCTTTTCCAACGGGCTTAAAAAACGGCACACCAGGAGATTATATCCCGCACCTGCCTCGGGGGGTACTATGCCCACGGAGTCTCACTGATTGCTAGCACAGCAGTCTGAGATCAAGCTGCAAGGTGGCAGCTAGGCTGGGGGAGGGGCGCCTGCCATTGCCCAGGTTTGATTAGGTAAACAAAGCAGCAGGGAAGGTCAAACTGGGTAGAGCCCACCACAGCTCAAGGAGGCCTGCCTGCCTCTGTAGGCTCCACCTCTGGGGGCAGGGCACAGACAAACAAAAAGTCAGCAGTAACCTCTGCAGACTTAAATGTCCCTGTGTGACAGCTTTGAAGAGAGTAGTAGT
This sequence comes from Hylobates moloch, assembly GCF_009828535.3. Taxonomy (NCBI): domain Eukaryota; kingdom Metazoa; phylum Chordata; class Mammalia; order Primates; family Hylobatidae; genus Hylobates; species Hylobates moloch. Next base: position 58,589,176 of record NW_026652286.1, on the reverse strand, counting down.
TCTCCCAGCACGCAGCTGCAGATCTGGGAACAGGCAGACTGCCTCCTCAAGTGGGTCCCTGACCCCCGAGCAGCCTAACTGGGAGGCACTCCCCAGTAGGGGCAGACTGACACCTCACACGGCCGGGTACTCCTCTGAGACAAAACTTCCAGAGGAACGATCAGACAGCAGCATTTGTGGTTCACCAAGATCCACTGTTCTACAGCCAACGCTGTTCTGCAGCCACTGCTGCTGATACCCAGGCAAACAGGGTCTGGAGTCGACCTCTAGCAAACTCCAACAGACTGCAGCTGAGGGTCCTGTCTGGTAGAAGGAAAACTAACAAACAGAAAGGACATCCACACCAAAAACCCTTCTGTACAACACCATCGTCAAAGACCAAAAGTAGATAAAACCACAAAGATGGGGAAAAAACAGAGCAGAAAAACTGGAAATTCTAAAAAGCAGAGCGCCTCTCCTTCTCCAAAGGAACACAGTTCCTCACTAGCAACAGAACAAGGCTGGACGGAGAATGACTTTGACAAGTTAAGAGAAGAAGGCTTCAGACGATCAAACTACTCCGAGCTACAGGAGGAAATTCAAACCAATGGCAAAGAAGTTAAAAACTGTGAAAAAAAATTAGACGAATGGATAACTAGAACAATCAACGCAGAGAAGTCCGTAAAGGAGCTGACGGAGCGGAAAGCCAAGGCTCGAGAACTACATGAAGAATGCAGAAGCCTCAGGAGCTGATGCGATCAACTGGAAGAAAGGGTATCAGTGATGGAAGACGAAATGAATGAAATGAAGTGAGAAGGGAAGTTTAGAAAAAAAGAATAAAAAGAAATGAACAAAGCCTCCAAGAAATATGGGACTATGTGAAAAGACCAAATCTACGTCTGATTGGTGTACCTAAAACTGACGGGGAGAATGGAACCAAGTTGGAAAACACTCTGCAGGATATTATCCAGGAGAACTTCCTCAATCTAGCAAGGCAGGCCAACATTCAGATTCAGGAAATACAGAGATCACCACAAAGATACTCCTCGAGAAGAGCAACTCCAAGACACATAATTGTCAGATTCACCAAAGTTGAAATGAAGGAAAAAGTGTTAAGGGCAGCCAGAGAGAAAGGTCAGGTTACCCACAAAGGGAAACCCATCAGACTAACAGCGGATCTCTCGGCAGAAACTCTACAAGCCAGAAGAGAGTGGGGGCCAATATTCGACATTCTTAAAGAAAAGAATTTTCAACCCAGAATTTCATATCCAGCCAAACTAAGCTTCATAAGTGAGGGAGAAATAAAATCCTTTATAGACAAACAAATGCTGAGAGATTTTGTCACCACCAGGCCTGCCCTAAAAGAGCTCCTGAAGGAAGCACTAAACATGGAAACGAACAACCGGTACCAGCCACTGCAAAAACATGCCAAAATATAAAGACTATCAAGGCTAAGAAGAAACTGCATGAACTAACGAGCAAAATAACCAGCTAACATCACAATGACAGGACCAAATTCACACAGAACAATATTAACTTTAAATGTAAATGGGCTAAATGCTCCAATTAAAAGACAAAGACTGGCAAACTGGATAAAGAGTCAAGACCCATCAGTGTGCTGTATTCAGGAAACCCATCTCACGTGCAGAGACACACATAGGCTCAAATTAAAGGGATGGAGGAAGATCTACCAAGCAAATGGAAAACAAAAAAAGGCAGGGGTTGCAATCCTAGTCTCTGATAAAACAGACTTTAAACCAACAAAGATCAAAAGACACAAAGAAAGCCATTACATAATGGTAAAGGGATCAATTCAACAAGAAGAGCTAACTATCCTAAACATATATGCACCCAATACAGGAGCACCCAGATTCATAAAGCAAGTCTACAAAGAGACTTAGACTCCCACACAATAATAATGGGAGACTTTAACATCCCACTGTCAACACCAGACAGATCAACAAGACAGAAAGTTAACAAGGATACCCAGGAATTGAACTCAGCTCTGCACCAAGCAGACCTAATAGACATCTACAGAACTCTCCACCCCAAATCAACAGAATATACATTTTTTTCAGCACCACACCACACCTATTGCAAAATTGACCACATAGTTGGAAGTAAAGCACTCCTCAGCAAATGTAAAAGAACAGAAATTATAACAAACTGTCTCTCAGACCACAGTGCAATCAAACTAGAACTCAGGATTCAGAAACTCACTCAAAACCGCTCAACTACATGGAAACTGAACAACCTGCTCCTGAATGACTACTGGGTACATAACGAAATGAAGGCAGAAATAAAGATGTTTTTTGAAATCAATGAGAACAAAGTCACAACATACCAGAATCTCTGGGACACATTCAAAGCAGTGTGTAGAGGGAAATTTATAGCATTAAATGCCCACAGGAGAAAGCAGGAAAGATCCAAAATTGACACCCTAACATCACAATTAAAAGAACTAGAAAAGCAAGAGCAAACACATTCAAAAGCTAGCAGAAGGCTAGAAATAACTAAAATCAGAGCAGAACTGAAGGAAATAGAGATACAAAATACTCTTCAAAAAATTAATGAATCCAGGAGCTGGTTTTTTGAAAAGATCAACAAAATTGATAGACTGCTAGCAAGACTAATAAAGAAGAAAAGAGAGAAGAATCAAATAGATGCAATAAAAAATGATAAAGGGGATATCACCACTGATCCCACAGAAATACAAACTACCATCAGAGAATACTACAAACACCTCTACGCAAATAAACTAGAAAATCTAGAAGAAATGGATAAATTCCTCGACAAATACACCCTCCCAAGACTAAACCAGGAAGAAGTTGAATCTCTGAATAAACCAATAACAGGCTCTGAAATTGTGGCAATAATCAATAGCTTACCAACCAAAAAAAGTCCAGGACCAGATGGATTCACAGCTGAATTCTACCAGAGGTACCAGGAGGAGCTGGTACCATTCCTTCTGAAACTATTCCAAGCAATAGAAAAAGAAGGACTCTTCCCTAACTCATTTTATGAGGCCAGCATCATCCTGATACCAAAGCCTGGCAGAGACACAACCAAAAAAGAGAATTTTAGACCAATATCCTTGATGAACATTGATGCAAAAATCCTCAATAAAATACTGGCAAACCGAATTCAGCAGCACATCAAAAAGCTTATCCACCATGATCAAGTGGGCTTCATCCCTGGGATGCAAGGCTGGTTCAACATATGCAAATCAATAAATGTAATCCAGCAATATAAACAGAACCAAAGACAAAAACTACATGATTATCTCAATAGATGCAGAAAAGGCCTCTGACAAAATTCAACAACCCTTCATGCTAAAAACTCTCAATAAATTAGGTATTGATGGGACGTATCTCAAAATAATAAGAGCTATCTATGACAAACCCACAGCCAATATCATACTGAATGGGCAAAAACTGGAAGCATTCCCTTTGAAAACGGGCACAAGACAGGGATGCCCTCTCTCACCACTCCTATTCAACACAGTGTTGGAATTTCTGGCCAGGGCAATTAGGCAGGAGAAGGAAATAAAGGGTATTCAATTAGGAAAAGAGGAAGTCAAATTGTCCCAGTTTGCAGATGACATGATTGTATATCCAGAAAACCCCACTGTCTCAGCCCAAAATCTCCTGAAGCTCATAAGCAACTTCAGCAAAGTCTCAGGATACAAAATCAATGTGCAAAAATCACAAGCCTTCTTATACACCAATAACAGGCAAACAGAGAGCCAAATCATGAGTGAACTCCCATTCACAATTGCTTCAAAGAGAATAAAATACCTAGGAATCCAACTTACAAGGGATGTGAAGGACCTCTTCAAGGAGAACTACAAACCACTGCTCAATGAAATAAAAGAGGATACAAACAAATGGAAGAACATTCCATGCTCATGGGTAGGAAGAATCAATATCGTGAAAATGGCCATACTGCCCAAGGTCATTTATAGATTCAATGCCATCCCCATCAAGCTACCAATGATTTTCTTCACAGAATTACAAAAAACTACTTTAAAGTTCATATGGAACCAAAAAAGAGCCCGCATCGCCAAGTCAATCCTAAGCCAAAAGAACAAAGCTGGAGGCATCACGCTACCTGACTTCAAACTATACTACAAGGCTACAGTAACCAAAACAGCATGGTACTGGTACCACAACAGAGATATAGACCAATGCAACAGAACACAGCCCTCAGAAATAATGCCACATATCTACAACCATCTGATCTTTGACAAACCTGACAAAAACAAGCAATGGGGAAAGGATTCCCTATTTAATAAATGGTGATGGGAAAACTGGCTAGCCATATGTAGAAAGCTGAAACTGGATCCCTTCCTTACGCCTTACACAAAAATTAATTCAAGATGGATTAAAGACTTACATGTTAGACCTAAAACCATAAAAACCCTAGAAGAAAACCTAGGCAATACCATTCAGGACATAGGCATGGGCAAGGACTTCATGTCTAAAACACCAAAAGCAATGGCAACAAAAGCCAAAATTGACAAATGGGATCTAATTAAACTAAAGAGCTTCTGCATAGCAAAAGAAACTACCATCAGAGTGAATAGGCAACCTACAAAATGGGAGAAAATTTTCGCAACCTACTCATCTGACAAAGGGCTAATAAGAATCTACAATGAACTCAAACAAATTTACAAGAAAAAAACAAACAACCCCATCAAAAAGTGGGCGAAGGATATGAACAGACACTTCTCAAAAGAAGACATTTATGCAGCCAAAAAACACATGAAAAAATGCTCATCATCACTGGCCATCAAAGAAATGCAAATCAAAACCACAATGAGATACCATCTCACACCAGTTAGAATGGCCATCATTAAAAAGTCAGGAAACAACACGTGCTGGAGAGGATGTGGAGAAATAGGAACACTTTTACACTGTTGGTGGGACTGTAAACTAGTTCAACCATTGTGGAAGTCAGTGTGGCGATTCCTCAAGGATCTAGAACTAGAAATACGATTTGACCCAGCCATCCCATTACTGCGTATATACCCAAAGGATTATAAATCATGCTGCTATAAAGACACATGAACACGTATGTTTATTGCAGCACTATTCACAATAGCAAAGACTTGGAACCAACCCAAATGTCCAACAACGATAGACTGGATTAAGAAAATGTGGCACCTATACACCATGGAATACCATGCAGCCATAAAACATGATGAGTTCATGTCCTTTGTAGGGACATGGATGAAACTGGAAACCATCATTCTCAGCAAACTATAGCAAGGACAAAAAACCAAACACCGCATGTTCTCACTCATAGGTGAGAACTGAACAATGAGAACACATGGACACAGGAAGGGGAACATCACACTCCGGGGACTGTTGTGGGGTGGGGGGGAGGGGGGAGGGATAGCATTAGGAGATATACCTAATGCTAAATGACGAGTTAATGGGTGCAGCACACGAACATGGCGCATGTATACATATGTAACAAACCTGCACATTGTGCACATGTACCCTAAAACTTAAAGTATAATAATTAAAAAAATTAAAAAAAAAAACGCCAACCTCTTAAGGTTGATGTGAAAGATAAATATATAATACAAATGAAAACCTAGTACACTGCATTACACATAGCAGATATTCAATATATGCTACCCTTTCATTCATTTTTCAATCATTATAACACCTTCCTAATTGGTTTCTCTGCCTCTAGTCTTAATAAGATTCCCCAAGCCATTCCAGACAATTCTTTTCCCAAAACACCATTTTGTTTTGGTTTGGTTTGGTTTTAGAGAAGAGATCTCACTATGTTGACCCATGCCAGTCTCAAACTCCTAGGCTCAAGCAATCCTCCCACCCCAGCCTCCCGAGTAGTTAGGACTACAGGCACACGCCACCATGCCCAGCTCTAAAACACCATATTAAGATCTTGCTCAAACACTTGCTTACAAGAAAAAATTTAAACCCCACAAAGCATGACCATCCATACGACAGTCCCAATTTACCTTTAAAACCTCACCTTTCACTCCACCCAAACAGGAACCTATCATGCCACCCTTAAAAGTCTTCTCCTCACTGTCATTTGAAGATGCACTGCATTATTTCTAGTTTTATGACTTTAATCATCTCCAAGTGTGATTCCCATCCACCCACTTCCGCCCCATCCAAATCTTATTCATATTTCAAGTTCATGCTCCAGTCTAGTCTTCCATAGAGACATTCTCATTTATCTCAGCTCACTATTCTGTCTCCTCTGAACAATGTCTTGGTGTGATATTTAATATTCACACACACATGCAGATGCTGAAAGTAGGCATCAAGTAGACGTTCAATAATTACCTGATGAATGAGAACACAACAAAGTCTTAACTACATAAACAGATACATTTTTCTTCTGTAATTTACTTAACAGAAAGGCCTAAAGTAACTTCCCAAGCTTTCACAATGTAAATAGATAGTTACATAATACAACAAAAGACCTTATAGCCACACATATTAGAGTACCTGCAGGTTCCCATTTTTTATTTTATTATTTATTTATTTATTTATTATTTTGAGATGGAGTCTCCCTCTGTCGCCCAAGCTGGAGAGCGGTGGCACGATCTTGGCTCACTGCAACCTCCGCCACCTGGGTTCAAGCGATTCTCCTGCCTCAACCTTGAGAGTAGCTGGGATTACAACCATGCACCACCATGCCCAGCTAATTTTTGTATTTTTAGTGGAGACAGGGTTTTGCCATGTTGGCCAGGCTGGTCTTGAACTCCTGACCTCAAGTGATCTGCCTGCCTCAGCCTCCCAAAGTGCTGGGATTACAGGCATGAGCCACAGGCCCGGCCTAAAGTTTTTAGTTAAATGTCCCTTCTATATTACAGAGACCAAAACCAGCATCTAAAGCCAAAACTGTGAGGAACCTGTTTAAACCTTCCCAAATTTTCCAACTACCAAACCTTATCTAAGCATGTGCCTTTTTTTTTTTCCGAGACGGAGTCTCGGTCTGTTGCCCAGGCTGGAGTGCAGTGGTGCCATCTCGGTTCACTGCAACCTCCGCCTCCCAGGTTCAAGCCATTCTTCTGCTTCAGCCTCCTGAGTAGCTGGGACTACACGTGCACACCACCACGCCCAGCTAATTTTTGTATTTTTAGTAGAGATGGGGTTTCACCATATTGGCCAGGCTGGTCTCAAACCCCTGACCTCATGATCCACCCGCCTAGGCCTCCCAAAATGCTGGGATTACAGGTGTGAGCCACCGCACCCAGCCACATGTGCCACTTTTTTGTTATTTTAGGATTTCATATCCCATGTTCAAAAAAAAAAAGTTTCTTCTTGTTTCTTAGTATCAAAACATTTATTTTATGTTTTCAAATTTAGTCCTACCTGAGTTCTTAACCATCACCCACAGATTGTTCCAGCAACAGGGTAAAATGTATTTATCACATAACTCCTTTTCAGAACCCAGGAGTCACAAAGAATCATCCCTCGAGCAAAACAAAACTCGCAGTAACTGGCTTTAAGACACCCTACAAGTACATGTAATTCTCCCAATAGAGCTCTCTTGACCTCTCCAGCCAAAACTGTTCTGTGTGAAGTTAAGAAATCTGTTCACATCACATCATCCAGTACAGAATCATAAGCACTGCCAACATTTTTCTTTTTTTCTTTTTTTTTGAGACAGGGTCTCACTTTGTCATCCAGGCTGGAGTACAGTGGTCCGATCTTGGCTCACTGCAGCTTCATCCTCCTAGGCTCAAGTGATCCTTCCACTTCAACCTCCTAAGTAGTGGGACTATAGGCATGTACCACCATGCCTGGCTAATTTTTTTATTTTTTGTAGAGACAGATTCTCACTGTGTTACGCAGACTGGTCTGGAACTCCTTGGCTCAAGTGATCCATCCACCTCAACCTCCCAAAGTGCTGAAATTACAGGCGTAAGCCACCATACCTGGCCCCAAATTTCTTAACATGAAATTTGTTTCACTGGAATAACTCTCTACCCTCCAGCTCCCATAAAATTATGCTAGACTTGTTACTTAATAAATTCTCAGTTCAATCAAGTGCCTGAAGTTACTTCAGCAAGCCTCTCCCTAACCCTGATGTGCTAGTTAGCTAGGTTTTCCCAATATAATCAAACTTAAACCCACAAGCTTGAAAGGGCACCTGAAAGGTTGAAAAATATAAACCTATTACAAATTCACCTATTCTTATATTTTAATGATATACCATTTCCTACTATGAATACTAGGTCTAATCTATTATATATAAATTAAGAATTCTGATAGTTCAAACATTCAAAAAGTTTTCCAAACAACTAGTAAAGAACCACCCAAAACATTTTAATAGCATTTTATCATTTGTTTAATGTTGGTATGCACTAAGTCTCTAAATATATTAAGTTGCTTTATTTTTCTCTAATAAAACATTGTGCTTTACCATCACAAATATTGCCCTGAAAATTTGTTTTCATGAATAAAACTATGAATAGTCTTGTTATAATGGAAATGATGAGAAACAATTTATTTTTTAAAAAGCCAATGGGCCAAACATGTTGGTGTGCATCTGCGGTCCTGAGGTGGGAGCACTGTTTGAGCGCAGGAGTTCTAGGTTGTAGCGCACTATGCTGGTTGGGTGTCCACACTAAGTTCGGTAGCAATACGGTGCCCTCCTAGGAATGAGAGCCCATCAGGTTGCCTAAGAAGGGGTGAAACAGCCTAGTTCGGAATGGAGCAGGCTCAAAACTTCATGCTGATCAATAGTGGGATCATATCTGTATACAGCCACTGCACTCCAGCCTGGGCAACATACTGAGACCCCGTCTCTTAAAAAATAAATAAAAATAAATGTAAAAATAAAATAAAAAGCAGACAATAAAAGAACTAGTATTATCATAATGAAAACAAATCCATTTTCCCATGGATCAAGTATTACTCTGGGATTTAGTTTTAGACTGCTTAACTCTACAAGAGAAAACATATGGCACTTAGAAACTATTAAAGTTTCAGATACAGTAATTGGATTAACTCATTTTTTATTGAACTTTCTCCAGATTGGATGAAATAATACAATAAGGAAATGTCTGGGTTCTTATGATCCTAAAGTGCCTCCCCAATCTCTTATGTGTCACAAGAGAAAAGACAGCCAAAAGTACAAAAAGGATAGAACACTTTTCACTGTTCCCTAAGCATCTCCTGTAGGGAATAACCAAAAAGAAATACTGTGCCCCATTCCAAACTCAAAACATTGGCAAAACTGTGGCAAGAACAGGGAAAGATGGGGGAAATTAAATTGACAATTTGACTGGTATGTCTCCAAAAACAACAAATGTGTCCTGGTCTAGTGGCTGGTGACCAATTTCACCTTAATCAATGCAATGTACTCTGGGTACAAATTAGCTTGCTTCTCCTACTCTATTGCTTATGATTATTATATAAATAGATATAAGTATCCATTTAATCTTTCATGTTTTCCAACTGAATCTTTCTATATTTTCCAACTGATATCATGTTTGTCAAAAAAACTATAAAAGTATCTATTTACATTTATTTGTTTCTTTTTAAAATCAATACATAAATACTCATATATTTGTATTTTACTTCTTTTTTTTAAGACACGGTCTCACTCTGTCCCCAGGCTGGAGTGCAGTGGTATGACTGCAGATCACTGCAACCTCTGCCTCCTGGGCTCAAGCAATCCTCCTGAGGCCTCAGACCCCCAAGTAGCTGGGACCAGAGGCATGAGCCACCACAATCAGCTAATTTTTTAATTTTTTGTCGAGATGGGGTTTTGCTACGTTGCCCAGGCTGGTCTTGAACTCCTGAGTTCAAGTGATCCACCTGCCCTGGCCTCCCTAAGTGCCAGGATTACAGGCATGAGCCTCCGTGCCCAGCCTATATTTTACTTTAAAATAAGCAGTTGAGAGCTCCCAAGTGAGTATCAAGAGAACATGCTTGATGAAGGATCCAGAAAAATATGTTCATGATTTTGTCTTTTCAACAAATGTTGGAACCACTAAATATCCATTTGCCAAAAAAAAATTCTTTTGACAAATACCTTGCAATAAAGATTAAATTTAATTCAAATTGGATCCCAGTTATAAATGTAAAATCTAAAACTATTAAAACCTCTAGGAGAAAGTCTTTGCAACCTTGGGTTAGGCAAAGATTTCTTACATCAAAAGCACAACCCAGAAAAGAACAAACTGAAAAATTAGACTTCATCAAAATTTAAAACTTCTCTAAAAACACTGTTAGAGGGGATGGGAAAAAACAAAAACACTGTTAGAGAAAAGACCAGCCACAGACTGGGAAAAAAAATATTTTCAAATCACATACCTGATAAGGAACTTGTATCAAGAATATATATACACACATGGCTGGGTGCGGTGGCTCACGCCTGTAATCCCAGCACTTTGAGAGGCCGAGGCGGGTGTATCACGAGGTCAGGAGATCGAGACCACGGTGAAACCCCGTCTCTACTAAAAATACAAAAAATTAGCTGGGCGCAGTGGCGGGCGCCTGTAGTCCCAGCTACTCGGGAGGCTGAGGCAGGAGAATGGCATGAACCCGGGAGGCGGAGCTTGCAGTGAGCCAAGAATGCGCCACTGCACTCCAGCCTGGGCGACAGCGAGACTCCATCTCAAAAAAAAAAAAAAAAAAAAAGAATATATATACACACACATATATATACACATGTACATATATATACACACACATATACACATATACATATATATACATACACATACACACATATAGAACTCTTAAAACAACTTTAAGAAAACAACCCAATTAAAAACATGTAAATGATTTGGATATTAACCAGAGAAGATATATAAATAGCAAATAAGAACATTAAAAAATGCTTGGAGACTGGGCATGGTGGCTCACACCTGTAATCCCAGCACTCTGGGAGGCTGAGGTGGGTGTATCACTTGAGGTCAGGAGTTCAAGATCAGCCTGACCAGCATGGTGAAACCCTCTCTACAAAAACAAATATAAAAATCAGCTGGGTGTGGCAGTGCTCACCTGTAATCCCAGCTACTCGGGTGGCTAAGGCAGGAGAATTGCTTGAACCCGGGAGATGGAGGTTGCAGTGAGCTGGGATGGTGCCACTGCACTCCAGCCTGGGTGATAGAGTGAGACCTGGTCTCAAAAAGAAAAAAAGAAAACTGCTCAATATAGCTGGTCATTAGAAAAATGCAAATTAAAACAAGGGAATACTACCACACACCTATTAGAATGCTTAAAACTGACCATTACCAAGTGTTGATGAGAACATGGAAGAACTGGAACTTTCATACACCATTGGTTGAAATGTAAAACAAGGCCAGGTATGGAGACTCACGTCTGTAATCCCAGCACTTTGGGAAGCTGAGGCAGGTGGATCACCTGAGGTCAGGAGTTCGAGACCAGCTTGACCAACATGGTGAAACCCCATCTCTACTAAAAATACAAAAATTAGCTGGGCATAATGGCGGGTGCCTGTAATTCCAACTACTCAGGAAGCTGAGGCAGGAGAATCACTTGAACCTGGCAGGCAGAGGTTGCAGTGAGCCGAGATCATGCCACTGCACTCCGGCCTGGGCAACACATGGTCTCAAAAAAAAAAGAAATGTAAAACAAAACAACCATGTTGGAAAGCAGTTTGACAATTTCTTAGAAGGTAAAACATTTAATTACCATATGATGCAGCCGTTCTACTCCTAGATATTAACCCAAGAGAAATGAAAGCATAGGTCCATACAAAGATTTGCAGACAACTGTTCACAGCAGTTTTATTTTTATGAGCCAAAAACTAGTAACAACCCAAATGTCTATCAGCAGGCAAACAGCTAAACAAATTGTGGCATATCCATACAATGGAATACTACCCAGCAATAAAAAGGAATGAACACCATATAAAAGTGAAAAAAACGGGCCAGGCACAGTGGCTCACACCTATAATCCCAGCACTTTGGGAGGCCAAGGCAGGTGGATCATGAAGTCAGGAGTTCGAGACCAACCTGGCCAACAAGGTGAAACCTCGTCTCTACTAAAAATACAAAAATTAGTCAGGCATGGTGGTGCACACCTATAATCCCAGCTACTCGGGAGGCTGAGGCAGGAGAATCACTTGAACCCGGGAGGCAGAGGTTGCAGTGAGCCGAGATCACACCACTGCACTCCAGCCTGAGCAACAGCGTGAGACTCTGTCTCAAAAAAAAAAAAAGAAAAAAAAGTGAAAAAAATGAACACCACAATCAAAAGGATCGACATAACATGAATGACTGTAAAAATAATTATTCTGAGTAAAAAAAGCCAGACAAAAAAAAAAGAATGCATACTGTATGACTTCATCTATATAAAACTCTAGAAAATGCAAACTATTTTATAGTGACATAAAGTACATCAGTAGTTGCCTACAGTGGAGAAGAGGTGGTGGAAACAGGTCCATTCATTGATTGTGGTGACAGTTTCACAAATGTAGATATATCAAAATTTATCAAACTGCACACTTCAAATATGTGCAATTAACTGTGTGTCAATTATACATCAATAAAGCTACTATAATCTGTTAATAAAAAATAAATTTTCTTTGTTTTGCTTTTTGAGACAGAGTTTCACCGTTGTCACCCAGGCTGGAGTGCAATGGCACGATCTTGGCTCACTCCAACCTCCACCTCCCAGGTTCGAACGATTCTCCTGCCTCAGCCGCCCAAATAGCTGGGATTACAGGCACCTGCCAGCACACCCAGCTAATTTTTGTGTTTTTAGTAGACAGGGTTTCACCATGTTGGCCAGGCGGGTCTCAAACTCCTGACCTCAAGTGATCCACCTGCCTTGGCCTCCCAAAGTGGTGGGATTACAAGTGTGAGCCACCACGCTCAGCCCTCTTTGTTCTTTACAAGATTTCTTAAGAAAGGATAAAAGCCTGCTTAAAAAGGAAACTGAAAAATTAAAATTGGGTCCAATGGATTCTGATGGTATATCAATAGTTAGAATACATCATATATAAATCAAATATATCTAAACACATATATCCATGATTTCATAATTCTTTAAAAAAATTGTTTAAGTATCTTTGAAGGATGCTAGGGAATCAACTCATTTTTGAACATTCATACATAAAAAGAAAGAATGAAGCATTTATCCTGCCTTTCCGATGACAACTCCATCCCTGGGTAACAAAACAGTAGATATGCAAGTTTATCTCTACAGACTTTACAGATAATAAATAAAATGACAAAATTAGAACACTATCATTTTGAACCCCTACTGAATTAATAAATTACAAACAAATGGCTGCTAAGTTTCACACAAAAACATATCCATATATGTACTTCCTGGTGGAAAAAAACACCACCACCTATAAGAATCCTGCCAAAACTTAAAAAACTAAAATCTGATTAAACCTCTAAGCCCAAGTAGTTTCTTGGAAATGGAGAAGACAGAATACATTATCTTTGTATAAAAGACACTTGAGAGATCAACCAATTGCCATGTAAGGACCTTACATGGATGTTGATTACAAGTATTTAAAAACTTATATAAACATAAAACTTTTGAGACCACTGACAATTTGAACACTGATTACAGATATTCAATTTGGTATTAAAAAATCATTTTGGGGCTGGGTGCGATAACTCAGGCCTGTAATCCTAGCACTTTGGGAGGTTGAGGCAGGTGGACTGCTTGAGCCCAGGAGTTCGAGACCAGCCTGGGCAGCATGGCAAAACCCCATCTCTACAAAAAAAAAAAAAAAAAAAAAAAAAACACAAATTAGCCAGGTGTGGTGATGTGCGCTTGTGATCCTAGCTCCTCAGGAGGCTGAGGTGGGAGGATCACCTGAGCCCTGGAGCTTGAGGCTGCAGTGAGCTGAAATCTTGCTACTGCACTCTGGCCTGGGCCACAGAGTGAGACTGGTCTCAAAAAAAAAAAAAATTATTTTTAGGCCCGGCACAGTGGCTCATGCCTATAATCCCAGCACTTCTGGAAGGCCAAGGCAAGAGGATCACCTGAGGCCAGGAATTTGAGACCAGCCTGGGCAACATGGCAAGACCCTATCTCTACAAAACATAAATCAGCCAAAGTGGTGGTGCATACCTGCAGTCCTAGCTACTTAGGAAGCTAAGGCAGGAGGATTGCTTGAGCCCAGGAGTTTGAAGCTATAGTGAGCTATAATCTGGACATTGCACTCCAGCCTGGAAAACAGAGTAAGACCCTGTCTCTAAAACAAACGAACAAAAAATTATCTTTAGATGTGATAACAGTATTACAGTTTTTTTAACTGTCTTTTAAAGACATACATTAAAATGTTTACAGATTACATGTTGTAATTGTAGAATCTGCTCTCAAATAATATGAAAAGGGAGAAGTAAATGGGCATCTAAATAAAATAACATTGTCCATGAGGTGGTCATTTCTGAAGCTGGAGGATGAGTAGAACAGGAATCAATATTCCACTTAAATCTGGTTTTCTACATGCCTGAATTTTCTAGTAATAAAATTTAAATAACTTCAATTTATTTTGTAACTAAGGTACTAGATAAAAATTATAAATAAATAAAATTGACAAAGGCCAATATCCTCTCTCATATTGTCTTTGGCCATTATTGGTATGAAGGTTATACTGGCTTCAAAATTTATTAAACTGAATAACTTTGCCTCTTTCTGTATTCTCTGAAAATTATATAAAATATGAACAATTTGTTTCTTAAAGGTATAGTAGAACTTTGTAAACCCATCTGATGGCCGCATGAGGAAGGAAGAGGTATGTTTTTAATTACTGATTTTAATTTTATTGATATTACATCTATCCAGGATTTCAATCTACTCTTGAAAGTAAATTATTTCAGTTTTGTTTGGTATATTCTTCTAGAAAATAGCCAATTTTGTCTGTTCCTATGTCATTTCAAATGTACCGGCATAAACTTTATAAATTTTATTTGAAACTCTATTAAACTTATAGTTATTGTTCTTCACATTTTTAATAATATTATTTGTGCTTTCTTTTTCCTTGATTCATCGTTTTTCATTCTTGTTTTTTGTCTATCGCCCAGGCTGGAGTACAGTGGCGTGATGTCGGCTCACTGCAACCTCTGCCTCCCTGGCTCAAGCGATTCTCCCGCCTCAGTCTCTCGAGTGCTGGGACAACAGGCGTGCACCACCACACCTAGCTAATTTTTTGTATTTTTAGTAGAGACAAGGTTTCACCATATTAGCCAGGCTGGTCTCGAACTTCTGGTGATCTACCTCCCTCGGCCTCCCAAAGTGATGGGATTACAGGCATGAGCCACCACACCCAGCCCTTGATTCATCTTTTTAGAGGCTCATCTTTTCATCAGTCTTTTCAAAGAACCAGATTTTGGTTTCATTGAGCCTCTCTATTGTTTGTTTTCCATTATTAATTTCTACTTTTAGCATCATCATTTTCTTCTTTCTTTGGAATGCTTATGTTAAATACTTAGATCATTCAATTCAACCTGACTTTTTTTTGTTTCTGTTTTTGAGACAGAGTCTTGCTCTGTTGCCCAGGCTGGAGGGCAGTGTTACAATCTCCGCTCACTGAACCTCTTAGAAATACTTAAGTCTTCCTAGCAAATTATCTCATTCCTTGTGAATGAATCTCTTTATCCTTGATAATACTTCTGACTAATCTAATTTTTCTTAAAATTCATATACTTATACAAGCTTTCTTTTGGTTCCTTGTGTTAGAATGTTTCAGATTCACGGCCGGGCATGGTGGCTCACGCCTGTAATCCCAGCACTTTGGGAGGCCGAGGCAGGTGGATCACAAGGTCAGGAGATCAAGACCATCTTGGCTAACAACGTGAAACCCTGTCTCTACTAAAAATACAAAAATTAACCGGGTGTGGTGGCGGGCACCTGTAGTCCCAGGTACTCTGGAGGCTGATGCAGGAGAATGGCGTGACCCCCCAGGAGGCAGAGCTTACAGTGAGCCGAGGTTGTGCCACTGCACTCTAGCCTGGGCAACAGAGCGAGACTCTGTCTCAAAAAAAAAAAAAAAAAGAATGTTTCAGATTCATTACTCATAAACAGCAATATAATTATTTTGTTTGCTGCCTTTAAATAAAAATATCTCATTCTGGAATCTGTTTTCTCTGGTAAGTTTAATCTGTTTACATTTATATAAACACTTATATAAACTGATTTATATAACTGATATAGTTTAAATTATTTCCAATGCCTTATTTTGTTTTGACTACACTATGTTTTTTCTTTGCTTTCCTCCTTTTTTAAATTTATTTTATTTTATTTTATTTTTTGAAGATGGAGTCTCACTCTGTCGCCCAGGCTAAAGTGCCGTGGTGGGGTCTCGGCTCACTGCAACCTCCACCTCCCAGGTTCAAGCGGTTCTCCTGCCTCAGACTTCCAAGTAGCTGGGATTATGAGCTCCTGCCACCACATCTAGTTAATTTTTGTATTTTTAGTGGAGACAGGGTTTTACCATGTTGGCCAGGCTGGTCTTGAACTTCTGACCTTAAAGTTATCCACCTACCTTGGCCTCCCAAAGTGTTGGGATTACAGGCATGAGCCACTGCACCAGACTTTCTTTTCTTTTTCCTCTTTTCCTACATTCTAGTGGACTGTTTTCTCTTCTACCTTTCCTCCACTTACTCTAATGATATGGAAGGTGCACTTTTTTTTTTTTTTTTTTTTAATGGAGTCAGTCTTGCTATGTTGCCCAAGCTGGTCTTGGACTCCTCGGCTCAAGTAATCCTCTCACCTTGATCTCCTGAGTAGCTGGGGCTATTGGCACGTGCCACCACACCCAGCTTACTTTTACTTACATTTTTAATAGGATTACTTCTAAGCAGAATCATTATTATTACTCTCCTTTTTAAGAACCAAACCTCAAAAAACAGTAACTCAGGTTACCACCCCTATCTTATATGTTTTTTTCTGGAACAGTAATAATTCTTGTGTGTTTGTTATGCTGTTTTATACAATCAAGTTGTCCAGATTTGTCTATAGGTTTACCAATTTCTGTGCTAACTTTGTGTCTTGCATCCTTTTCTATGCTCTGGGTTCAATTTCCTCTTATAAAGTACAACTACCTCTGGTAAGTAGTTCTTTCACTAATGATCTGAGTGGTAAACTCTTCATCTCCATCTGAAAATATATTTCTTCACTTTAGAATGACAGTTTTGAAAGTTATTTTATTTTTCCAGCCAGGCATGGTGGCTCATGCCTGTAATCCCAGCACTTTGGGAGGCTGAGGTGGACGGATCATGAGGTCAGGAGTTCGAGACCAGCCTGACCAACATGGCGAAACCCCGTCTCTACTAAAAATACAAAAATTAGCTGGGCGTGGTGGTGTGCACCTGTAATCTCAGCTACTTGGGAGGCTGAGGCGGGAGCACTGCTTGAACCCAGGAGGCAGAGGTTGTGGTGAGCTGAGATCATGCTATTGCACTCCAGCCTGGGAAATAAGAGTGAAACTCCATCTCAAAAAAAAAAAAAAAAAAAGAAAGTTATTTTATTTTTCCTTGGCACTTTAATGATATTATTCTATTTGGTTTTGGCTTCTATTAATGCTCTTGATAAGTCTGCTAAACTAACTGCTGTTCAGTTATAAATGACTTTCTCTCGCTGCTTTATTACTTTATATTTAATGTTCAGTAATTTTACTAGAATGTACTGAATTATCTATTTATATTTTTCTAATTACAGATACACTGTCTACTTCTAGGCACAACCAAAGCGAAGAATAAAAAATGATTTAAAAGTGACTACCATCTTAATTTTCCCAAAGATCGTTCAAATACTATGCCATATGTATAAAGGGTATGTGTACCATGAATGCCCTAGGGCAGAAGTTCTCAAACTTTAGCTTGCAACACAAACATTTGGGAACTTATTACAGTACAGACTTCTAGATTCCACACCCAATTTCTGAGTCACCAGGTCTGCAGTCTTGCCAGGAATTGGCATTTCTAATAGATTCCCAGGTGATGTTGAAACTGCAGATCAGGAAGGAGCTCATGCTTTAAGAACCATAGCCTTAGGGATTTATGATAATTATCTCATGAAACCCCCACTGAGAAGGACTATAGGGACTTAATCTACTCCTTAAACCTAGAGATTAGTATTTATCATCAATTCTAAACAATTTTTAGCTTTAAATATTGCTCTCTCCCATTTCTTTCTTTTTTTTTTTTCTTTTTCTTTTGAGATGGAGTCTCACTCTGTCGCCCAAGCTGGAATGTAGTAGCATGATCTTGGCTCATTGCAACTGCAATCTCCACCTCCTGGGTTCAAGCTATTCTCATGCCTCAGTCTCCCGAGTAGCTGGGACTACAGGCACATGCCACCATGCCTGGCTAATTTTTTGTATTTTACTATACAGGGGGTTCCACCATGTTGCTTAGGCTGGTCTCGAACTCTTGAGCTCAGGCAACCCACCTCCTCGGCCTCCCAAAATGCTAGGATTACAGGCATGAGCCACCACACCCAGCCTCCCATTTCTCCTTGTAGAATACCAACTATATAAAACAGTAACAGCTACCTCCTCTGTGAGGAGGTAGAACTGTCCCAGTTCATTCTTCACGGAGGCCTCAGAGCAAAATAAAATCTGTTATCATTCCTTTACCCAAAATTGTTCACTGGCTTCTCGACACCTATAAGAGCAGTTGTTTTTGGGGAGAGATACATGAATGGGCTTCAGAGTAGACGCAAATATTTGAGTACTTACATTATGGTACACATACTTTCTAGAATACTATGGAATAGGTCTGTGACCTAAGCATGTTAAAAACTGCTGACCTATTACATTCCCAATGAGTCAGTGTGCTACATAAAACTTCATAATCCATGCCTATCTTTCTCGCATATACCCTGATGTCACTCTGAGCACACCATGCTTTCGAACTTTCACCTTATGCCCCATTACCTCCACCTAGAAAAGAATGCCCAATAGATCTCTCACAGGCCTGACAAAGTCCTACTTGTCTGCCGAAGAGCTCCAACATCACCTCCTCCAGGAAAGCTTCCCCAACCCACTTAAGAGTTAATTGCTACGTTTTCTATTCTCCCTGCGTACTTTGTACAAACATCCACTATTACTTTTCACCATTCCAATTACTGGTCTACAGAAATGTCTTCCTCTATGAGTTATCTCAGGCAAGAACTTAATCATTACCTTTATATCCCCATAACAGACACACAAATGTTTGGTAAATATACAAACATGTTACCTACATGGTACCTAAATATAATTTTTCCTTGAACTCTATAAACAGTTTCTAGGAGAATATATATTTTTATTTTAAGAATTTTCACGCCTGTAATCCCAGCACTTTGGGAGGCCGAGGTGGGTGGATCACCTAAGGTCAGGAGTTCAAGACCAGCCTGGCCGACACTGTGAAACCCCATCTCTACTAAAAATACAAAAAATTAGCAAGGTGTGGTGGTGGGCGCCTATAATCCCAAGTACTCAGCAGCCTGAGGCAGGACAATCACTTGAACCCAGAAGGCGGAGACTGCAGTGAGCAAAGATTGTGTCATTGCACTCAGCCTGGGCAACTAGAGCAAAACTCCATCTCAAACATAAATAAAATAATTAAAAATTTTTAAAAAGGAAATTTCAGGTCTGTCTCCATCTAGATTTTCAAGGGAACCAGAGTTTCAATAGATATAAATGGCACCTAATCTAGTTTCATTCTCACATTTCTTCACAAAATGCCGCAAAGAATTACGGCTCTGCAAACGCCACAAAGATACTCCCTGAGAAGAGCAACTCCAAGACACATAATTGTTAGATTCACCAAAGTTGAAGGAAAAAATGTTAAGGGCAGCCAGAGAGAAAGGTCAGGTTATCCACAAAAGGAAGCCCATCTCACTAACAGCAGACCTCTCGACAGAAACTCTACAAGCCAGAAGAGAGTGGAGGCCAATATTCAACATTCTTAAAGAAAAGAATTTTCAACCCAGAATTTCATATCCAGCCAAACTAAGCTTCATAAGTGAAGGAGAAATAAAATCCTTTACAGACAAACAAATGCTGAGAGATTTTGTCACCACCAGGCCTCCCTTACAAGAGCTCCTGAAGGAAGCACTAAACATGAAAAGGAACAACTGGTACCAGCCATTGCAAAACCATGGAAATTGTAAAGACCATTAATGCTAGGAAGAAACTGCATCAACTAATGAGCAAAATAACCAGCTAACATCATAATGACAGGACCAAATTCACACATAACAATATTAACCTTAAATACAAATGAGCTAAATGCTCCAATTAAAAGACACAGACTGGCAAATTGGATAAAGAGTCAAGACCCATCAGTGTGCTGTATTCAGGAGACCCATCTCACGTGCAGAGACACACATAGGCTCAAAATAAAGAGATGGAGGAAGATCTATCAAGCAAATGGAAAAGAAAAAAAGGCAGGGGTTGCAATCCTAGTCTCTGATAAAACAGACTTTAAACCAACAAAGATCAAAAGAGACAAGGCCATTACATAATGATAAAGGGATCAATTCAACAAGAAGAGCTAACTATCCTAAATACATATGCACCCAATACAGGAGCACCCAGATTCATAAAGCAAGTCCTTAGAGACTTACAAAGAGACTTAGACTCCCACACAATAATAATGGGAGACTTTAACAACCCACAGTCAACATTTGACAGATCAACCAGACAGAAAGTTAAAAACAATATCCAGGAATCAAACTCAGCTCGGCACCAAGCAGACCTAATAGACATCTACAGAACTCTCCACCCCAAATCAACAGAATATACATTCTTCTCAGCACCACATCACACTTATTCCAACATTGACCAGATAGTTGGAAGTAAAGCACTCCTCAGCAAATGTAAAAGAACAGAAATTATAACAAACTGTCTCTCAGACCACAGTGCAATCAAACTAGAACTCAGAATTCAGAAACTCACTCAAAACCACTCAACTACATGGAAACTGAACAACCTGCTCCTGAATGACTACTGGGTACATAACGAAATGAAGGCAGAAATAAAGATGTTCTTTGAAACCAACGAGAACAAAGACATAACATACCAGAAACTCTGGGACACATTCAAAGCAGTGTGTAGAGGGAAATTTATACCACTAAATGACCACAAAAGAAAGTAGGAAAGATCTAAAATTGACACCCTAACATCACAATTAAAAGAACTAGAGAAGCAAGAGCAAACACATTCAAAAGCTAGCAGAAGGCAAGAAATAACCAAGATCAGAGCAGAAGTGAAGGAGATAGAGACACAAAAAACCCTTCAAAAAATCAATGAATCCAGGAGCTGGGTTTTGGAAAGATCAACAAAATTGATAGACTGCTAGCAAGACTAATAAAGAAGAAAAGAGAGAAGAATCAAATAGATGCAATAAAAAATGATAAAGGGGATATCACCACTGATCCCACAGAAATACAAACTACCATCAGAGAATACTACAAACACCTCTACGCAAATAAACTAGAAAATCTAGAAGAAATGGATAAATTCCTCGACAAATACACCCTCCCAAGACTAAACCAGGAAGAAGTTGAATCCCTGAATAGACCAATAACAGGCTCTGAAACTGAGGCAATAATTAATAGCCTACCAAGCAAAAAAAGCCCAGGACCAGACGGATTCATAGCCGAATTCTACCAGAGGTACAAAGAATAGCTGGTACCATTCCATCTGAAACTATCCCAATTAATAGCAAAAGAGGGAATCCTCCCTAATTCATTTCATGAGGGCAACATCATCCTGATACCAAAGCCTAGCAGAGAAAACAAAAAAAGAGAATTTTAGACCAGTATCCCTGAGGAACATCAATGCAAAAATCCTCAATAAAATACTGGCAAACTGAATCCAGCAGCACATCAAAAAGCTTATCCACCACGATCAAGTTGGCTTCATCCCTGGGATGCAAGGCTGGTTCAACATACGCAAATCAATAAATGTAAACCATCATATAAAAAGAATCAAAGAGAAAAACCACATGATTATCTCAACAGATGCAGAAAAGGCCTTTGACAAAATTAACAGCCCTTCATGCTAAAAACTCCCAATAAACCTGGTATTGATGGCACGTATCTCAAAATAATAAAAGCTATTTATGACAAACCCACACCCAATATCATACTGAATGGGCAAAAACAGGAAGCATTCTCTTTGAAAACTGGCACAAGACAGGGATGCCCTGTCTCACCCCTCCTATTCAACATAGTGTTGTAAGTTCTGGCCAGGGCAATCAGGCAAGAGAAAGAAATAAAAGGTATTCAATTAGTAAAAGAGGAAGTCAAATTGTCCCTGTTTGCAGATGACATTGTATATTTAGAAGACCCCATTGTCTAAGCCCAAAATCTCCTTAAGCTCATAAGCAACTTCGGCAAAGTCTCAGGATACAAAATCAATGTGCAAAAACCACAAGCATTCCCATACACCAATAACAGGCAAACAGAGAGCCAAATCCTGAGTGAACTCCCATTCACAATTGCTTCAAAGAGAATAAAATACCTAGGAATCCAACTTACAAGGGATGTGAAGGACCTCTTCAAGGAGAACTGCAAACCACGGCTCAACAAAATAAAAGAGGATACAAACAAATGGAAGAACATTCCATGCTCATGGACAGGAAGAATCAATACTGTGAAAATGGCCATACTGCCCAAGGTAATTTATAGATTCAATGCCATCCCCATCAAGCTACCAATGACTTTCTTCACAGAATTGGAAAACACTACATTAAAGTTCATATGGAACCAAAAAAGAGCCCACATTGCCAAGACAATCCTTAGCCAAAAGAACAAGGTTGGAGACATCACGCTACCTGACTTCAAACTATACTACAAGGCTACAGTAACCAAAACAGCATGGGAACCAAAATAAGAGATATAGACCAATGGAACAGAATAGAGCCCTCGGAAACAATACTACACATCTAAAACCATCTAATCTTTGACAAACCTGACAAAAACAAGCAATGAGGAAAGGATTCCCTATTTAATAAATGGTGCTGGGAAAACTGGCTAGCCATATGTAGAAAGCTGAAACTGGATCCCTTCCTTACACCTTATACAAAAATTAATTCAAGATGGATTAAAGACTTA